>NC_028638.1:8940468-9001995 GCF_001406875.1 Solanum pennellii | reverse complement strand
ATATATATATATATATATATATATATGTCATTTATATTAATCTAAATAGAGTAAATTATTGCAAGTTAAATCTCACACAAACACACATGAAAGAGTACATAAACATATAATTATATTTTTCCTAGAACCAAAAATGTTTTTCTCAATTTTTTACTTATGGATATTTGGTAAAATTGGTTCTTTTTTTATGTTCATTTCTAGATTTTGATTTGTTAACCACATGTATGAATGTTTTGGTAGTCATGCTTCGTTGTTTTAAATCATCATATAATAAAACTAATTGAATTTGATATAAGCAAAACATAATGATGATTGGACAAAATAATTTCTCTTTCTTTTTCATATTAATTCGTTGATGCATTAGGAATTACAAATAATAAAAAAGGAATATCTTGTTGAATTATCATTATGTTTTACTCAAGTCAAATTATATTAAGTGTATATTCATATAAAACTATGAATAATCAGAAACTAATACTGATATATGAGGACAAAAAATCAAAATCTAGAAATGAAATAGAGAAAAAAATTCAATCTTACCACAAAGTAAATGAGGCAAAAAAGTGAGTGCAAAAATTTTCTGCCAAAAGGAACCAAAATATATGTTTATGCACCCTTTTATTTGTATTTGTGTGAGAGGTGCGGACTTGGAATAATATATTTTATTTAGATTAATATATTTGAAGAATAAGTAGAGAAATAAAAAAATGGAAAATAGAATAACCTAAACTTTTGTCAATCTTTGTTACTAGTTGTCTAAGGTTTATTAGAACTGGGAAAGAGAAAAGGAAAAAGAAACAATTAACATGAAGTTATGAGTTAACATCTTAAATTAAATAGTGAGAATAAATTAACTGAATCATCAATAGATAGGTGAGCACAAGTGTAACTACTGGGTCCTGTCATTATGGAAATGCCAATGGGAGAAAAAAATCGGGACCAAAAAAACTTTTTCGTAATATTAGGATTTTACCAACCTTGTCCAGATTTGGAGAAAATCGGAGTGATCAGGGTGTTGAGAAATATGGTAACAATAGGATGGAGTAAATATAATATCAATTTCAGGAATAGATAGATAACTATTTAAGGAATATATATGACATTAGAGAATCAAATTTTGATAAATAGATCTTTGGGAATTGTTTGTAGAATTAAGGATATTTCTTATCTTAGTGGTTTAAGAGTTTATTCTAAAAGGGGGAATTGAAATTCCTCTAAAAAGGTTCTAGTCCGATTTGTGCTGCTCTAGCGGAAATTGTGTTGGTGTAGCGATGCTACTACATTGGATCGTAATGACCCTAAAATGAACTAGGTTTATCTAGAGTTTCACTACTGTTAAAAGGTATGTTAATTAGCTGAATTAATGTGTATATGTGTTTTGAACTCATTACGGTTAAGTTTGAAGTCAAACGTCAAGGGACGACCAAGACGTTGGACGACTATTCACATATGTGTTTGCATATGCCTATGTATATTTCATGAGTTTATAAGGTCTTAAATTGATGAATTATATTATTTAGAGGAAGCGTGTTTACTTTTAAAGAGTATGGAAGTTAAACGTCCAAGAACGTCCGATGACATTTTAAAGTTAGCCTTTGGATGTCGTTATGTGTTTGTATATGTCTTAGCATGTTCTACGTTTTCTTGTGTTAAAATTAATTGGATATGGTACTAAGAACTATAAATGCATGTTTAGGGGTTTAACGTCCGTATACGACTCCATCTAGGACCTACAAGGACACTAGAGGAGGACCTCAACTGAAAGGGGCAGACTGCTTGACAATGACCAAATGACGTCCCACAAACGATGTCATGTCAATCAAACAACAGATCGTCGATGGTTGGCATCTATTAATCCTACAGGCCTGCACCTTGTGGAGTTGCAGACTCAAACAACGAACACAGTCGATGGGGCGTAGGCTAGTAGACGGTATGTCGATCGCACCTGCAAAAGTTGTCTTGACACGACTTGGCTTGGGGTGTTTTGGGAAATGAACCCCAAGTATTATAAATTAGGGGGAAAGTTTATTCAAGTGTATTTGGGTATTTTAAGAGTACTTAAGTCATTAAAATTTCGTGTACACCCTAGTACCTAAATCGAAACCATTACCCTCCCAATTTCTTTCCCAAAACCTCCATGAGAGCTCAAGGTGAAGATGGATCTTTATGATGGGTTTTCAATGTAGTTTTTTCTTCAATTCTCCTTGGATTCTTCTAATAACATATATGATTTCTTCATCGATGTTTTGATATCACCTTAGAGTCAAATTCAAAGATGATTTCAAAGAACTTAAAAGTTTATCAAAAAGTCCAATTTCTACTCTAAGTCAGGGGTTCTTGCTTGAAACATTTTCAAATGTTAATATATGATGTTATTGGTGTATAATTGATGTTTTCCAATGAAATTCTCCATGAACCTTTTACCTTCTAAAATCTCTAAATTTGACTATAATGTGGGCGAAATGATTATGGCTTAATAATAATGAATTCCTGTGTAGATTGCTTTGGGATTTTTATTTCTGTATAGTTCTTGGTTGAATGGCTTATTGTTTTCCTCAATTTTATTATATGAATATTTTATATTGTTGGTTGTTGGTTTGGAATTGTGTTTATGGCTATTGGTAAGAGCCTTTGTGTAGTGATTTGATTGAAATGGCTAAGGAAAGTTGATGATGATGATGGAAAGGTGGTAAGTTGACTTGATATCTCCATATTATGTAGAATTTGGTATTAAATTTTATTGATTGGTATGGTGCACATATAGTGGAGGTTTTTATGTGTTGATTATGATGAACATGGTGTTGTCGGCATTACTTTATGAATTGTGATGAATATGGCCTTATTGGCATTACATTATGAATTATGATGAACATGGCCTTGTCTGCATTACTTTATAACTTGTGATATTATTATGTTATGTCTTGTATATAATCAATGTGAATTACTATGTGACATAAGTGTATGTGTGAGATTGAACTCTCCTAATTGATTATATGTGATTATGATAGACTAGGGTTATGTCTCTAGTTGTGTTAATATTGTATCTTGATTGGTTGACTTGGTTATTCATGTATAATACTTGAACGCTATTGTTTATGTGATATGAAGATGATGTGTGTGTCTTGATAGGTAAACTATGTTCCTCTACTTGATGCATGCTAAGTATATGAATATGAAAATCTTTACTTAGTAGGCTTATGCACCTTTGTCTAGTATGTGTATGAATTAATGATGAATAAAAGTCTAGTATCGGTAGACCTAAGATGGTGCCCTTATAATAATGACTAATATGTGGAACCTTCTATGAAGAAAGAAGGTGAAAAATAATCTATACTTATAGACCTTGGTTGGCAGCCCTAGTGGACCCATTTTCAGTAAGGTATTTATGAGTTTGTAGGATGAAGAAAAGGTACCTTCTCATATACCTTTATGTGATTGAACTTACTCTATGAGAACTAAGGCAAAGCACCGATGGATATACTTTTGGCAGTAGCTCTACTTGAGGATTAGACTAGAGTACAAAGAAGCCCTTGATATCCTAGTTACATATGCCAAACATGGGATGAGTCTTAATTCTACCTTTGGCAAGTAGAACACCTTCAACGGAGTGGGATCTTATGACACTGTATTCCATACCAACCAAGTATGGTCTATGTCGGTTATTCCCTATTCTTATCACGTAGGATAAATTCTAGTATTTGAGAAGCATACAACATTTAGGTAGTGGAATGGGATGCTATCTACACATGGCATGAGCAGGATTTGAAGATGCTAGTATGTAGTTTGCTTACGTCTTTTTTAGGACCATTATGTGAAGTACTCTAAATGTATGGTTTTCTTTCAAAATGGTTTTAATGAAAATGTGTCTTCTTAATGAATATGTTTTATACAAAGGGTATTATCTAGGGTAGCTTTGAGGATTGCTTAGGTAGATGTGAAGGGGTTGTATGGGAGATCACTTCATATCTTACTTAGGATCACCTTTAGTAGTTGGTCGATGTGAATATTTTAATGTGATTGATGATATGCAGGGATTATCCATTATATGTGATTATTGGAATGTGTTCGTGTCTCGTTAACTCTTATTGAAAGTTTTATCAAATGTCACGAAAACATGTTATATACAAATGTCCCTTTTTCATGGTTTTTCCACGTCTTCCATAATTAGAGCATTCATTGTGCTCACGACCCCTTCTTTTCCCTTTTTGAATAAAGTGTAGGGATTTGAAAGTTTTTATATACCATGGAATACAGATAGATTTCTAAGGATTGAAGATGAAGTATTGGTGAGTCCTCATTGATTCGAGGAAAATACCCACATGTTCCTTATGTCTTAGTCTTTATTTTTATGTCTTGTATGGGCTTTATCCTAATGTTTTTATATATAAGTATTAGATGATTAGACATTGTAAAGAGTGAATGTTTTAAAAGTCTTCTGCTTGCATATTAGTGAAAGTATTCAACTTGTGTGTAGAAAGTTTCAAATTCTTGTTTATTTTGGAGTATATTGTGCAATGAATGATACAAGAGGCTTAAATGAGACATTTAGGAGTTTCATATGTCATGTGAAGATTCAAGAATACTCTAACTTCTAGGGTGCTTGCGGGTTGTTAGATGGATTGGATTTCATTGTGACGGATGATACAGGACTTAAAAATAGTTTTTTTACAAGGCTCACTAGTTCATAATTCCGCCGCAATGGGACTCTCTACCGTTGCAATGACGCCGCTACGGAGAGATGGGTGTCATTATAGCTGGATGAGCATGAATTAAGTCATTAATGAAACCCCCAAATGACCTTATTTGGAACTTTTTAACTTTTTGATTTAGAGAACAACCCCTGGGTGATTTCAACTCGTTTTCCACCATCTTCGAGGCTAAAGGTAACTTTTTCAATCCCAATTCACTTTTCGATCCGTTGAAACTATTCGAATGGGTCAAAAATAATAGGAAGGGTTTCTTGATATATTTCATATTTTACAAAAATAATTGGCTAGTGGGGTTCATGGATTTGATGTAGGGTTCATAAAATTGTTAGTAATCTGTGTAATCAGTGATTAATTATTAATTTTTGTATATTGTTGATTGTTTGTAGACCGACAAGCAGAACGAATCCAGAAAGAAAAGGATCAGGTTTCATAGTGTTTCAAGATTGTTTTGAGGTAGGTGATGGTTGTGATTCTATGTTTCTGTGATGTAGGCTTGTTCGTTCATTATTATACTTGTATATGTATAAATATCGCAATGTTCATCACTCTTGTTCATCTTCCACATTGTTAGTTATTAGATCAATTGTTGAAGTTTATGAGACTTTTATTTAGGATTTATTTATGTTTCCGATATTAAATACCTTAGTGTTTCGATGAGTTACTTTGTTTGGGTTATAGTAGTGCTTCTCCCACTAGAGTGTTAGTGTGGGTCCCAATCATGACGATCTAGGTCATGACAAAGTTTGTACCAGAGCCTAGGTTTTTTTATCTCGAAAAACCCAAATGTGTCTAATAGAGTCTCGAAAAATGGTACGGGGATGCCTTTGATTTTCTTCGGGAAGATATGGGACTTTAGGAAATATCTATATTTTTATCTTGTGTCCTTCGTGCTATAACTTGATTCTAATTGGTATCTGTTGATTTAATTAGCATCTAGTCTCTTTCACTCTTGTATGCACAGATTGTTTAATACTAGGCATAAAGGTGTTACGCCTCTAGCTCCTGTGAATGCTCAACTGAGGAATTCGCATCGAGAGGTCGCGGTCAAGTCATAGGTAGAGTAAGAGCTAGGGTAGAGGCCACGAGATAGTAGTGTGTGCTAGAACAATGTCACTGGCTAAGAATGTTCATATGAATGAGAACCCTCATGTTCATAATTAAGAGATAGAAAAGAAAATTGATATAGAAAATTTTGAGGAGATTGAACATGAGGAAGAAGTGCAGGCTAAGGCTATAGGAATACCTCCCATTGATCCGGTGTTAGCTCAACATATCATGTCATTCTTGAATGGATTGGTTGATCCAGGAATGCTTCCACCTAGTCAAGCAACTCAAGCTCTCTCCAATCACCCAGTTGCTAGAATTGCTCCATGACGAGCGAAATGGGAGGTAATGATGCTTTCCTGCATCTTTTTTTGGGTTTTGGAATGACCGTTAATGAGCATGATATGTTGATTAAGTTCTGAAAATTTAGCCTCCGGTATTGCATAGCTTTGAGAAATAAGACACTTATGAGTTTATCTTAGACTGTTAATAGAGGTTACAGAAATTAGGTATTGTTCATAAACATGGGGTTGAGTTTGTCATAAGGCGAAGAAATAGTGGGAAAATTTTGTGGAGTGTAAATCTTCTACATTACCTATACTTACTTGGACTAAAATTCATGTTTTGTTCCTAGAGATATATGAGCCTAGGACTTTGAGTGATCATAATGGGATGAGTTTATGGCCTAAGAAAAATGTTTTATGTATGTGGATACTTATGAGGACATGTTCCTCGCTTTATATAGGTATGATACGCAGCTGGTCACCACGGAGGAGTAGAGAACACAGATGGTTATTAGAGGTTTGAATTCTGACCGGCAGGTGTAATATGTTCATTTGAATTCTGCAGGGAAGAGCTTTAATGAAGTAATGGATTATGTTAAGAAGGAGATGGGGGTTAGGCGCGACAATCAAGCCTAGGTGTTGTCAAAAAGAGCCAATAATTCATGAAATTTTAAAGGTTCTTCTGCTAGGGGACCCGGAACGCCAACGGTTGCGGAAAAGACAAATTCAGTCAGCTATGTCTTCCTCTATAAGTAACTATTCGGGAACTCCATCTTATAATTTTTAGGATAGTCAAAATGTCGTCCCTATGTTGGGAAACAGACCCTCTTGTAATCATATTTTCTATAACTTTTTGGAGAACTTGGACATATGAGGAGAGATCTATCTTATTGAATTTCTCCTTGAATTCCATCTGAAGCCTGAATTGCCAACCTTTCCAAGATTGTCCCCATCCACCTATGTTGGATTCCACACATCAGCAGTTCAGAGCAGTGGTACCCGCGGGGAATGGTAATAATAGTCGAGGACATACACAAGGTTGCGAGAAGGTGATTAGAGAGGTCGTAGTGGTAGAGGAAATGGTAATGTTAATACGGACAGAGGTAATGGGCAACAAGGTAAGGAAGTAGTTTGTCATGATGATAGGGCTCAATGTTATGCTTTCCCGTCAAGAATGAGACAGAGGCGTCTGATGTGGTGATGACACGTACTATTCTAGTATGTGACCAGATGGATAATGTGTTGTTTGATCCGGGTTCTACTTATTCTTATTTATTCGTGAGTTTTGTTTCTATATTTAATATGATTTGTGATGTACTTTATGCCCAGATCTATGTTTCTACCCTAGTTGGAGATTCATTCATAGTCACTCATTTATATCATGTGTGTCGTGTTTTCTTTATATGTTTTCAAACATAGGCTGATTTTGTGATTTTTGATATTTTCATATTATCTTACGTATGACTTGGTTTTCTATATTTCATGTTGTCTTAACTATAATGCTAATTTTATGGCTCTGGAAATTCCGGAGAGGAAAAAATAGAGTAGGACAAAGGGGTATACAAGCCTAAGCAAGTTCAGATTATATCCTCAATTCGGGCTAGTCAGTTGATAGGGCAAGGTTGTTTGGCGTATTTGTCTCATGTGAGGGATGTTGAGATGGAGGCTCCATCATTGGGTCTATTCCTGTGGTGTCTGAGTTTAATGATTTTTTTCCAAATGATTTGCCTGGTAAGCCTCCAAATAGGAATATAGATTTTTGTATTGACATAGAGTTTGGTACCTGTCCCATTTCTATCCCTCCATATTGCATGGCTCCGACAGAATTGATAGAGCTTAAGGTTCAAATCCATGATTTTCTTCATAAGGGATTAATTTGTCCTAGTGCATCCACCTGGGGTGCCCAGCGTTTTTTTAAGAAAAAGGATGGTATTCTGAGAATTTGCATAGATTATCGACAATTAAATAGAGTCACAATTCTAATAGCTACCCCTTTCCTAGAATATATGATCTATTTGATCAATTACAAGGTGCAACAATTTTCTCTAAGACTGATCTAAGATTTGGATATCATCAATTAAAAAAATAGTCTTGAGGATATATCGAAGACAACATTTAGGACTCGTTATGAACACTACGAGTTTTTGGTTATGTCTTTCGATTTAAGTTATGCGCTTGCAGCCTTCATCAGTTTGAATAATGGGGTGTTCAAGTCATTACTTGATTTCTTTGTGATATTATTTATTGATGATATTTTAGTTTATTCAAAAAGTGAAGAATAGCATGAAAACCGCCTTTGTACTATTTTGGGTGTCCTTGTGAAGCAAAGGTTATATGCTTAAGTTTGTAAGTTTGATTTTTGGTTGAAATCGGTCATATTTTTGGAGCATCTAGTTTCAAAAGAAGGGGTAATGGTAGATCGTCAAAAGATTAAAGCGGTTAAGAATTAGATATGGCCTAGTTCGGTGACGAAAGTTAGGAGTTTTGTGTAACTAGCTAACTATTATCGTCAATTTGTTAAAAATTTTGCTTCAATTGCTACTCACTTGACCAACTTGACCAAAAAGGAGATACCATTTGAATGGATTGGAAATGTGAGGAAATCTTTTAAAATCTCAAGATTGCTTTGACCACCGCATCTATTCTAGTCTGGTGGAAGATAAGTATTTCATTTTTTATTGTGATACTTCATGTCCTTGTATGGTTGTTGTGTTGATGCAGGATAAAAATACTATAGCTTATGCGTCACATCAATTGAAGGTGCATAAGAGGGACTACCCCACTCATGATGTGGATTAAGTGGTGGTAGTATTTGAGCTTCAAATTTGGTGGCTTTATGTTTATGGTGTTAACTGGGAGCTATTTACTAATCATAATAATTTGTAGCATGTATTCGCTCCAAAGGATCTGAATATGTGACAAAGAAAATGGATGCAGTTGCTAAAAGATTTTGATGTGACCATTCAATACCATCTTAGTGAGGCTAATGTTGTGGCAGACGCGTTGAGTCAGAAGGCGGTAACTATGGGTATATTAAATTACTTGAGTATAACTAAGCGACCTTTGGTCAAGGAAATTCAGGCCTTCAAATCTAAGCTCATGTAGTTTAGCATCTCTAAAATAGAGGGGTGTTAGATAGTGTTAAAGATAAGTCCATGTTCATTGAGTAGATCACGGACAAGCAATTTGAAGATGGAAATTTAGAGGTCCTTATTGCAAAAAATGGAACAGGTATGTCTCAAGAGACCATTTTTGATGTGAATGGTGTACTCAACCACAAGGGTAGAATATGTGTTCCTCGAGTCGATGACTTGATTATAAAAGTGTTGACAGAGTCTCATGGTTCTGAGTATTTGTTCATCCGGGTGTGACCAAGATGTATAGAGATATGAAGTGACCTTAATGGTGGTCGGGCATGAAGAAAGACATCGTAGAGTTTATGGTGAAGTATCAAAATTGTCAACAAGTGAATTATGAACATCAAAGTCCTACTGGTTTACTTGAAAGAATGACAATTCTTGAGTGGAAGTGGGATAGATTGACTAAGTTATCCCTTGAGGAAGTCTAATTCTATTTCTGTTGTGGTTGATAGATTGACTAAGTTATCCCATTTCATTCCGGTAAGGGTAGAATATAATGCAAAACCATTGGCAAAGATCTATGTGAAAAATATAGTAATGTTACATATGTGCCCCTTTCGATCATCTCACATCGTAGAACCATTTTTACTTCAAAGTTTTGTAAGAAAATTTATGAGTAATTATGCACACAACTCACTTTTAGTACATCTTTTCATCCGCAGACATATAGACGATCCAAAATGACTGTTCACGTGTTGAAAGACATACTGTGAACTTGTGTGATTGATTTTGGAGGACTTTGGGATAAGTTCTTACTATGAGTTCTCCTATAACAATAGGTACGACTCAAGCATTGATATTGAACCATTTGAGGCATTGTATGGGAAGGGATGTATATCACTCATAGAATGGTTTGAGGCTGGAGATGTAAACACATTGGGGGTTGATTTAGTGAATCATGCTTCAGAGAAGTTGACGAGTTTCGAGCTAAACTTTTATCCGCCTAAAGTAGATAAAAGAAGTATGCAGATCATAAGGTTAGAGACATGGAGTTTCAGACTTGTGAAAACATTCTTCTCATGGTAACACCCATGAAGGGGTGATAAGACTCAGTAAGAAGGGTAAATTAAGTCTGTGATATATCGGTCCCTTTGAGGTTCTTGAATGTATAGAATCGTTGGCATATAGATTGAATCTACCCTCTAATTTATATGGTGTTCATCCAGTAATCATTGTGTCTATGTTGAAGAGGTATCATGGTGACAGCGATTATCTCATTAATTTGGACTCAATCATGCTAGATAAGGACCTCCAATATAGGGAGAAACCAATTGTTATTCTTGATCGTGATATGCGTAAGTCGAGAACCAAGGAGATTAAGTCTGTGAAAGTTTAATGGAAGCATCGTCTAGCCGAGGAAGCTATGTGGGAGAACAAAAAGGACATGTGAGAAAAGTATCCTTAATTGTTCATTGATTTACGTACTACTTTACTCCTTTCCAAGCCTACTTTTCTGAAGTTTTGTCACTTGGGGATGAGTGATGGGTAAATTGGTATTTATTGTAATGACTGGGTTTCCTTGTTATAGAAATGTCAACAGAAGGAAAATCAAGGACATAAAATCTTTTTTGTAGTATTAGGATTTTTCCAACCTTTTTAATATTTTGAGGAAATTAGAGTCATAAAGGTCCAAGGAAATCTAGTTACAGTCGGGTGGAGTAAATACGATTTCAGATTCAGGTTTAAATAGATAACTCGATGAGTAATCTGTATGACTTTGCAGAATCAAATTTTGATTAATAGGTCTCCGTGAATTATTTGTAAAGTTAAGGGTTTTTTTTAGTGTAGTGGTTAAGAGTGTGTTAAAAAGGGGTGTGTCATATCCGTAGACCACACCCGAGAAGATATGGAACTCTCAGAGTGCAACCGGCATATTTGACCTCTCAGAGGTCTTGTACAAGTCCTTCTGTATCGTTCATCACATATGAACATATGAAAAATAGTGCGGAATTAGAACTTTTCACAAAAATTCTATAAGTCTTCAAAATATCTTTCATATAAAAATCATAGGAAATACTAAGCCTCATTTAATCAAATCTTAGACACAAGAATACTTTGGGACACGACCCATACACAATAGAAATAATACTACAAAGTCTATTACAATACTTCGATAAGAGAAATAAAAACATCTATCCCCTCAAGTAAAATGAGGACTTACTTCAAATTGCTTGAACGATCTACAAATTCAAGCTTAGCTCTCCAAAAGCACCTTCACCTATAATCACATTAGAGATATATAAAAGCATGGAATTAGTACAAACACATGTACTAAGTATGTCAAAATGCATAAAATCATGAAAATAGACATTTATTAGAAACATTCTCTTTTTGAATTATATATCATGATATAATCATAAAAACAACATTTAATACCATAGAAACACATAGTAATTCACTTAAGGAATTTAGAACATTTTAATGAAATATTGTAGTGACCTATATCACTATTACTGTAAAGTTCCTTCACTGTACAACGAAGTTTCTTAGCTTCACCATAGATACTGTATAGAGTGCAATTCCCTCACTAAAATCTATCCTAAGACTCACTTAAGTAAGATAAAGAGAGACCACCCATACACCCTTTCTAGGCACACCTAAATGATCCTTAATACCACCTATAATGACATACACACTTACAATACATCATACACATGAACATAAGATACTCCTACCAAAGGTGATGCTAAGTCTCACTTGAGTGAGTTGAGAAGCGACCACCCATACAATCCCTTTCACACACACTTAAGAGATACTTTAGACTACCTAGGATAGAATCATTCTCCTTTAATACAACAACATACATCATACAAAACTCTCCTCCCAAAGGTTATCAGAAGGCTTACTTACGTAAATCAGGAAGATAACGTCCATGATTAACCTATTCAAGTTTACCTAAATAATCCTTAATACTACCTAAGTCTTAAATCATGTCTACAAAATCAACCTTACCTACCTAGAGTCATTCTTAAGACGTATCTAGTTAAGATACGAAGTGACCATTCCAATGCCCCCTTCACACCTTAACTAGACAACCCTTAACTACTCTAGATAAGTACATATTCATTTAACATGTTTCCTTAAACTAAGTCATTATATCCATAATTTCATTTAAGAGACATTCATCATATAAAGGAAATTCATGTAATTTTCTTGGATAAGACCTAGGGACTCTCACAAACACCTTCAAAGCCTATTGTGCAATGTCTAGATAGCGTCCCATACCACCACCTAAACTTCATAGGACTTCTCTAATGCTAGTACGTATCCTATAAGATGAGATTAGGCAGTAGCCGACATAGACCATGATAGCTAAGCATGGAATTCATAGTTCTAACCTACTCCGATGAGGGTGTTCTACTTGCCAAGGGTAGAAGTAGGACACATCCCATGTAGGCACATGGGTAAGGAATATGAAGGGTTTTTGTGAACTCTAGTCTCATTCTCAAGTAGAGCTACATTGTACTCTAGTCTCCTTCAGAAATAGATCTACTTCCCATAACCTAATCACTCGGTGCTAGAATTTGTTATCATATAGTAATTCACATTAAAGGATTACATAAAGAGGTTGCATGTCTAGTTCATAACACAATTACATCCACTCTACAAAAGAGGTCCACTAGGTTTACCTTACAATGGCGACTAAAATAGCTCATCATGACTTTCCTATGGATTATATGATTCAGTTCCAACAAATAAACCCTAAATCCATCATTCATTACAATAAGGATACAATTATGTCTCTCGACTCCAAGTTTATAACATAAAATTACCACTAGGTTTAAGGTTCCACATATATGACCTTCTTAACATCTTTTGAGGTCTCACATATCACTCATTAATACATGAGAAGGGTGTAGTAAGATTAAGTAGTCAAGACATCTCATATTAACATATCATTCATACATGTACCAAGTAAGGGACACAAGTCTATCGAAACATGACACAACATACTTTACTTTATTACACATAGCATATCATTCTTTGAAGCACTTAAGAATGACCCTTATCATATTTATGTCATCGTATACATTACTATATCATGATCAATATAATCATTATATACTCATATTGTCAATTAGGAATAATCATTCATCAACTCTAAGACTACACACATAAGACATAGTCACAGTCTAACATGATCACCTACCAACAATAGAAGAACTCATACTTTGACTTAATCACATCTATATAGATATGCACTACTCCACATAAATCAACTACACAAGTCATCATAATACTTCAAGTAGTGCTAACAAGGCTATGATCATCATAATACATAAAAGTAACGCCGACAAGGCCAAATCAATAGCAAGTAAGGCACATAGCACCGCCACCATAAGTGGACCATACCAATCACAACATAATTCAAGTCTAATTAACAATAAATAAAGAGAATTAGGGAAGCGCACCACCAATCCATTCTCACCACTTCAATCCATGTCAAAATCATCCAATTTAATATCATAAGGCCCTTAGACATGGCAATAACAAACTATGATATTCAATGAAACTAGGTCAATTCAATATATATTTATCAATCTAAGACAACCTAGATTATATAATTCTTACATCATTCAATAACCCATAGAAAACTACACTAGAATTCATAAGCATTGGGACAATATCACTTAACCCATAAAGTAATCAAAAGCTAGGGTTCATCAATTACATGGTTTCGTAGGTTAATTGAGTTTATCTTCGAATGAAAAACAATTCAATCAATATTCAACTCTTTAAAACCTTTAATGCAAGAACCCATGGATAGACTTCAATTTAGAAAACTAATCTTTTAAGTACTCTTTGAAAATTACTTTGAAGATTGGCTCCTTGATGAATAGAGTTTCAAGGATCAAAATGCATACCTTAAAGATGGTAATACATAAATTTGAGAGAAATTGGTTGAGAAATCAACCCTCAATCTTCAATAGAGTTCTAGATAGTTGTTAGAGGTTTTGGGTTTTGATTTTTTGAAAAATGAATTCTCCTAATTATTTCAGAATTATAAACACATTTAAAATAACAAAAATACCCTTAGGAAACCTCCAAAAATAATATTTGTATGTGGGGTGAATTTATAGCAGTATGCGTAGGAAGAGAGCTTCTCAGACGACTGCCCATCGACGGGGCGTCAGTCCACAAACGGACTGTCCGGTCCTCCGTTGATTGGATTATAGCCTTTAAAATGGGATCTAAGCTCCCCAGGAAATGTCTTGACAACACCCTCAATCGACATGGCTTCAACTATCTTATAGGCCATTGATTGCCTTAGTCGATTAACCTGGTCTAAGACAGCCTTTGGCTCTTTGAAGGGTCCTTCCTCAACGACCCTTGGATAGTCCTTGGTGATATTTTCCTGGACATTTCCAACCCAAATATGTTTGTATAGGAGTTTAGGGCCTCCTATATCAATTTCATTCAAAACGAACACGCAAAACTCGACGAAACATGCCAAGACATACAGGGTCGCTTCAAGAAAAACCTTTCGAACGTCATGGATGTTCTCGACGTTTGACCTCCAAATTTCATGAAACATTACACACTGCTTATGAACACTATAATAACTCATATAAGGACCTCATAAGATCATGAAACAAATGTATAGTCACAAAACCACACATGAGGCACATAGGTTACTTAGTCATCGAACATTTTAGTAGTCCCTTCACGTTTAACTTCCATGCACCTAACTCCTTAGACACTGTTCCATTACAAAATTTACACCTATTTAGGACCGTATAAACTCATGAAAACCATATTAGCATCTAGTTTCACCTATGTTTTTCTCAAGGTATCACCGGGGGAATTGAAATTCCTCTAAAAAGGTTCTGGCCCGATTTGTGCCGCAAAAGAGGGAATTATGTCACTGCAGCAACGCCTCTACAAAGGGGTGGATGACGCTGTAGTGGAAGAATCATAGTTTTTTTTAGGCTCATTGGTTCGAAGTTGCTGCTCCGACAGGATTCTCCACCGCTGCAGCGACATCTCTATAGCAGGATGGGTGTCCCTATAGCGGGATGTGCACAAATTTAGTCGTTAATTCAACTCCTAAATGACCTGATCTGGCACTTTTTGATTTTTTGAGCTAAAGAACAACCCATGGGAAATTTCAACTCGATTTTCACAATTCTTGAGGCGAAAGGTAAGATTTTCACTCCATGAATTCACTTTTTGATCCATAAAAGTAATAGAATAGGTCAGTATTGACAGGCAATGCTTTCTTGATATATTTTATGGTAGAAACAACCCTAAATTGTCTCGTGGATATTATGGGTTTGATGTAAGGTTCATATAATTGTTAGTAATCTCGTTATTTAAAGATTAATTGTTGATTCCCGTATATTATTGATTGTTTGTAGATCATAAACAAGAGGAACAAATTCGTAAAGGAAAGGATCGAGTTTCTTAGGGTTTCAAGTTTGTTTCAAGGTAGGTGATGGTTGTGATTCTAAGTTTTTATGATGTGCGCTTGTTCTTGCTTCATTATGATAATTGTATATGTATGAATGTCGCATTGTTGATTATACTTGTTGTACATGAAATATATGATTTATAATTGCTATGAAATCATGAACTCAATGTATGATCTTGATGATGTTCTAAAGATTGTGATTATAATGTTGTTTGACTTGTCTATGTTTCACTAATGGGATAGCCGCATGATCCCACTAATACACTTTGGTTTTGTGTTGATTCTGCATTTGCTCTTACTTTTGTTGATTACAGGACATCTTCAAGCGGCTATTGACAGACCTTGCTTAGGTGATCAATGATCATTGTTCAAATTCAAGGGTGAGCAAGTTTGTATAGGTTTCCATGGGATTCTTTTTGTCTATGTCCATTATTACCGGACATAAAAGTTATTTTTGTTAGTCAAATAGTTCATTAGTATTATCGTGTTTAGACATGGATCAATTGGTTAGATGTTTTGGTACATTTACTTTCACATTGTAGGTTTATCATCCGCATCGTTAGTTATCACATCAATTGTTGAAGTTTATGAGAGTTTGATCTAGTATTTATTTATGTTTCCTATGTTAAATACCTTAGTGTTTGGATTAGTTGTTTGGTTTGGGCTATTGTAGTGGTTCTTCCACCCGAGTGTTAGTGTGGGTTTCAATCATGGCAGTTTGGGTCGTGACAACAAGGTTAAAAAGGAATATAAATTCATTAACAACCATAATGAGTATTGGATGAAATCGTAGTTAAAATCACAGAATTTAAGTCACTCATTGTATGAGTTTAAATGAATAACAATGAATGAAATAAAATAAAGAAACAAATAGGTATTATATTAGTTACACGTTTGTGTCCTCTTGCTAGTCAAGTTAGTTTTTTAATATTTAAATTGAATAAAGAACTAAATTACTGTCACCACTACTGATTAAAATGCATCTTCTTGGCCTATAAAATATTCTACAAAAAATATGAATTAAAAAAAGGTGAATGAGTCTCTCTCATGTTTTATTTATACAGTCTTCGAAATTAAGTTGTTCCCTTGTAAACTATATTTATTAGAATTTATTGCTCATATCGTCATATCCTATATTAATAAAAGTGGAAGCTCTAAAGAAGAAAAGTTAGATTACCATTTACCCCTAGGATAAATTTAATATTAAATAATAATATTTTGACTGTTTTTTAAATTGTTAGTTATTTACTATAAAGACAGTGAAATAATCGTTATATTTATTTTAATACTATTTGTCCTTTCAATTTTCAATGTGACTTTTCATGATTCCGTGAATTTTTGGAAGTTCCATAGATGAAAAGTTACATTCATTTTACCCCTAGGCAAAGTTAAGCATTCTCATTAATTAAATATTAAATAATATTATTTGAATTAATGTTTTGATTGTTATTTATTTATTATAAAGGCAGTGAAAGAATTATTATATAATGACCTCTAGGCTAAATCAAACATTCTAATTTATCAAATATTAAATAATTATATTTGTTACAAAATATGTTATTTGTATGGATGTTTCTTTTCACTCTACACCTAACGTAATGTCCCTTTTAATGTATCACTTAAAAAGCTTCTAACATATTTGCTTAACATTATAAACGGGTGATTTCTACTAACTATAAAAGGGTATGCTTCTACTTTATGAAAGAAATAACTTGAAGATATTAAATACTCCCTCCGTTTCAAAAAGGATGGCTTAGTTTGACTTGGAATGGAGTTTAAGAAAAGAAAGAAGACTTGTTCATATTTATGTTCTAAACTAAAATTATGTCAAATTTACAAAAATACCCTTCAATATTGTGGTCTTAAACATGCCACATAGAAAGTTAAAGTTAAAGTGTTGCCAAAAAAGGAAAGGGGTCATTAACTTTTAAACAAACTAAAAAAGGAAACAAGGTTATTTTTTTTGTAAACGGGGGGATAATATTCTACAATTGATACTTTCCATAGCATTTGTCACCCTTAAGTTTTTTGTGAATTCTTGTAGTTTCCTCTCATTTTACAATACATTATCAACACGAGTCTCGATTCAATTGAGATCTACTTAATTTTGGATTATCTTTTTTTTCCTAAAATTAATCAATTTTCATTTAGAGTTAATTTCCTTCATTTCATATTTTTCAAAGGTTGAATTTGTGGCACTTGACATGTATGGAAATAACTATTTGTCATTTGTATTTGATGTTGAAATTCACCTTTCTGATAAGGGTCTTGGTGATAGTATAATCGAAGGGAATAATATATAAAGTCGAGATAAAGTGAATGCAATGATTTTCCTTTGTTATCATCTTGATGAAAACCTGAAGGTTGAATACTTAAAAGATCCATTTGAATTGTTGATAGGTTTCAAAGGAAGGTATGACAACCTTAAGGTAACGGCGTTGCCAAGGGCTCATTATGAGTAGATGTACTTACAGTTTCAAGATTATAAAAACTGTAATTGAGTATAACTCTATTTTATTAAAAATCATTTCCCAATTAAAATTATGTGGGGAACTTATAAAAGATGAGGACAAGTACAGAAAGACAACAATTACTTTTCATGCCTCCAATATGATTTTACAACAGCAATATCGTGAAAAGGGTTTTGAGAATACTTTGAATTAATCTCATGACATCCGCTGGCTAAGCAGCATAATGACGTTTTAATGAACAATCATGAATCTCATCCCACTAAAAGTGCTCCATTATCGGAGGCACACAAGGTAGAAGCACACGACCAATCGGAAATAAGATAAAATAAGCAGGGTCATTATAATGTGTCAGGTCTTGACAAAAAAGACGATATAATAATCACCGAGGTGGTGGGCAAAATAAAAAAATATGGGTTCTCAAAATAATCCTTCAAAAGGCAAGAGTGATCAATGTCATAGTTGTGGCCTTAAAGTCACTGGAAAAATGAATGTCAGGGGATGATCATTTTTTAAGCTATATCAAAATTCCTTTAAAGGAAAGTAAATAAAGGTGACACCTCCTCTTCAAATGCCCAAGTAGAGTCACATTTCACTCTCATACATAATGCTCAACCAAGGTCTTCTCGTAGTATGATCAGAATTTGGAGGTGAATTTAGCATTGAAAGATGATTTTTTGATGGGCTCAATTATATTACTCATCTAGAAGCTAAGGACTTCTTTAGGGATTGCAATTTAAGATTTATAATGGAACTCGAAAATGAATAATGTTGATATGTGTTTTTAATGTCATACGTAAAGTTCATGTACTTAAATTATATTTCATTATGTTTTGTACTTCTTATCATATATATTTATTTTTATATTATAAATAAAATTTCTCAGACATCAATATGGAGATATGTGACTTTCGGATAGTGCCACAACTTTTATGATACTAATAGAAAATAAATACTTTTTTCATTTAGCAATGAAAAAGGCATATGTTAATACAATATCTGATAGTATAAAATTGGTTAAGGCCTCTGGAAGAGCAGCCTTATAACTATCTAGATGATCATTATTGGTTATTAATAATGCATTGTACAGTAGTAAGTCTCAAAGAAACTTGTTAATTTTTAAGGTTATTCACCAAAATGGTTATTATGTTGAAACTGCCAATAAAGGGAAGATCGAATACCCTTATATCATTTTTTTTACAATAAATGAAGAGAAGAAACTGTGCATAAAAAATGTCAGCACTTTCTTATGGATTGTAGCATACAAATATTAGTACGGTTGAATCACATGTCAGAGTAAACAAAAGAATTACTGGTTCCAATGATTTTATCATTTGGCATGACAGGTTGGGTCATCTCGGTTATAATATAATGCGCAAAATAAATGAGAATTCCCATGGGAATACTTTAAAGAACCAAAATGTTCTTCAATCAAAGCAATGTTGCTTGTTTACAAGGAAAGTTGGTTATTAAGCCATCATTGCCTAAGGTTGGGGTGGAATACGATGCAATTTTGGAACGGATATAGGGTTATATATGTGGGCCTATTCACCCTGCCAGTGTCCCATTTAAATATTATATGGTCTTAATAGATATATCTACAAGATGGTCACATGTGTGCTTATTGTCAGCCTGCAATATGGGTTTGCAAGTTTGTTAGCTCAAATAATAAGGTTAAAATCACAATTTCGAGATTATGCAATAGAAATAATTTGTCTTATTAATATTGGTGAGTTTACGTCACAGGCATTTAAGGATTATTGTTTTACCACTGGAATAACAGTTGAACATCATGTTGCATATGTTTGTACTCAATATGTTCTAGCGAAGTCATTGAAAAAAACGTCTTCAATTGATAGTTACACCATTGTTGATGAGGACAATGTTTCTTGTTTCAGACGGGGGCATGCTATTTTGCATGCAGCACCACTTGTGTGGATAAGTCCATCCAGTTATCATGACATTCCTCGAACAAATCAATATGTTCAAGAAGTCTAAAAGATTATTTATTTGGATAATATTGCAAATAAACTATCATATGCATGAGTTGATTTCCAATAGGACAAAATGTTAAGGCAAAAGAGTCTGGACCATGCTTAAAACATTGTATACCAATTGGTTCCAAAGATAAAAATCCTAGAAAAAGGAAAGGAATAAATAGTCATAATGTTCATAATATGGAGGAAATTTCTCATGAAGAGCTCCGATACAAAATAAATTATGACACACTGAGGAGGTCTATGCACCTAAAAGTAATGAGAATGAGCAAAATCCCATATATTATGTCTCGATGAGAAATTTGTGGAATCCAAATAATATTGTGGTGGATAATATTTTTGCTTATAATACTGTAGTAGAAATAATGCAGCAAGATGAGGATTTAGAATCAATATGTTTCAATAAATGTAGATACAGAAATGATTGGTAAAACTAATAGGAAGCATTTAAAAAAGAATTGACTTCACTTGAAAAATGTGATGTTTTTGTACCAATAGTACAAACACCTGAAGGTTTCAAGCCAGTGGGGCACAAATGGTTTTCTTGTATGAAAATGCAATGGAAATGGTAAAGTCGTAAGATATAAAGCACGACTTGTGGCACAAGGGTTTTCACAAAGGCCTGATATTGAATATGAGGAGACATGTGGAATATGTATTTACCTTCAGATATCTATTAAATATGATAATTCATGAGAAGCTTGAAATGAATCTAATGGACGTTGTCACATCCTATTTGTATGACTCACTAGACTAAAATATATGTATGAAAATTCCACAAGCACTTAAAGTCCTGAAGCATATGAAAATTCAAAATAATGTTGTTCAATAAAGCTTCAGAAATCCTTATATTGATTGAAACAAACAGGCGAATGTGGTATAAATATCTTAACGAATAATTTATAAAGGAAGGGAATAAGAATGACCTTATTTGTCCTTGTATTTTTATAAGAATGTCAAAATATGAATTTGTAATAATATCTCTTTATGTTCTTGAAAGGAACATCATTGGAACTCCTGAAGAAGTTTTAAAAGTTGTTGAGTGTTTGAAGAAAGAATTTGAAATGAATAACTTGGTAAGAAAAGATTTTGTCTTGACCTTGTCACGATACAACCCACAAGGTCATCGTGATTGGCACCCACACTAACCCTCCAGTGAAAAAAACCATTACTACAACTAAAAACAAAAAACTAAACAAAAAACTAAGGCATTTAAACTATGAAAATTGATTGAATAACTAAAAACAAATGTGAAAATAACCCTAGAACCTAAAATTCAATGTATAAAAACTCTACTAACGGTAAGTCTACGAACAAGGGGTACAACTCCAAAACTAAACAACAACCTTAAACAAATGCCTGAGTTCGAAGAGAGTGGACTTAAACAAGAGGGATCCCTAAAGTGTGAAAGAACTGGATTACCCTTAAAGATGGTCATACTCAATAATCACATAACTGAGGTATACCAATAGCCGCAAGAAGATGCCTTGTACTCAATAAAATTAAGATTAACTGCAATATCAGTAGGCAACCACTGCGTACTGGTAGGATCACACAGCTATCCAACTCATGCAACATATACTAGTTAAGACTATCAACATTTATGAAGAACCAACAACTTCACATTTTATATCACATCATTGTTCCTCTCATGGAACCAAAACTTAAATAGTTACCATGTTGAGACATGGCAATCTGATCTCATTTGTATGCCAGAACAAGGGAACAGACCTAATATTTATGCTGGAACTTGGCAATCCAATCCAAGTAAGTTATGTCGAATGTGGCAATCCAATCCCTTTCACATACCAAAATCACCAACATAAGTAGATCATCAAGATCATACATTTAATTCATGATTCCGAAGCAATATTAATTCATCTCCCTCATTTACGAAAAG
Source organism: Solanum pennellii (assembly GCF_001406875.1). Classification (NCBI taxonomy): domain Eukaryota; kingdom Viridiplantae; phylum Streptophyta; class Magnoliopsida; order Solanales; family Solanaceae; genus Solanum; species Solanum pennellii. The sequence continues at coordinate 8,980,041 of NC_028638.1, read as the reverse complement.
TGTAATCGATATTGCAACATTTATACATATGCAAGTATGACATTGTAGCAAGAACAAGAAAACATCACACAACCATAGAATCACAACCATCACTTACCTCGAATCAAAGCTTAAATCTCCTAAGGCCCTTGAATCTCCCTTTTTCGGATTCTTTCCACTTGTTCTAGGTCAACAAACAATTAATAAACGCAAGGATCAACAATCAAATGTTTTATTATTCAGAGTATAGCAAACCCAATAACCATGTACTAGGCCCTTGATCTCATATACCTAGATTAGGGATTTTTCCACCATAATTTTCATATCAAACCCCTTCCCCGTCGATAATATCCCAAGAAAATAGATTCTACGAATTAAAAATGGACAGGGGGAGTTCAAATCTTACCTCTGGCCTCAAGAATGGTGAAAATCTGGAAAAGAACCCTAGGGTCGTTCTTTAGCTCTCAAGGTCGAAAAACTGTAGAATAATAATGTTTTGGGGTTTATTTACTACTAAGTCGCATATATATCGCTACAGAGGACCCCATCCCGATCAGGAGCCCTAATCCCTATTCGGCTTGCTCGGAGACAAAATGTTATCCATTCACGGTAAGATCATTTTTGGGAGTTCTACTCACTCGAATTCAATTCCTAAAGTCAGACGGGTTCCTAATCATCTTAGACATCCATTTATGCAATCCTATTCATAATTGCATCTCACGTTCTTTACTAGATTTCCCTAGACCTCACTGACTAATATTTCATTTAAATCTAGACTAGGCTAGGAATTCAAAGTTACTACCAAAAAGTTTTGTTGGCCCCAATTCTTTCACCGTTGGCTTTTTTATAACGACAAAACTTGATCGTTACAATAGATAACAATTTACCCATCACTCATCCCCGGGTGATCAACTAAGGAAGACTAGCTAAAGTAAGGGTTGAGTAGTACTTGAATCGATGAACAACATGTGTTACTTGTCTCGCATTTCCTTCAATTCCGAACATCAGAATCAAGATTTCAATCGGTTCTTCTTTATATAGAAGGTCTTGTTTAACAAAACATAGTCTGACTTTATGATATATCTTTGTCCCCAAACCAATCAATTGAATGCCTAATCATCCTTTTATACAGTGCCTTAACGAACTCATCACAACACTCGAGTGATAATTATTGTTGTATGTCCACTTAAATAATATCAAAGCAATTGTCAATAGTCACCAAAGTTGATCATACACATGTCTGCACATATTATCAAGGACGTACACACAAACCTCTGGAAGAATCTTTTCTCATATAACAATGATAAAATTCTAACTCAATACTTGCTACAATTAGAGGTGGACTTGAACCATCCAAAACACTCTCATAATACTCAAACAATCATATTCCTTATCAACATCTCCATCTCACAACATAAATTTTATAAACAGAAGTTATAATAATTTGATGTTTGGACAACAATTACTCGTCGAGGAATATGTCCAAGCATACGAAACCCTATAACAACATCATTGAAACATTAGAGTTTAGGTAATATAGATTTCCTCTTAAGAACAGTAGATAATCAGACCCAATGATCCTCACATTCAACCACACATAGTCGATACATGACCTCGACGGCTAGATGAATATTAAGATTGTCGAACAATCATAAATATGCATGGTAGCTCGTTTATAATATCTCATTAGAGAAGTGGTACATGTAGACCCAATTATCAAAACTTCAAGACAATATCAAATGTATCAATTGAATAAACGAAGTCTTTTTCCAATCATCCCACTCAACCAAGAGAACATCGCAGGACCGGTACACATGATCCTCCACTAGGGATCAACCAACAAAAAGTGAGAACACAAGTAAGCATAGCTAGTGCATAATACTCACAACCATGTACAAAATGAAATAAGTAGTCACGTAAGAATTTATCGAATAACACAAAATGTTTTCCTTTGAGGAGTCGATACTACCTATTTCCATTCGCTTGACTCTACATAATCTTCATGTCCTTCCACTGAAGCCAACACTCTTAATATTAACAACCATCGTAACCACTCCGACCATCTACCTTACTCTAACCAACACTTTCAAAATGGAAACCTGTCTTAGATACTTTAACAATTAAAATTAATAAACTTTACATCTCAACCCAGGTGTAAGTCCTTTAAAATCCTCAACTCCTAATACAATTGGTCATTCCTCACCTTGAAAATTCCACCTTGACAAATATATCACCACAAATGTAGACTTTCAACGAAAAATCTGAGTTGTAAATTCAACCATCTAACACAATCCCTTATATCAACATTAGCTTATACCTCTAAGATTGTTGTGAATTCATGGACCTTCGATTATCATGGACCGCATCTCTATCTGTATCACATATTTTTCGCTAAAAATTAAATCATAATCATAACAGAATTCAAAGCAAAACAAAAATAAATATCATCACATTCAAGATAGTGTTTGTACACTTCTTTCTCAAGTTTGTTTTTATAGTTTATAACAAATCTAATAGATTTGTGACAATATTACAGTACTCACAACAAAACAAATTAAATTATGTGTCTTTGCACCCAATTATATACACCTTTAAAGATATCTCTTTAGCCTTTGTAATCAATACAATATCCTTGATCCCGCCTCTCTCTAAAGGTTGTACTATATCCCAATTTACTTAGCTCCTTAAAAATCTATTCTAGCGGTATACCACCTACTCTTAAAACTTCACATAGAACCTCATTACTCATAAAATATTAGAAATCCAAAACCTTGGATATTCACAAGTCGTAATCACAATACAAAGTTCGCTTAACTAACGATCTTATCATGTAGCTACATTCCACGACATCCCATCACACATTTTTACTACTATTACGCTTAGTCAACCGTTTCTATCGCTACGAAGTCAACCTTTTCATCGACATGACACCTCAAACTCAAGTAGTACCTATAACATTAAAAAGGACTAGGCCAATTTTTATATGTATTTTCTTACTAAAATACTATAATTTCCTTCACCCAAGTATACTCATCAGGACTTTCCTTATCCATAAGATGGTCATTCCGGTATCAATCCATTCTTTTATGTCTTAAGATAAAATCGTCAGACCTCGTACTACCCTCCTTTTTTTAATAAACAAGATAGGAGCAACCCACGGAGAAACACTAAGAAAGATGAAACTTTTATCAATATGTCCTTGGATTTGAGGTTTATGCTCTCTCAATTCTGACACCACAAACAAATACTCAGCAGAGGCGGGATTGGACCACAACATACCGAATATGACTCAATTACCCAAAACAATTCTACCCTACCAGTTTTCTAGCCTTAATGAAGGATATGATCTTTGCTATATTAGGCTTGCACACCCCTTAAACTCCAATCTTTCCCTATCGGGGAACTCTAGAGTTAGCGACTTAGCATTACAATTCAGCCAGGTATAACAGAGGGACAATCAAGCCATGCCTAAGGTTATATCAAGCCAATCATATAAGTAAAACCAAATCAAAACAAGTCTAAAACTACATAATTACAATAGGAAAAATATGATATACGAGCGTGATTATGAATGACTTTTAAACCGGGGTAGAAACATGGATGAGGCATCAATTATAACACAACTACATCAATTCCTAAGTCAATTGAATTGACCCGTACAAATAAGATGAACCCAAATCAAAAAAAGACTATTGTCATCCAGCCACGGACAAGAGTAACACTAGTGACCACTGCATCACACACCTCAAACTCGGTCTTGCTCAAAAAACCATATAATTAACTCATGTGATCCTGACGGGAAATCTCATCACCTAATTGCACTACTCCTTTACCTGCATTAAAGTTTCTCCCGCCTCCATGGCCTTGCTGATTTTCTCCTTATATGCCCAGGTTTACAACAATTTTAACACACTTTATAAGTTATATCTGATTGTTAAACACTAAATTAGATCGTGTGGTTTAGTTCAAATTTGATTTGGATTCTATAAGAAGACCTGGGAAAAGGTTCAGTATCGCCTTATACGTCTCTAGCAGGAGAAAACCTGTACTGGTGGTCTTACTGTGGCGTAGAAAATCCCACCTTAGCGGCCTTAATGAAAACATAACCCAGGTAATAAATTTTCTACAATTTTTCTCTCTTTTGAATCTCCCAAGAATTTTCATCTTTACATAGCAATTTAGGATAATACTCTAAACAGTAATAATCCTTGTCTACCACGAATCAATCTAACGATACACAATCCAACGCATTCTCCCTAAATCATCATCATCACCCACACATCCTTATATTAAACCTAGACACTGATGCAGTTATTACTCAACCTCAAGACAAGTCCAGATCTTTCTGATGAATCGCCTCAAACATTTTTTTCGGCCCTTGCATCAAACATAGTCTAGACCTTCTTTTTACAACACATTTGATTATACAAAGCAGTTACAACTTGCATAGTTTCAATCAATTCAGACAATATATTGAACATATTAAAATTCAGACCATATATTATGCACATGATCATATCATCACTTCCAAGCAAATACAACTCTCACAATCATTGTTAACTAGGTCAATAAGGAAATATATTAATATTTTTCAAGTTACAACTATTAGTTTGTTCCATAGATGACATTATAGATCATCTATGCCTTATACAGTCCCTGAGGCTAGAGACCAATTGGAACCTTCTCAGTTCCAATTAACTTGCTTGTGTCCCTTCATATGGGACTACAACGTCTATTTCACTTCATTGATATAAAAGGTGGAATCGAGAGATACCAATTGGACTCAACTCATGCCACAAGAGAGAATAGTAGCTAGCGAGCCCCACCAAAATAACTAGTTTCAATAATAGAACTTGTTCGAACCCAATTCGTAACCGCTTTAATGATTAATTAATGGTAACCAGACCTTAAATCAATCTTAGAGAAAATCAATACACCTTAAAACTGGAAAAAACATCAATTATTTGAAGCACTGGATACTTGTTCTAAATAGTGACCCTATTCAACTATCGGTAGTCAATGCACATCCTCTCTTGCTACTATTGGTGTTACCTTATTTGTTTCTCTAGTTCAGGACATAAATTGAAGGAGGAAAGATACCAATTTATATCACATAGATACCAATTGGATACAAGTTATGGCACGAAGAAGTAGAAGGAAGTGAGTTTATCCTAAAGTCATAAAGCCTCTGAAAGAAATGTACGGATGTCATCGTACCGTTCTGCAAGACTCTACTAAAGTCATTTTTGTACAATGAGATTAGTGAACCTAGGGCTTTTATACTAACTTTTCACGATCCAACCCACCGGACCGTCGTGATTGGCACCCACACTAACGCTTCGGTAGAGAGCCATTACTACAACTCAAAACAAGCAACTAAATGAAATAATAAGGCATTTAAACTATGAAAAAAAGATTAAATAACTAATAAAAAATGCGGAAATACCCCCAAGCCTTAAAGTTGATGTACCAAAACTCTACTAATGGCAAGTCTAAAGACAAATGCTACAACCCGAAATGTAAATAACAACATTAAACAATTTGGCTGAGTCCGAAGAGAGTGGACTTAAACAAGAGATATCCATGGAATCCTGGAAGAACTAGATAACCCTTGAATCTGGTATGGTCAATAATCACATAACTGAGGTTTATCAATAGCTTCTGGAAGATTCCTTGTGCTCAACAAAAATAATAGCAAGTGTAGTATTAGTACCCAACCACCGTGTACTACTAGAATGACAAGGTTATCCCACTCATGCAACATAAAAAAGTTAAGACAACATCATAATCATATGCATATATATCACCATTTATGAACAATCAAGAATTTCACATTTTATATCACATCATTGGTCTTCTCTTGGAACCCAAACTCAAACAGTTAGCATGTTGAAATTTGACTATCTTATCCCATTTTTATGCCGGAATGTGGCAATTGATACCATATTTATGTCGAAACATGGAAATCCGGTCAAAGTTAGTTATGCCAAAATGTGGCAATCTGATCCAAATTATTTATGTCAGAACGTGGCAATTCGATCCTATTCACACACCAAAATCATATACACAAGTACATCATCAAGATCATACATTTAAGTCATGATTTCATAGCAATGATAATTCATCTACCTCATTTACAAAAAGTGTGATTAATATTGCAATATTTATACATATACAAGTATCAAAATGAAGCAAGAACAAGTATACATCACACAATCATAGAATCACAACCATAAACTACATCGAATCAAAGCTTGAATCCCCTAAGGACCTTGAAACTCCGCTTTACAAATTCTTTTCGCTTGTTCTAGGTCTACAAACATTTAATATACGCAATAATCAATAATCAAATGTCTAATTATCTGTATTATAGCAAACGCAATAACCCTAGACCAAACCCTTGATCCCCCCCCCTTATCCGTATTAGGGCTTTTTTCCACCATCATTTTTAGATCAAAACCCTTCCCATCGATAATAACTGAGAAAATAGGTTCTACGGATTGAAAAAAGGATTCTTGTAGTTAAAATCTTACCTTTAGCCTCAAGAATGGTGGAAACCCATCAACAAAACCCTCTAGGGTGATTCCTCAGCTCTCAAAGTCGAAAAGAACAAAAAAATAACATTTTTGGAGTTTATTTACGACTTTAAGTCACGTCTGTCCTTGTACAGTGGACCCCCTCCCACTTTGGCGGCCTCGGTCTAGCTCCCTTATCTCGCTCTGAAGCTTACTCAGAGACAGAATGTTACCTATTGATGCTAAGATCATTTTTGGGAATTCTACTCGTCCAAATTCAATTCTATAAAGTCATATGGGTTTCTTATCGTCTTAGATATCCATTTATGTAATCAAATTATTAATTATATCTCTCATTCCTTACTACATTTTCCAAGACCTCACTGACTAGATTTTATCCAAATCTGGACTAGGCTAGGAATTCAAAATTGCTACTAAAAAGATTTCTGTACCTAATTCTTTTCATGTTGACTGTTCTATAACAACAAAACCCGGTCTTTACAAACCGTTAGATTAAACATTTGACAAATAGAATATTTATTCATCAATCAATATATACTGAAAAGGTTTGAAGCAATTTTACATGGATAAACCACACTCAATGAGTACTGTCATGACCCATATTCTGGAATCCGAATCGCGATCGGCGTCGTTGACCTCTCATAGGTTGCGGACAAGCCACATCTTGCATTCATCATATTCATATGGTTAATTTTAGTGAAAAATTTATAACTTTTAAAAGTATGAAGTATACATAGACTTCATATAGTTATTTCATTAATTCATAATATGCTAAGCTCAACATAAAGAAACAACCATCTAACAATTGCGGAATAAATTCAAATCAAAGAACAACATATCATAGTAGTTTACCAAAACGACCTTATTACAAAGCTTCGAATAAATGTATGAAAGAAACGCTAAGGAAAACATCCACTAGCTATATCTAAAACTAAGGCTAGACTAAACTGTAGCATCCTTAAAATCAAGAGGACCTACCAAATGGTCTCGAGAAACGTTGATGTCCAAACCATTGCAAGAGTAGTCAATATGTCCCTTAACCTGCATCTATAAAATAGTAAATAGTAGGGGTTAGTACACCACTTGTACTAAGTATTGGTGTATACACACATACACATAAGGCTATGCATGATCAAAGAAAGCTCTTCCTAAACAACATGTTATTTCTGGAAAGTCTAGTGACTAGACTTTCCTAAATCGTTAGTAGTGAATGGTGGTATGAATATGATTTATTTTAATGCATTCAAATCACAAAACTCATTTTATATATTATTGCAAGAAATTAGTATCATCAAAATAATTTTAGAACAACTCGTGCGAAGATTTGAGATTTTTGATCCTCTAAGGCTGAGAGCTCCTCTTTGTACACTTGGATTATTTTTCAGTCGTTGTGTTCTTCTTGTTGTGTAGCTCCATAATTCATTTGTTCCTATGTTTTACTTACAAGTTCAATGATTCATTTTAGTCCCATACCCACAACGAATCGATGTAAGGAACCAAGCACTAAGGAATGATTTCCCTACCTTATAGTGAGTCATTCTTTACACTATATATTCATTACCTTTCATAAGCATATCTCTATTTATCATGTCATTGATTTCATAACTTTCATGTTTATAAATTATACATTTCATATACACGACATTTTGCAATCGTCGATGTAGCATAAGACATCTCAAGTGAGGGTCCAATATATGGGATCTCACCCCCAGGGCCTTCTTTAAGAAATATAGAGTCTGCTTCATTTGTTCATTCGTACTTCATATTATTCATTTCATTCATTAGTAGGCTGATGCAAACACCAACTATACCTAGGGATGAAGCTTAAGACTCTCATCGGGATCAAAAAGTACAATGACCAAGAATGACCTAATGTCATTACTTGAATCTGATTTCACCACCTAATTGTCTTGCAGAAACACCTTCCGTATCGTTCATTTTATTATATTTCATACTTTGAGGCTGGACAAATTCTTTATTTGGGAAATTTAACCTCAATCGACATAGATCATGTGAGCATTATGAAATCCAGTGTCTGCTCCCACACTGAAAAGAGGTTGAATCACCAGCCAAAGTGACCCAAACATGCTAGCATATATAGGGAGTCGAACCCTACTAGATCCCTATATTGGAAGTATAGGTTCAAAGACTAGGACATAAGGATTCCCACACTCGGCATGCCAGACAGTCTCATCTCATGATATTTACGTGAACCTCCGCCTTTCCCGAAGGAAGGCATCACCACTTATATCTAGCCTAGCGGTGCTAAGTATAAAGTTTCATTACATTCAACTCATACATCAGGGAAGTTGGATTCTAACATGAGTACATCATAGATCATTACATGATTTCTCATCTCATCATTAGTATTAAGTGTGCATTCTCTTCAATACTTTCATTAGAGTGTTCATAGAGACTGGTCTTTTCATTAACTTTACACTCTCATAGGTGAATACGTTTTGGTAACATTTACTTAGGCTCATTTCGGATTGCTCTCATCTTTCACATTAAACTCTTATCATGTTGTCACCATTTTCATTAGCATCATAGATTAACATAATTACCCACCTCATTACGTGAATTTTTATTTCTTCTTTATCTTCTAGTGTTGACTCAAGCATTATAGAGGCTTGCTTCAAGATTGAGAGTTACTTACTCTTTTTATGAATTTTCATCCTTACTTTACATTGATGTGATGTTAATTGTCCTTACAAAACATCCTTACTTTACATTTAGGAAATGTAAATTGTCCTTACATATCATCCTTACTTACATTAATGAAAGGTGAATTGCCCTTACATATCATCCTTTCTTTACATTGATGAAATGTGAATGGTTCTTACATATCATCCTTACTATACATTGATGAAATGTTAATTATCCTTACATATCATCCTTAGGTGTTAATGTGACTAGTCTCACACATTCTAACACCTTCATTCGTGAGTATTCTTTTAACATAGTAGCTTAGGTGTAAGTAAGACTTTTCTAACTTACTTTAACACCCCATTCTAGTCACTTATTTAATTTAGACCCCTTTAATTATGTTATAACTCACGTTACTTCTTTACTTTAGTGTCGTAGCTTAATTTCATCGTTTATGGACGATGAACACTTCTTTCAATGAGTTACATATGTTCATAGTTCATTCTTTTAGAGAATTTTGGGAATTTTTCCAATGGATCACATGCCCTTGGTTATGGATTCATTGAATTGATTTAGAAGTTCTTATAATGTATTTGATACTCTTACTATACAAGATTGGCATATGATTAGTATTAGCATAAACATTTGGGTATAGATTACATAACCATCTTTGCTGGCATAGAACAATTTTACATTCTTTCATGCTTGGTTGTAACGTGGTTTATCGGTTTAGGAACTGACTTTGACTTATTCAACATAGGTTTTAATAAGTTAATTAAATAAATTAATTAACTAATTACTAAAACAACCCTCCTAAGTTGACTAATCATAGGAGAATGTGTACTTGACCTAAAATCTGAAATTTTGGTGTTGACTATGGTTTAGGTCAACATTTTGACTTTATACTAATTAAGTAAATTCTTAATTTAATTAATTTAGGGACCTATGACAAGTACTAAATTACCCCTAAGTCATTGTAATCATAATCAACCCTTCAGGACCATCCTAGGTTAAGTACTAGGAAGTTTCTTGCATTATACTAGGTTAGCATAAAAATTTTGGTTTGACCCCTTCAATTTAATTAATTAGATGCATAATTTAATTAATTCAGTAACCTAGGGTAATTGCATAAGTAATCTAGGGTAATTACTGAGGTTCCCTTAAGTTGTTATAACCATGACTAATCATTTGGACCATCTTAGGTTAAATACTAGGTTGTCTTTTTCTTGTCTCAACCGAAATCTTAGAACTTCTTTGTGTTTCGGTTTTGACCTTTTGAATTAATTAATTAAGGTTCTAAATTAATTAATAAAGTATCCTAGGGTACTTACTAAAGTATCCCTAAGATTTTAGTACATTAACTAACTCTTTGGACCATCCTAGGTTAGGTACTAGGTTGTCCCTTTCTTGTCTTGACCAAAATCTTAAAATTTCCTTTGTTGTTTTGGTTTAAGCCTTTTAAATTAATTAGTTAATTTGATAAATAAATTAATTAAGTAACCTAGGGAAATTACTAAAGTACCCCTTAGTTGATAGCACTATAACTAACCTTTTCGACCATCCTAGGTTAGGTACTACGTTGTCTCTTTAACTAGTACTAGGTTAGTGTCAACGCAGTTTTGGTCCTAGGTTGTCGGGTGCACTAGTGGGTCCATTTCGGTTAGTCCTAGGTTATTTATCTATTTGGGGCAGTAGGTTAGTGTCTAAAATTTGTTAGGAAGTTAGGCTCCATATGGAGTTGTCCCTTATGAATGTTTTTGTTCCCTTAACTATCCTAACCGAATTCGGTTAGGGTTGTCCACTCCTTTGATGCTTTTTCACATGTCTTGCACATGTGCTTGAACATCAATTGGTTGTACTTTCCAAACTAACTATTATTTATGGTTCCTCTGGGAATGTTTTCTTATTGTCCCAAGGATCCTCACTATGTCCTTGGGCACTCTACATGATCATTTTAAATGGTTATGTACTATGGTAGTAGGCTTGACACTTGGATGTCTAGTGCCTAATATATATGTTGGAGATAATTATCACAATTTATTTTAGCTTAGGCTCCACTTTGAAGGTACATTTCTCAACAAGCTTGGACTATATTTTGCTTATTTTTGTATAGAAATTGGCTAACACCCCTTAGCCATTGTTCTATACTATGCCCAATATTTCTCAATATTGGGCATTGGAATGCCTATGTATTCCCAATATGTATTCTAACGGACTTCCTGGCTCTTCACTAGACATATGATTTTTCAGAATGTTACATTAGCCGCCCCTTTGGAACATTTATCCCCGAATGACACTTACACATCATTTAAACAAAGAGGGCGATTTTTGAAAGTTGATTTATCACGCTTAAACTTTTCTCCTTTGTAAATATTTGATTCACCCATGTTTGGATGATTCATATCATTCAAGCTTATCTTAACCTTCATAATTTAGATTGAGGAACTTCCTTCTTAATCAAACTTAACTTAATGAACATCACAAATCATACGACACAGAAAACATGCCTATGCTACACAAAAACACCAACATAAAATGTAACATAATTTCATTTTCACTCATATAGTGCTATTATAAGATATACGATTAGGGACTTACCACTCCAAATCCACTAAAGCACTTAAACTTACAGTTTCTAAAACATAAATTAGACTTAGGAAGAGTATATCTTACCTCTTAGATAACATCTTGTTGGCCATAAGATTTGAACATAATGGCGCCCAACTTAATTTCAAAGGGACTTGCCACTATGCCATCTACTTTTCAATATACCCCTTCGGCCTTAACATTGTCTCCTGTGGGAGTACTAACTGCAAACTGTTCATGTAAGATTTCAGGAAGTAAGTCAAATTGATTAGCCACAAAAGGAGTTACCATAGACAAGGTAGATCCTGGATCTAATAATGCATAAACAGGAAAGGAGAAGACAAGCAAGTTACCATTATCCATATCTGTGGACTTCTCTTGTTCCTCTTTTCCTTTCAACGCATTGAACCGGTTTCTCTTGGGGGGTTCGGCTACAGCATTTGGACGAGGCTGAGCATCTTCCTTGTCCTGTTGGATTTGAACCATGCCCTTCTCATTTGAACCCAACTTATTTGGAAACTGAAGCCTTACTACCATATTTCTATAGTTTATTATAGCATAACACTTATGAAGAAAATCCATGTAGAAGCCATATTCTTGAGTTGATATGCATCCAACTTATCCTTCTCCTCCTTATAAATACTCATAGCGGGCTTTTAGACATTATCATGCATTCACCTCCATGCGAACAGCCACACTCACCACACGTCTTTCATCCACGTTGGGCAATTCCATTATAGCCCCTTCTTGGGAAGGCTAGATCTTGATTCTGGTGCCTTATACCACTTGGCCATCCTAATTCATGCGTGTATCCCTCTACGTGCTCACACAAGAAGGAATTTACATACATAGAATGACACTGAGTGTCAAAGCTCAAGATAGCTCGATAAAGATTAGAAGAAGGGAGAATTTCCTATCATCGCGTAGTCTCTAATTCATGATTGTGGCACGCTTCACAACCATAAGATAGAAACTACGTAATGTGGTTATGTTGAGGTTTACTTCCTAGGTAATTTAACCTCATGCTCTAACATCAAGTTTGTATGACCCGGATTATGGAATCTGAATCGCAATCTGCATCGTTGACCTCCAGAGGTCGCAGACAAGCCTGATGCTGCAATCATGACATTCATATGGTTAATTTTAGTGTTAAATTTATAAATTTTAAACGTATGAAGTATACATAGACTTCACATAGTTATTTCATGAATTCATCATATACTAAGCTCAACAAAAAGAAACAACCATCTAACAATTGCGCAATCAATTCAAATCAAAGAATAACATATCATAGTAGTGTGACAAAACGGCCTTATTACAAAGCTTCGAATAAATGTATGAAAGAAACGCTAGGGACAACATCCACTATCTATGTCTAAAACTAAAGCTAGACTAAAATTGTTGCATCCTCAAATCAAGAGGACCTACCAAATGGTCTCGAGAAATGCTGCACTTGTACAAAGTATGGGTGTATGCACACATACACATAAGGCTATGCATGATCAAAGAAAGCTCTTCCTAAACAACATGCTATTTCTGGAAAGCCTAGTGACTAGACTTTCCTAAAACGTTAGTTGTGAATTGTTGTATGAATATGATGTATTTTAATGCATTCAAATCACAAAACTCATTTTCTATATGATTACAAGACATTAGTATCATCAACAAAATTTTAGAACAACTGGGGCAAAGAGTTTAGATTTTTTTATCCTCTTAGGCCGAGAGCTCCTCTTTGTACAGTTAGATTATTTTTCAGTTTTTCTCTTCTTCTTTTTGTGTAGTTCAATAAGTCATTTGTTCCTATGTTTTACTTACAATTTCAATGATTAATTTTTGTCCCATACCCACAATGAATCTATGTAAGTAATCCAAGCACTAGGAATGATTTCCGTACCTATAGTGAGTCATTTTTACACTATATATTCATTACCTTTCGTAAGCAATTCTCTATTAATCATGCAATTGATTTCTTTACTTCCATGTTTTATATATTATACATTTCATATACATGACACTTTGGAATCGTTGATGTAGCATAAGACATCTCAAGTGAGGGACGAACATATGGGACCTCAAACCGAGGGCTTCTTTAAGAAACACAGAGTCTACTTCATTTGTTCATTCGTACTTACGATTATTCATTTCATTCATTCGTAGGCTGATGTAAACACCAGCTGTACCTAGGATGAAGTTTAAGACTCTCATCGGGATTATGAAGTGCAATGACCAAGAATGACCTAATGTCACTACTTAAATTTGATTTCACCTCCTAATTGTCTTGCACAAACACCTTTGGTATCGTTCATTTCATTATCTTTCATACTTTGAGGCTGACCTCATTCTTTATTTGTAAAATTTAACCTTAATCGACATAGATCGTGTGAGCATCATAGAATCCAGTGTTTTCCCCACACCGAAAAGTTATGGAATCACCGTCCAAAGTGACCCGAACATGCTAGCATATATACGGAGTCGAACCCTGTAGATCCCTATATTAGCCGTATAGGTTAAAAGACTAGGATATATAAGGAGACACATACCCAGCATGCCGGACAATCTCATCTCAAGAGAGTTACTTGAACCTCATCCCTTCCTGAAGGAAGGCATCACTGCTCATAGCTAGCCTATCGGTGCTTAGTATAAAGCTCCATTACATTCAACTCATACATCATGGAAGTTGGCTTCTAGCATGAGGTCATCATAGCTCATTAGATGATTTCTCATCTCGTCATTAGTATTAAGTGTGCATTAACTTCAATAATTTCATTAGAGTGTTCATAGAGACTGGTCTCTTCATTAACTTTACACTCTCATAGGTGAGTACGTTATCGTAACATTTACATAGGATCATTTGAGATTGCTCTCATCTTTCTCATTAGCCTTTTATCATGTTGTCATCATTTTCATTATCATCATATATTAACATGATTACTCACCTCATTACATGAATGTTCATTTCTTTATCTTATAGTGTTGACTCAAGCAGTATGGAGGCTTGCTTCTAGATTGAGATTTAATTACTCTTTTGATGACTTGTCATCCTTACTTTACATATATGAAATGTGAATTGTCCTTACATAACATCCTTGATTTACATTGATGAAATGTCAATTGTCCTTACATATCATCCTTACTTTACATTGATGAAATGTGCATTGTCCTTACATATCATCCTTACTTTACATTGATAAAATGTTAACTCTCCTTACATATCATCCTTACATTACATTGATGAAATGTGAATTGTCCTTACACATCTTCCTTAGGTGTTAATGTGACTAGTCTCGCACATTCTAACACCTTCATTCGTGAGTACTCTTTTAACATAGTAGCTTTGGTGTATGTAAGACCCCATTCTGGTCACTTACTTTATTTAGACCCCATTAATTATGTTATAACTCACGTTACTTCCTTACTTTAGTGCAGTAGCTTCATTTCATCATTTATGGACGATGAGTACTTCTTTCAATGAGTTACATATGTTCATAGTTCATTCTTTTAGAGCATGTTTGGAGTTTTCCCAATGGATGGAATGCCCTTTGTTATGGATTCATTGAATTTTTTTAGGATTGATTATAATATATTTGATACTCTTACTATACAAATTGGCATATGATTAGTATTGGCATAAACATTTGGGTATATATTACATAACCATCTTTGCTGGCATAGACCAATTTTACATTCTTTCATGCTTGGTTGGATATGTATATTGTTCATTATACAATCTTTTAATTATTTAACATAATATTATATTCATTTGGATTCATCCCTTTTGGACAATGTATTGTTATCCATTTTAATGACATAAGCCAAGCAAACACTCAAATTATGATTTCATGGAGATCTTCTTAGCCAAGCTTATAACATAACTTTAGGCATAACGTTTTTAAACATCTTGAACAACATAATATGATAATTTAACAAACACAACATCATCAACAAGTAAATTTACAGTAGGTATGCACAACAAAATGTAATCATCTTCATACGTAACAGTTTCGGGCACATCTTAACATATTCTCATTCTCTTAACCAATCTTGGTTCATGACTTTAGGGTAACGTCTTTAAGACAAATTGGACAACATCATATTAATATTTGATTAATTTAACACCTTCATAACGTCACAATAACAGCAATGCAACATTCCGACAAACAGATAAACACTTACAACAATTATGGGTGTAACTAACACATCGTCGATTCATGATTCACGTTTTAAGAAATTAACTTTATATGATCACAACTTCATAGTTTAATTGACATTAATATTAAAGTACATTACAAATAATATCATCCAGCACCACATACCAACAACATGATCTCAAGTTTATTCAATATGGAATCGAAAAGGATACTAGGGACAAAGGAGTTCGATGAGAACACGGGAACAACCCTAGTTTTCAAGATCTTTGAATCGTTGGAAAGAAATTTCTCTTGGAGAAAGAAGTCCAGGAGAGAAATCCATACCTTAAGTATAACTTAATCTACGAAGACCACCTTGAACGAATATTGAAGAAACCTTGAAAATCGTCTAAGAAATTTTCGGTTTTTTTCTTGCGTTTTGTTCACTGTTTTTCTCACGCTTGTTTTTTGGTTTTAGTCATGTATTTGTTTGAGTTTGAACGTGGTTTTAAGGTTAAAGAACTTACCTTTACTTATTTAACTTAGGGTTTAATAAGTTAAATAAATAAATTAATTAACTAATTACTAAAAAAAACCTCCGAAGTTGACTAAATATAGGAGAATGTTGACATGACCTAAAATCTGATTTTTGGTGTTGACTCTGGTTTAGGTCAACATTTTGAATTTATATTAATTAATTAAATCTTTAATTTAATTAATTTAGGGACCTATGGTAAGTACTAAAGTACCCCTAAGTCATTGGAATCATAATCAACCCTTTAGGACCATCCTAGGTTAAGTACTAGGATGTTTCTTGCATTATACAAGGCTAGCATAAGAATTTCGATTTGAAACCTTTAATTCAATTATTTAAATGAATAATTTAATTAATTAGGTAACCTAGGGTAATTACTAAAGTACCCTTAATTCTGTATAACTATAACTAATCCTTTGGACCATCCTAGGTTAAATACTAGGTTGTCTTTTTCTTGTCTCAATTGAAATCTTAAAACTTCTTTGTGATTTCGGTTTTGACCCTTTAAATGAGTTAATTAATCTGATAAATTAATTAATTAAATAGCATAGGGTACTTACTAAAGTATCCCTATGTTGGTAGGACTTTAACTAACTCTTTGGACCATCCTAGGTTAGGTTCTAGGTTGTCCCTTTCTTGTCATAACCAAAATCTTAAAATTCCTTTGTACTTTTGGTTTTACGCCTTTTAAATTAATTAATTAATTTGATAAATAAATTAATTATGTAACCTAGGGGAATTAATAAAGTACCCCTTAGTTGATAGGACCATAACTAACATTTTGGACCATCCTAGTAAAGTACTAGGTTGTCTCTTTAACTAGTGCTAGGTTAGTGTTAGCCCGGTTTTTGACCTAGTTTGTCGGGTGCACTAGTAGGTCCATTTCGGTTAGTCCTAGGTTAGTTAGATATTTAAGGCAGTAGGTTAGAGTCTAAAATTTTTTAGGAAATTATGCCCCACATGGAGTGGTCCCTTATGCACGTTTTTGTCCCTTTAACTACCTTAACCGAATTCGGTTAGGGTGGTCCACTCCTTTGGTGCTTCTTCACATGTCTTGCACATGGGTTAGTTTTACTTTCCTAACTAACTATTATTTATGGTTCCTAACTAACTTATTGTCCCAAGGATCCTCACTATGTACTTGGGCACTGCTTACTCTAAATGATCATTTTAAATGGTTATGTACTATGGTACTAGGCTTGACACTTGGATGCCTAGTACCTAATATATATGTTGGAGATAATTATCACAATTTATTTTAGCTTAGGGTCTTCTTTGCAGGTAAATTTCTAAACAAGCTTGGACTGTATTTTGCTTATATGGGTATATATAGAAATTGGCTAAAACACCCCTTAGCCATTTTTCTATACTATGCCCAATATTTCTCACTATTGGGTATTGGAATGCCTATGTATCCCCAATACGTATTCTAACGGACTTACTGGCTCTTCACTAGACATATCATTTTCTGGAAACAAGTACCCATATGGTTGTGAAATCTCTTCATATAAATAAAGATTCATTTAGACCTCAAGAAAAGGACGAAGCGCTTCTTGGTAATGAAACATCATATATCAGTGCTCTTGGGGGACTAATGTACCCTTCCAACAATACGCGACCAGATATTTGCTCCGCAGTAAGTTTATTGGCCAGATTCAGCTCATGTCCCACAAAATGATATTGGAAAGGTGTTTAGCATTTATTCAGATATATTCGCCCACATAAAGCCCGATCTCAAGTAGGCTATTTATTCACATATGGAGGTACATCTATACCACGACGTTCGATGAAGTAAACAATATTTGCTACTTCTTCAAATCATGTGGAGATAATAGTCATTCATGAAGCGAGACGAGAGTGTGTGCAGTTGAGATCAATGATTCAACACATTTTGCAATTATGCGGTGTTTCTATGCAAACAAAGATTCCAACAATATTGTAAGAAGATAACGATGCTTGCGTAGCTCAATTAAATGGAGGATCTATCAAAGGTTACCGAACAAAGCATATTTCACCTATTCTCTTTTACGCACATGCTCTTCAAAAAAAAGTAAGATAAATGTTCAACATATTCGTTCGAGTGATAATCTTGAAGATTTATTCACTAAGGCATTGTCAACGTCAACATTTGAGAAGCTAAGATATATGATTTGAATGCCTCGTCTCCGATATCAAATAAATTTTTCATCAGAGGAACAAAATATGTGTTGTACTCTTATTTTCTTAGTCAAGGTTTTATCCCATTAGGTTTTCCTTGTAAGATTATTGATGAGGCAGCAGTCAAAGCATATTACAAGATGTTTGTACTCTTAATTCTTCATTTGGATTTTTACCATTGGGTTTTTCCTTGTAAGGTTTTACCGAGGAACATTATCTATAAACATCCAAGGAGAAGTGTTACAAATTCATTTAGTTTTGTGGATGTTTCTTTTCAAAGTACACCTAACGTAATGTCCAATTTAACGTATAACATAAAGATCTTTTAACGTATTTGCATAACATTGTAAAAAAGTCACTTGTACTAACTATAAAAGGGTATGCTTCACCCATATGAAAAAAACACTTGAAGATATTAAATAATGTTATATACTTTATACTTTCTATCACTATTTGGCCCCCTTTTATCGTTTGTGTTCTTGCATTTTCCTCTTATTTTACAATAATATATTAATTATGTTTTAAATTTTTAGTTATTTATTAAAGAGATAATAAAAGTATTATTATTTATTTTAATAGTATTTAACCTTTCAATTTTTCATGTGACATTTCATGTTTCCATAATTTTTTGTCCTATAAATTGAACTTTTACAAGAAAGACTTTTATTTACTACTCCTACAATTCTTGTGTGTAGGAGCAACAAGCAGGTGAAATAATTTCACAATTTGTGGTGAAAGTTCTGAGATCCCCTTATACCATCATGAGAATAGATGAGAATTCACTTAGTGAAGCATCGAAGTTTTATTGTTAGTTTTATTCTTATTTGTAGTAATTAAAATTATAATAAGACTTTTCTATCGCTCGTCATATAGTTGAATTGTTGTTCTATTAGCAACTTGCTTTAATATCATATTTTTATTTTGTTTGCTCAAATATTCAGTTTTCATTTTACAGACAAAATCACAGCTACATATCTAATTGTCTTGCTCAATTTTATTTTTTTTGGTTATTGGTACATATAATTTTACATATTCATTAAATTTAATCTTTAAGAATGAATGTGATTAAATGATTGCCTTTATTTCGGAATAGAAAAGGTAAAACATATTTCATTATATAAATGGTGGATAAGTTATGTATGAAGAGAAAATTAAATTCTAAATAAAAATAGTAGTTACATTCATAAGTATCCTGATTTTAAAAATATAAATAATAAGACCTTTTACACCTTAGTTTTAAATATTTATAATTAACTAATGAATTTAAAGTGCTTGTGGGTAAAAATTTAATATAATATTTTAAACACATTCATAATAATTATCCGGAGATTCAAAAGACAAAGTAAAAAAGTTGAAAGGTTTTGTTTTCCTTTTACTCAAAGTTAATCTTACACCACTTTTGGTGCAAAAAGTAAATAATATCCTATCAAGATTTTTGTTGAAGAAACATTAATACTACATTACAATTTGTAGAGGATTAATCGCATGCAATCTTTTGATTTTCTAACATTATTCTACCAACAAAAAAAGATCTTTTAACACTATCGGAAAATTTAATTTAGATAGTTATG
The DNA here is from genome assembly GCF_001406875.1 of Solanum pennellii. Lineage (NCBI taxonomy): Eukaryota > Viridiplantae > Streptophyta > Magnoliopsida > Solanales > Solanaceae > Solanum > Solanum pennellii. The sequence goes on along the minus strand of NC_028638.1, from coordinate 8,959,904 downwards.
TTTTCCTTTTGCTTTCAAGCTTATTTTTTGATTTATAAATAGAGTTCATTTTATTAACTCTTATTTTATTATGTCGGTACATTCACTTGGAGGTTATGAAATTGGTGTCACAATTAGTAGCAAGACAAAATAAGGAACTTCATTTCACATATTTTATGAAAAAGGAACTCAAATAATATTTTCAATTGTATTTATTTTTTTAATAAATAATTTACTCATGAATATAGATTATACGCTCAAAGTGTGTTCCTGGAAACAAGTTAATTTAAAAGCGTGAAGGTGTTTAGAAATCTCAAAGCAACTATTTGATCATGTGTTAGGTAAGGCAACTTACACACCAACAGAAGGACGGATGTCAAAGAAGTAAAGTTTGCACATCAAAACTAAAACATGAAACAATGAACATCCATCTCACTTTTATTACCATAAAAAATTTGAAACAAGTAGTAAAAACTAGCTCTTTTTCCAACATGTTTTATGTTGTGTTTGATGAAAGCTTTTGAGTTTCTGCTGAATGATGTTCATGAAAACTGAATAATTTTTTAGGGGGGGATTGAGGTTTGTTTCTGATGATTGCCTCAGAAGGGATCCATGGGTGGAGTTAAAGTTTAGAAAATGTTTGAACAGGTCCAATCTAATCTTCCTGGAGCACCACAATTTTTGTTTTGTCTGCGTCCTGAGCTAAAAATTTGTGGTGTATACGGTTAGTATAATGTACTTGTTCTATTGATTAGTAGCTAACCTTCAGCATGAATGTTTTTCCACTCCTTCATGTAAGTAGACTGCAAGAACCTGGATATCAATAAAATGAGTTGTCACACTTCTTTTACACAACCTATACCAGACTACTGTGCTAGTTGTTTCCTCAGCGATCCATAATGAAGTAACTAGTCATTGCTTGATTCTTTCCATATCTACAAAAAGTGAGTCTAATTAAACGCATCTCATTTTTCATAACAACAACTACACTCCAATATAATATTATATTTAAGATTGTTGTAACCACTAACTCTTCAGAAATAAGCAGACTCATAATCTTCGTAACAAGTGGACAAGATTTAGATGCAGTAACGAACCACAGATAAGGGGAATGGATAGATCTTACACAAAACACAATGAGCACATAAAATACATAATTTTTTTAGATATTATGTTGAATGTCAGCATTGAAAAAAGAAACCGAACTTCATAATAATGAGTTAAGCACATAATTAATTAAGCTACAGATGGCTGATATTGTTCTTCTACTAATTCACTCCAAAGTCTCTGTATGTTTTGAGACATCTAAAGTAGACGAGATTAAATAGTAAACACCGAAATAAGCAAATTGTTTTGTTAAGGTGAAGATAAGAACAAAAAAGTATATTTATGGCAGAGGTAAATTATAAGTATCAAGGATTCGACTTGAGAATTTACCACCTTTAGAAATTGTGGCTACAAGTAATAGAAAAAATAGAAATTATCCTAAGGCATGCTACATACACTCTCTTTTTCTCTAAGATTTAATTAGGTGTATCCCCATAATTTAATTATCTTTTTCGGTGATTAACTGGAAAAAAAATAAACATTAACAAATAGGAAAGTAAATAGAAAAAGTTGTCAATTTTGTGTCACTATCTAGGTGTTTCTACAATAACTAATTAACAGGTAGATAATGGCCAGTTTGATTCCATTAAATGTAATAAAATATTTTATTAAAAAATAATAGAAGTAAAAAATAATATTGCAAGAGTCAAACGAATTGTTGGTCATGACTCCTAATTTGCGGAGAAAAGAGTTAACGATAGATAGGTTTTGCAATTTTGTTAGAACAAAAGAGTAGTTGTGAAACATGCGATTGAAGAAGAATAACTCTTTCCTGAGTCAGTCTAGTTAGAAATGGAGCCACTATCTAGGATCCATTCAACCAAACATTCAACCCTGTCAAGGATATCTATATAAAGTAGATTGTAGATTTTGATGAATATTGCAGTTTTTGTAAGGATCCACGCAACAATGAAAGTTCGTGTCGTCCTATTATAGAAAAAGGGACACAACTATCAATGGAGGGGAAGTGAAGGATTAAACAGTAATAAATTAAAAAAGGAAATGATGGAAAAAATTTCAATGGGATTTATGAGAAGTCTTAAATGAAAGAATAAGTGTTGTCGTAGCACATCAAAGTTCTAATGATACAGACGATAGAACAAGGCAGCTTAGACATGATGATAAATAATTGACAATTTAAAATTTTGGCAAAAATTCTTGACCCCTTAGGTGTTCAAACTTTAGAGAATGATCAAGTTGTATTAGGATATGAAGTGGAAACCATTAGCTTTACCTACTATTAATGATGAAATAGATATAGATAATGAACTTGACTTGAAAAAAAACTAATATGGGGAATGTGACAGTCGAGCCACAACTCTACGTTAAACTAGTGAAAATGATGTTGGAGTTCTATATGATGCAGAAGATTTTTGAGTTACGGTTGGACAATGGTAGCACAAAAGAGTTCTTCACCAAGAAGAAGTGGAACTACTTCAGTCTTCAACATACTGCCTCGAAGAATATTGATTGCCCAACTGTAGTTTAGTTCTTTTAGAAAAACCTCTTATGGAGTTACTGCATGGGATCAATATGATGACATAATAGCAATTGACAAGGTGCATAAGTAGGGTATTGTTAGACCCGTATACTACTTGATCTAACTACGTGCAAACATGTCAAGGACTTAGGCATTGGTCTTGACATGCATGGGGGCAAAAAAGTGCAACACAGTTCAAAGTGCTTGGGTGTTGGCAAGGAAACTTGAACATGCAAGGCTTACGTGCGATCTAGAGTGATTGTCAAGGCAGCGTGTTAGCTTGACGAGGCAAAGCTGTGAAGACTTGACAATGGCAAAAACAAAGGCATTTCACATGAATTGCTGAAATAAAACTAAGTGTTGGAGGGCAGCTAAAATATTCTAAGTATTGGAAGTTGACTGAAATATTCTAAGTGTTGGAATGTAGCCTGAAATATTCCAAGTGTTAGAATATTAATATTTCATGTGGATAAGGATGTAATTTGAATTAGATTCTATCTGTTAGAAATATAGTTGTTGGAAACTTAGTTTGAATCTTGTGATGACAAGTGTCGGACATGTGTCATTTGTAACTGCCGCATGTAACTGCCATGTGCAGAAATTTTATAAGGGTGGAAATTTCTTTTAAGGCTGGAGAGTGTGTTCTTAGCCTTAGAAAAAATCGTGAAGCCTTCCTTTTGTATTAATTATAAGATTAATAAAGGTTGGGATGAGTTCCTGTACATTTTGTCTGTTGTTTAACTTTGCTGTTCAAGTATTTCTATACTTCGTCAAATTTGTGGGAGTAAGATAAGCTGAGTGTTGCAGGCGTTTTCAAGACTGCCTAGGGTGGTGTTCGGTAAAAATAAATAAATCAGCCCTCTTTGAATTGGTATCAGAGCACGGTTGAACGATGATGAAAAACGTAGAACTGTGGGAACTGGCACAAAAATTTGAAGCATTCATTGGGATTACAGATGATACTCTGAGAGATCTTTCGTTTTTGGATTTGTTGAAACAAGTCATTGATTTGAGACTTAACGCTGAGAAAGTTCAGGGGGAGATTGGCGTATATCGACTGAATGTTTATAAACACATCACTGAAATCTTGAATTTCTGTAACACAACTACACAACAACTTGAGGGACTGCAGAAGGAAAATGAAAACCTTCGTGCAGAGATCGTTGTATTGTGTCATGTTGTGGCTACATTGACTTCAAATCGTGTTGTATCATCTAAAATTAAAATTCCAGAACCCAAAGCCTTTAGTGGTGCAAGAAGTGATAAGGAACTGGAAAATTTCATTTGGGACATGGAACAGTATTTTACTGCTGCAAGGGTGTCTGACGTTGACAAGTTAAACATTACCACAATGTACTTGAAAGGTGATGCTAAACTTTGGTGGAGAACTCGAAATGTAGATGATGTAAGTGCTGGTCGTCCTAGAATTGATACGTGGGATAAGTTAATAAAAGAAATGCGCGATCAATTTCTTCGTAGCAACGCCTCTTGGCTTGCAAGGGATAAGTTTAAAAGGCTAAGGCAGAAATGTTCGGTGACGGAATACATTAAAGAATTCACCTATTTGATGTTAGACATTCAAAACATGTCTGATGAGGATAAGTTACACAACTTCATTTTGGGTATGCAAGGCTGTGATCAAAACGAACTTCGGAGGCAGAATGTTAAAGATATGCCTGGAGCAATTGCTGGTGCAGATTCGTTGGTTGATTTTCGGACAACTCATCCTTTGACGGATGTTCCCTCTACTTCAAAGACTAAGAAAAAGAATGATAAGAAAGGGGAATGGAAAAAGGATAGTCGTAAGAATTGTAGAAATGACAAAGGAAAGGCACAAATGAAGGATGGAAAAGACAAACCAAAGAACATAGATGGTAGTTCTAAGGGCTGTTGAACTTGTGGTGGTCTTCATTTGGCCAAGTATTGTCCAAACTGGGAAAAAGTAAACGCTTTTCTTGCTGGAAATGTGAATCAAAGGGAGAAAGATGAGAAAATCGTGGCTGCAATGGCAAATCCATTTGGATTGCCCTTCAACAATATTACGTGGGTTAATAATGTTGCAGAAACGTCTAGTACTTTGAATCCTCACGCCTCCCTAATTCATATAGAAATGACAGTGAAAGAACAACGTGCGATGGCAATGGTTGATACAGGAGCCACTCATACGCTTGTAGATGTGAAAATTGGTACAAAATTGGGGCTAAAGTTGTCTAAAAGTCCTTCCTAAGTCAAAACAGTCAATACTAAGGAAAATGCCATTGTGGGTATGGCTTATGGTGCGTCTATGTTGACTGAAAATTGGGTGTGAAAACATAATTTGATGGTGATGACGCTTGGTGAATTTGAGATCATACTTGGGATTGATTTTCTAAGAAAATTCCAGTTTATTTCATTTCCTCACTTAGATGGAGTGATGGTCATGAATGGAAGCAATGCTATATTTCTTAAAGGAGTTCATCCATTTGGGAATATTAATAAAGTTTCAAAGAAGAAAGACAAGGGAATATTCTTGTATGCTATGTCAATCGACAAAGGGCTGAAGAAGGGTGATAACTCTATACTTGCTGCCTTGGTTGAAGTGAAACCTGATGTTAAGATGGAAGTGCCTAATTGTGTTGTTGAATTGCTTAAATAGTATGCTGATGTTATGGCGCCTGAATTACCAAATAATTTACCACCAAGGAGGGATATCGATCATAAAATTGAGCTGTTGCCTGGTACAGTTTCTCCTGCACAGGCTCCTTATCGTATGGCTCCTAAGGAAGTGACTGAATTGCGTAAACAATTTAACGAGTTGTTGGATGCTGGATTGATTCAGCCATCTAAGGCTTCATATGGTGCCCCTGTTTTATTTCAAAAGAAACAGGATGGGACGATGCGAATGTGTGTAGACTACAGGGCACTGAACAAAGCAATTGTAAAGAATAAGTATCCGGTTCCATTGGTGCAGGATTTGATGGGCAGGTTGAGTAAGGCATGCTGGTTCACAAAACTTGATCTTAGGGAAGGTTATTGGCAGGTTAGGATAGCAGAAGGTGATGAACCAAAAACAGATGTGTAACTGGATATGGTTCATACGAATTCCTTGTAATGCCATTTGGGATAACTAATGCTCTGGCAATATTTTGCAACTAAATGAATAATGTACCGTTTGACTACCTTGATGACTTTGTTGTTGTCTATCTAGATGATATTGTCATTTATAGTCGAACATTGGATGAACATGTTAATCACTTAAGTTTGGTTCTGTCTCAGTTGAGAAAATACACACTTTATGTTAAGATGGAAAAGTGTGAGTTTGCTCAAAAGAAAAATTTTGAGGCATCTTGTTAGTAAAAACCAAGTTTAAATGGATCCTAAGAAAGTGAAAGCCATTGTTGATTGGTAGGCACCTCGTCATGTGAAGGATTTAAGGTCATTTCTTGGCTTGGCTAACTGTTACAGAAAATTCATTGCTGGTTACTCAAAAAGGGCAGCGACTTTGACAGACATGTTAAAGAAGGATACGAAGTGGCTTTGGTCTGAATGATGTGATGAAGCGTTTCACAATTTGAAGGAAGCTATTGCATCTGAACCAATACTCAAATTACCTGATTTTGAGTTACCATTTGAAGTGCACACTGATGTGTGAGACAAAGTAATTGGTGGTGTATTAGTGCAGGAAGGTCATCATGTGGCCTTTGAAAGTTTGAAATTGAGTGATGCTGAACAGAGATACTCAACACATGAAAAAGAGATGGTTGCGGTACTACACTCTCTGCAGGTTTTGGAGATTTTATCTCCTAGGTACTCGATTTGTAGTAAGAATTGATAATGTAGCAAATACATTTTTCAAGACACATAAAAAGTTGAGTCCTAAACAAGCACGGTGGCAAGAATTCCTGGCAGAATACAATTTCGTGTGGGAACATAAGCCGGGAAAACACAACCAGATTGCTGATGCGCTGAGTAGAAAAGAAGTATTTGTTGCAGTATATTCAATTTCAAAACTCGAAACTGATTTCTATGATAGAATCATGTTTTGTGCTGCAAATGATTCGTTGTATGTTAAATGGATGGGTCAAGTGCAAGATGGAACAATGAGACGGTATTGGATCGAGGACGATCTACTCTATTTTAAAGGGGGAAGGATCGTTGTACCAAATCAGGGTGGCAAAGACTTACTGAAAGAGGCGCATGATTCTGCTTGGGCTTGACATCCACGTTTTGAGAGAATTTTAGCCTTACTGTCTCGTGTTTATTTTAGGCCAAAAATGGAAGACGATATAGAGGCATACGTCAAGACTTGTCATGTTTTTCAAGTTGACAAGACTGAACGTAAGAAAGAAGCAGGTTTGTTGCAACCTTTGCATGTTCTTGAAAGTTCGTGGCTATCAGTAAGCATGGATTTCATTACTTGATTCCCTAAGGTAGATGGCAAAGCATATATCATGGTGGTAGTTGACAGGCTTTAAAAATATTCTATTTTTGTTGCTGCACCTGAACTATGTTCATCTGAAGTGCTGATGATTTGTTCTACATATATGTGGTTAAGTATTTTGGTGTTCCGGCTGACATCATGAGTGATAGAGATACAAGGTTCACTGGTAGGTTTTGGACAACTTTGTTCTATATGATGGGAACTGAGTTAAAATTTTCTACTATGAATCATCCACATACAGATGGAAAGACGGAAAGAATTAATCCCTTGTTGGAAGAATACTTGAGGCACTATGTGACAGCAAGTCAACGAAATTGGGTGACATTGTTAGACACTGCGAAGTTCTGCTATAATCTGCACAAGTCATCTGCAACAAAAATTAGCCCTTTTGAAATTGTTTAGGCAAATAGCCTATGACGCCACTTGATGTTACCAAATGTAAAAATCAGGGAAAATGTCCAGCAGCATACAGGGTTGCAAGGGACAGACTTGAAATGTTATCTGAAGCACAGGATAGATTGCGCAAGGCAAAGTGGCGCATGAAGAAGTATGCTAATCAACATCGTCGCTCAGTTGAGTTCAATGTGGGTGACAAAGTGTTACTGAAACTTACTCCACAAATCTGGAAACAGATAGTAAGTAAGAATAGACATCGGGGTTTGATTCCTAAATATGTTGGTCCATTCAAAATGGTGAAACGAGTGGGCGAAGTTGCTTAAAGATTAAAACTACCAGAAAGGTTGAAAATTCATCCCACTTTCCATGTGAGTTTCTTGAAACCTTACTTTGCAGATGCAGATGATCCGGACAGAAACAGGTCAAAGAGGGCTCCTCCATCAATACCTACACAATATGATGCTAAAATTGACAAGATCCTTGATCACCGGGTTTTGGGCACAAGTAAGAAGAATACTAAGACAAAATTCTTGATTCACTGGAAAGGCAAGAGTGTAGCTGATGCAGTTTGGGAGAAGGCGAAAGACTTATTGGCAGTTTGATGTTAAAATCGAGGACTATCTTAAAACAGTCTCGATGAGGACATCGAGTTCAAGTGGTGCGGGTGGTCTGTTAGACCCGTAAACTACATGATCTAAATACATGCAGACATGTCAAGGACTTGGGCATTGGTCTTGACATGAATGGGGGCAAAATAGTGCTACACAGGTTCAAGGTGCTTAGGTGTTGGCAAGGCAACTTAAACATGCAAGGCTTTCGTGCGGTCTAGAGTCATCAGCAAGCCAGCGGGTTAGCTTGACAAGGCAAAGCTGTGAAGACTTGACGATGGCAAAAACGAAGGCATTTCACGTGAATTGCTGAAATAAAACTAAGTGTTGGAGGGAAACTAAAATATTCTTAGAATTGGAACCTGGCTTAAATATTCTAAGTGTTGGAATGTAGCCTGAAATATTCTAAGTGTTAGAATATTCATATTTCGTGTGGATAAGGATTTAATTTGGATTAGATTCTATCTCTTAGAAATATAGTTGTTGGAAACATAGTTTGAATCCTGTGATAACAAATGTCGAACAGGTGTCATTTGTAACTGCCGCATGTAACTGCCATGTGCAGAAATTTTATAAGGGTGGAAATTTTGTTTAAGGTTGGAGAATGTGTTCCAGCCTTAGACAAATTCGTGAAGCCTTCCCTTTGTATTAATTATAAGATTAATAAAGGTTGGGACGACTTCCTGTACATTCTGTCTGTTGTTTAACTTTGCTGTTAAAGTATTTCTATACTTAGTCAAATTTGTGGGAGTAAGATAGGCTGAGTGTTGCAGACGTTTGCAAGACTGCCTAGGGTGGTGTTCGATAAAAAAAAATCGACCCTCTTTCAGGTATGGTGATAGAGAATTTGTTTTAAGGCACCTACCGATGAGACTGGCAATGCAGAATCATATGCAAATATGAACAACATCAAATAAATTCAAGAAGTAATGAACTATCAAATAATGTTTGATTTATTTCACGGATAAGAAAAGAGATACTTCATGTTAAGTTAAACTAACAAGCTATATATTGGGGTTGATATCTCAACTGTATTCTTTATTTTCATATTTTTTATTACTTAAGCATCCTCGTTTGTAATGTCATCATGAGTTTAATTTTATAAAGTCCGTAATGATCATAGAGTTCCTAATTTTGTTTAGCTTTTATGTTCTACATAGTTGTTATTTTTCGAGGTTTCTTACTTCATAAGGATTATTAAAGGTAAGTTTATAACTATAGCAAAAGTATATAGTAAAGGTGGCAAAAGAGAAAGTCAGTCAGGCTAACCATATGATCATATCAAATCTACCAAGTTTAAAGCTATGCGAGTTACTCAACCACTACTCCCATAATAGAAACAAAGTTATTTCACTATTAAAAGAAATCCTTTATAGTGGATAACCACATACACATAACCCCAAATAAGGATTTCATGACGACCATATGATAGACAATAAGGTAACCAGGCACATATAGGTATTAAAACCCTAATGAACACAACATATGAAATAAAGAATAAAAGAATAAGTTGTGCATCCAAACTACTACCTGCAATACAAAGGGTAGCAATTTGGACCGAAGGCTCCACAAACCAAAAAATACTAACCTGACTAAGACAACTGAATCTTGGTCCCACGTCATGGACACTTCATAGACATGTTCCTAAACTATCCACGATCATGTCAAACCATATGGGCTATGGTCTTGTGAGAACAATCAGATAAGCTGCCCTGGATACCTCTGCAAGACAAAGGACCATCTACAACACCCTGGTATAACTCTTAGAAAATTTAACTGAAGCCCTAGGGGCTTGAATTTACGGAATATGTTGCATGTGATGTGTGAACATAGAAAATCACTAGGAAACAATACTCATATGCCATAATCAAAATTGATCCTACCAGAAGCAACATATTGAGATGACTTGCTGAAATAGGATTGCATGTCATACTTGAATACCCAGGATGCAAACCGTGAGAAGCCTTACAGTAATTGTGTCCACCGTGGAGACAAAACATGCCTTAAAATTACTTGGAACTAGAGGTGCTACCTCCGTGGTTTGGATAGGTCAATAGTGGGGATGAAACCTACTGAGATGATACCTACCTAAAAGTGAGATGTTGTCATTGTTTATCGATGGTGAGCCCTCTTACCACTACCCCTGTAAGTCTCAAGACACACCTGCTCTACAGCCCTCACATGACTAACAACGTCAAGGGAGGTAGACTCACTCACCTACTATCAAGTGTTGTGATGCTATAGTAAGTCGTAAAGTGTCACGAACCAAGATAACCACTTTGTCATAACCGCCGTATTTAACCTATCTGAGGTATCATACCAGCCACATAGATCTTTCATTGCATATAATACTTAAAAATATATAAGAATTTAAAACTTTCTTCACACAGTAAGAATATTTTCATTAATAAATAAGCTGAAGACTTTAAGACTTTATACAATATGTCTCATAACCATCTTACATATTTAGAGTACAACATAGGGATTACGCCCATATAAGACTTTTAAATAAAGATTAAGAAGACATAAAATAACATGTGGGGTCTTGTCCTAGAATCCATGAGGACTCACAAAAACTTCATCTTCAACCCTTAGAAACATATCCATCATCCATAGCATACCAAACCTCAGATCCCTACACTTTAGTCAAAAAGGAAAAAGAAGGGTTAGCACAACTAAGCACTAAGTATGGAAGCCATGAAAAAAGGGACATTTATCAGAGAAACATGTTTTTCATGCTATTTTGGTAAAACATCATAAAGACAAGTACAAGAAACATATTATAGTCAACATCCAAATATAAGATAAGACAACAATAAAAAAACATGACCATATTCAACAATTAACCCATTTCATCATATTAGACCCTCCACCTAAGTTTATCCTAAGACCCACCTAAGTATGACATGAAGTGGCCGCCCAAACAACCTCTTTAAAATCCACCTAAGTGTCCCTCAAGACTACAAAAGATAGAGACCTTTCCTTTTCAGCATATTATCACCAAGTGAACATTATTTGTGTAAGACATTTAAGAGACAACTAAACAAATAAGGGACTTCATAAAATGGTCTTAGAAGACCTAGGAAGCTCACTTTAGCATCTTCATGGCCGACTCGTATCATGCGTAGATAGCAACCTATCATACTAACTACACGTAATAGAACCCATCCAATAACTAGAGTGCACATCCCACACGATGGGAATAGGCATTAATAGACATAGACCACACTAGCTAAGCATGCAATGCGGTGTCATAAGACCCTACACCATGGAAGGTAATCTACTTTCCAAGGGTAGAACTAGGTCACATCCTATGTAAGCACATGGTTTTGTTATTAAAAGAAGGGCACCAACTTTAGGTCTTCAATCCTAGCCATTCATTCATTCTCAAGAAAGGATGCCTAAGCCTACCAGGTCAAGAGATCACATTCAACATAACTTTTATGCATCAAGAAGGAGGCGCCTAATTCTACCAATTCAAGACATTTATCACATTATAAAGACCATTCACAATCCATCATCATTACACTAAATCATATTGACATGACATAAGCACTTTCACCCTGTACATCCGTATGTACCATCACCCTATACAAGATCACATAAGCTTCATATAACCAACTTCATATATGCCATAACATGATAGTACCATAATTTACATAATAATGCCTACAAGTCCATGATCACAATACATACATACATATCATACATACTTAGATATTGACATATACGTACATATATATACACATACATGCATACATACATGCACACACACACACACACACACACACACACAATATACACATACATGCATACATACATGCATACACACACACACACACACACACACACACACACATATACATATATATATATATATATATATATATATATATATATATGTATGTATGTATATACACACCATAATTAAACACCGACACCATAATTAAACCATACCACACAACATAATTTTTAATATCCACTCTACATTAACAAAGGAATTAGGTTAACTTACCCTTACCCAACAATTCTATCATCACAAGAAGACTTACCTATAATTTTCCTTCAAGGATATAATTCCGAAATCATCTATATACTAAAAATTTAACATCAATAAAAGTAAATAAGAAAAAGGATCAAGAATACAATTCAATCTAAACTCAATTACATCAAACGTCCAAACATTATCATAAAACCCACTTTATAAGTCAAATTGAGGAATATAGTAACGATCATGGGTTCATGGAATATTAATCTTTAAAAATCAATTAAACATAAATAATAACATATACCATCCTTTGAAATCGTTTCATGTAAGAACCTATGAGTTCGAGTGAAAATTGGAATTCTTCATAAATTTTAAAATCTTTCAAATCACTTTGAAATTGGCTATAAGGTGATAGATAATCTTAGATTAAGAACTCACATACCTTATTAGATGAAATCCCATGAGTATTCAATAATTAAGAAATTTAAGTCAACAACCCTAGCTCCATCTTGACCTTGAACTTCCATGGAGTTTTGAGAAAACTTTTGGAAGGGAAGGGTTTTGATTTTTGGGAAAAGTTAATAATAAATTCTAAGATACCAATTAAAAGTTTAAATACTCTTAATATACCTTAAAAAATAAAAAAAATGTCCATGCACTTAAAAAGATTTGGGGTGAATTTACCATTTCACCCCCGAGTTGGCCGAACCACCTACAAAATGGCAGGTTGCAGATAACTTCCACACACACTAGCCCATGGACCGTGGCCTGGTCCACAACCCGTCTACGGGGTCCGTGGTTCTGGTATGTGCCTTAAAATCTGTAAGCCTTATTCACGCCCAAGACTCACGAGTCGTTGGTGGTTTTACGGGCTGTGTCTTGGGTCATGAGTTATGCTGCCCAGGTAGCTTCTTGGCCAAGAGGGGGGTCCTCCTCAAGGGTCCTTTGGGGGTCATATGTCAGTCGTACCTGGACGTTGAACTCCAAAACTCGTTGTTCCACGAATATGAGTCATCTCAATATGACTTAGACCTCAAACAACACACTAGCTTCAATCATACAACATAAGAGCACACTAGCACATAAACACTAGTCTCCAAACGCCTTGGTCGTCCGTTGACGTTTGACCTCAAACAAAACCAAACTCATTTTTAAGCATTATACTAGTTTACCAACTATATTCTAACATACAAGGCTCTATTATCACTAGTTCATTTTTGGGGTCCTTACATTATCACTCACTTGAAAAACTTTGATCCTCGAATGACTCTTAAACACTTAAAACACATAGAAGGAACTAACCCAAGTAAACATCCAACATTCATGAATTCAATATCATATACCATTCACATATTTAGGAGGAACACCAACTCCACATAAAAAGTCTCATTCATCTTCATTCAATTCAAGAAAGTAGGAGCACACCCACCAACTTCTTATGCATCATCCTCACCATTTCTCTTTTCTTTGGAGTGACTTCCTTCTCCACATTACATCATGCTCATCATAACATTATTTTGCACATTATGCAAATTTCTTATAAAAGGACATTCATGCAACTTTCTCATATAAACACATTAGGCATGTTCACAATTTCACCTCATGAAGCAAATACACCACTTACAATAGATGCACATTAACATGAGGAAATATAATTCATGAAAACTCATTTTCTCATTTAACAATAATTCGACTAAAACATGCATACCATAAGGAGAATATATGGAAACTCGTTTTTTTTAACAAAACACTCCAACATGAACCAAGCTACTAAGAAATCTTTGTTTTAGGCTTGAATACGCACACAAGGAAAAGATAAGAACATCACACCCTCAACAACATTACTACTACATATACCATCCCCCACTTAGAGTAAACCCATCTAAACTCAACAGACAAAGGAATCTCATTCTAAAAACCACCAATATATCGGAGCTTTTAAACTAAGAAGGTCTTCATTAAGCAACTCTTCCTCACCACAACCTTACCAATCCAAGGTCTCATACGATTCTACTGCACCAGGTCTAAAATCCTTGACTCACTACACCATTTGAAATGAAAACATCAATTAAGCCTAACATGTGAACACGAAAGACTCTCAAAAGCCTTACCATCTAGCCACAACATTCCCCACTTAGGAGAAACTCATGCGAGCTCTTTCAAACAATACCTCCTCCTATTCTAAGTCGGATAAAGCCAACATTAAACGTTCTTAATCCTCACACCTATACCTTCTGAACACCACATCTTATCATCTCCTTCAACCTAATATAAAACTCAACATATCTAAGTCGTGTTCTACCAACAATACACCCAACCATAATGCAACTCATTCAACCTAAAGACAACATTAAAACCTACTATATCCCACCTAGAAAATCAAAAAAAAACCTTTTTTTCTCCCTCAACCTTGCAACACAACCCTTACAATGAAATCCCACTAAAAGGACCATTGATCAAGGGAAAGACATTTTAAAGCAAAACTCTTAGGCACGACTTGAAGAATGAGGAAGTGAAAATTTCTTAGCACCCAATAACCTCTTATTGATAATTTGGCGCACTTCACATTATTAACGAGACTCTACTAGATGTGGTTTTGAGACAACCTAATACAATACCAAAAACATTACACTTTGATTGGAAGTTAGTCATGACCCGAGAGCACTCCGTAGTCGTAACCGGCGTATTTGATCTCTCAGAAGTCTCATACAAGCCATATCGATATTTTATTGCATAAGATACTTAAAAATAGAGAAAAACTTAAAAATTTCTTCGCATATGAAGAATTCTTTCATTAATAAACTTGTGGAAGACTTTTAGACTTTATAAAATTTGTTTCATAACCATCTTACATATATAGAGTGCAACATAGGGACTAAGCCCATAAAAGACTTTTAAATAAATACTAAGAAGGCATTAAAGAACATGTGTACTCTTGTCCTCGAATCCATGAAGGCTCACCAAAAATTAATCTTCAACATTTAGAAACCTATAAATCATCCATATTATACCAAACCTCCAACTACTACACTTTAGTAAAAAAGGGAAAAGAAGGGGTTAGCTTAATTAAGCACTAAGTGTGGAAGCGATGCAAAAAGGGACATTTATCGAAGAAACATGTTTTCATGCTATTTTGGTAAAACATCATAAACACAAGTACAAGAAACATATTTCAAGTCAACATCCACATATAAGATAACACCACAATTGTCAGGATAAGCACCCCCTATACGTAATCGGCGTCCTCAGAGAGGACTAAGACTAGCCTCTTAACATTCATTATAACACTTCATAGGTTAAAATTACGGAAAAATTAAAAACAATTCATACATATATCTATATAGTGAGGTTTACATAGACCTCTCACATACTACATATAGAGTTCACACAGACTCCTCACATAGGAAGCTTACATAAGCTTCTCTCTTAGACAATATACATAACATATAATAGTTAGTCTAATAATATCGTCTCAGATTAAACCATCTAGAATGGAGTACAATAGTCGTGGATAGCTCATACTTCATTACAACATAGCTCATAGTTCATTACAACAAAAGCCACATATAGGATTATACAATAATAGTCTTAAAATGAAAAAGAAAGAAACTAAATGTCTTTAGACTATAACAACAGCAACAGTTAGACAATGGCATCATCCTGGGGTGGTGTGGACCTACCAAGCAGTTGGAGAATATTCAAATAGTTTTGCAATTGGCCTTCTAACTTCAACGGCCCGAACCTACATAATTGTAGAAATATAATGGAAATGGGTTAGTACACCCACTTGTACTAAGTATTGAAACATATGCACATACAATGTTTGAAATCATGCTTAAAGGGACATTTGTTCAAAACCATGTCGAGTTACTTTGAAAGGCTTATTCACGAACAAGAATACATATAAGGCAATAACCATATATTACTTAATACAAGACCATATACAACACCAGACCAACATGATCAAGTAGCGTCAAGTCAGCATGTGAAGTAACATATTAGAACCCATAACCAAAAAAACTCCAACATCATGTTATAACAACAAAGCATGTATAAGAGTTCATAACATCATAACATACGTAATACTATTACTCATAACCCATTACCAAGCTTACAAGTGCAATGACTTACTGAAGTTCCATAACCCCACTCAACTAAGTAAACCAAACAAAGGATCACAAGAAAATTCTAACAATATGTAACATATCATCATGAGTTGTCATCATTATATTTAGCAATATAGACTAGTAAAATGTTCATAAGTGAAACTAACAACATATAGGATCATCAACATGTAAAGTCAACATATGCATATCATTAAATTCATAAGAGCATAAGAACATCCTCCTAGGACTTTCCTCAAGGCCAAATAGTGCAATGTATAGGTAGAGTCCCATACCCCAACCTATATTAAGTCAAACCCCTTAAGTAACCCTATCTAGAGTTCACTTTATTACTTCAATTTAATTTCGGGAACAATTGTCTTAACCTACATAGGCCATATGAGCTACATGTGGAATCCGGTGTCATGAAACCCTACACCAAAAGAATATGGACTACTTGACAAGGTAGTACCAAAACATAAACATAGCACTCTATGTGGATCCGCTAGCTAGTAATCCTATGGGGGTGGAAACATAGTTCAAGAACTAGAAGACATGGTGGAGACCCTCTTTATGCACAATTGCATTGTAATCTCTATCTCATGAGAACCATTTTGAACCTACCTTCCCACTTTGGGAAGGGACACCTATCATAACTAGTTCACTCGGTGCTAAGCTAAAGTTCCTTTTTTAAATGTCTTTAAGCCTTTATTAATCATCATAGATTAATATAGGTCATAGGAGACTATCCCCTTGTATATCATAATCATTAGCTCATAGGAATTGCACGTGAACTTCCTTTAAATACAATTCTCATATGTGACATTAACAAATTATCATCATCATGTCAAAGTATGACACATAAGTGATTCACTATCATCCTTATATCATTACACCTTAATCATAATCTCCCAATTCATATTGTCAAGACACTTCAATTACATTTCGTTATACCATCACCTCTCTAATCTAATCACAATTAATACTTCAATTGAATATCACCATCAAGTATAAGTCATCACAATTGAAGTAAGGACTCAAGATCATAGGTCTTATATACCAATTCACCTTCAGAAGTACTCTTCCACTGTATTACCATAAACCAACATATTCATCTATAAATAGACTTAATAACATCATAAATTAGTAATTAACATAAGAACTAAGTCAACTGCATCATCACTAACGAATTTAACATCAATTGATAACCTAGGGTTAGGGAAATAGGGTCAATTTATGATCTCTTTCATAGAACTAGGTCTAACCTAAAAAAACTAACCTAATTAACAAAAAATTCCTCATAGTTCATTCATAATAATCAAAAGAAATCAAGAAAAATACAATTTGAGACATCAATTTCGGATCAAGAATGAAACCCATGTTTTCCTCAACTCTTCGAAATCAATTTGAAAGAACCCTTTGGGTAAAGGAATCCCAAAGGTGAAGAGTTAACATACCATTTTAATCCTTGATGATTGGTAGAGAAAAAGTAGAAATATTTCATCCCTAAGACCTTTGACCTTTGCCTTCAATGCAATCTTCTTTGGGGAGAGAGAAAGTACAAAGAAGGAAGAGGATTTGAGTTTGGGAATTGAAGTGAGTTAAGTTAGTTTAATTAGGTTTAGGTATTTATGTAGTCCCTTAATTAACTTAATTAGACACCACCTAACCCTTAATTAACCACCTAAGAAAATAAATAATTTAATTGACTTACAATAAAATAAAACACTCCACAATAGACCTAACCTACAAGACCCCGACCTACGGTCCGTAGGTCAGTCGACGGCAGCCCATGCCCCCGTATTGCACATCTATCGGTGGAAACAAAGACTTGATTTTTGTCCATTTCATGAAAATGTCTAAGTGTTTAACACCTTTCTACCAAATTTGATTAAATTTTGACTCTTAAAACCCCATGAAACATGCCAAGGCACACAAACCTCTATTTTACTAGTCTCCAGACGTCATGGACGTTCCTTGACGTTTTGTCTCCAAAACTTCTTAAATGATTTATATTTATTATTTTAGGTCTAAAATAGTTTTTAAAACATTAGTTCAACATGTGAGGCTCTATATTAGATCATGAACTTTCGGAGTGTTGGAACAATAAAACATCATGACAATATTCAACAAGTGACCCATTTCATCATATTTGACCCTCCACCTAAGGTTATCCTAAGACCCACCTAACTAAGACATGAAGTGGCCACCCATACAACCTCTTCAATATCCACCTAAGTGTTCCTCAATACGACCAAAGATATATTCCTTTACTTTTCAACATATTATCACCAAGTGACATTATTTATTTTAGACATTTAAGACACAACTAAATGAGTATGGGATTTCACATAATGGTCTTAGAAGACCCGGGGAACTCACTTTAGAATCTTCAAGGCCTACTCTTGCAATGTGTATATAGCATCCCATAATACTACCTGCACGTCATAGTACCCATCCAATAACTAGAGTGCACATCCCACATGATGGGAATAGGCTTTAACTAACATAGACCATACTAGCTAGGCATGTAATCCGATTTCATAAGATCTCAAACCGTGGAAGGTGATCTACTTGCCAATGGAAGAACTAGGACACATTCCATGTGGGCACATGGTTTAGGGGATATCAAAAGGCTTATTTGTACTATAGTATAATACTTTAATAGAGTTACAACCTTAAGCATATCCACTCGGTGCTTTCTCTTAGTTCTCATAGATTAGTTTCATTCATATAAGTGTATTAGAGAGGGTACCATCATTAAGCCTACAAATTCGTAATATTATTACCATGAAGGGCATCGCTAGGGTCTTTCGATCAAGGTTCATTAAGATAACTCATTTATGAAACAGGTATTATGCTATTTCTATCTTATTCAATTCATTCTTTCATTAGTCATTCATAGAAAGGATCCAAATTTAGGTCTACCTATCATGTACTTCCACTCATTCATTCATTCATTCTCAAGAAAGAATGCCTAAGGCTAACAAGTCAAGTTATCACATTCAACCTAACGTTCATGCATCAACGATAAGGCGCCTAAGTCTATAAATTTCAGACATACATCACATTATATAGACCATTCACAATCTATCATCATTACACTAAATCACATTGACATTACATAAACACTTTCACCCTATACATCTTCAGGTGACATCACCCTATACAAGATCACATTAACTTAATATAGCCAAATTCATATATTCAATAACATGATAATGCCATAATGTACATTATAATGCCTATGATAACAATACACACACACACACACACACACATACATGTATATATATATATATATATATATATATGTGTGTGTGTGTGTGTGTATATATATATATATACATACATA
>NC_028638.1:8892161-8939859 GCF_001406875.1 Solanum pennellii | reverse complement strand
TATACCGTAAGTAAATACTGCCACCATAAGTGAACTATACCAAACAACATAATTCTAATACCCACTCTACATTAACAAGGGAATAGGGTACATTCTTCCAAGCCATACTCACCATCATTCGATTCCAACAATTATATCATCAACAAGAAGACTTACCCATAATTTTCCTCAAGTCTATAATTCCAAACTCATCCATATACTAACAAGTTATCATCAATAGAACTAGATAACAATAAAGATCAATAATACAATTCAATCATTGTCATAAAACCCGCTTTATAAGTCAAATTTAGGAATATAGTAAATATCATGGGTTCATGGAGTTTTTATCTTAAAAAATAAATTAAACATCAATATTACATATATGATCCTTTGAAATCATTTCATGCAACAAACCCTGAGTTTAAGTAAATATTGGACTTTTTCATAAGCTTTGAAATCTTTGAAATCACTTGGAAATTGGTTCTATGGTGATAGATGAACTTAGATAAAGAACTCACATACCTTAAAAGATGAAATACCATGAGTATTGAAGAAGAAAGACATTGAAATCCACAACCCTAGTTCAATCTTTATCATGAGCTTCCATGGAGTTTTGAGAGAACTTTTGGAAGGAGAGGGTTTTGACTTTTGGGAAAAGTGAATAATGAATTAAAAAATACTAATTAAATGTTTAGATACTTTTATTATACCTTAAAATACTTAAACATAATTCTATGCACTTAAAAAGACTTGGGGTGAATTTACCATTTCACCCCCAAGTTGGTTGAATCACAGAAAATTGCAGGTTGCCAATCACTTCCACGCCCACCAGACCACAGACTGTGGCCTGGTGCACGCCCCATCAATGGAGTTCATGGTTCTGGTCTATGGTTCAAACCTGAAAGCCTCTGTAAGCATGGTTCACGCCCAAGACTCAGGAGTAGTTGGTGGTTTGATGGGATGTGGTTTAGGGTTGTGAGTCACGCTGCCCAGATAACATCTTGGTCAAGAGGTGGGTCCTCATCAAGGGCCACTTAAGGGTCCTTGGAGAGTCGTGCTCATACGTTAAACCCGTAAACCCATTATTCCAATAATAAGAGTAATATCCATATGACTTATACCTCAAACAACACATTAACTTCAACCATACAACATTAGAGGACACTAGCACATAAAAGACTAGTCTCTGAACGTCTTAGTTATCCATTGATGTTTAACCTCAAACACAACCAAACTGACATTTGAACTCATTTTTAAGCATTTAGTACTAGATACCAACTATATTCTAACATATTAGGATCTATTATCACTAGTTCATTATTAGGGTCCTTACATAAAGTCAAACCTCTAACGGTCCTTCACTAAAATCATGCTCAATAGGAAAAATAGGGGAGTATTCCTAGCCCTATTGATGAATCGGATCTTCTTCTATGTAACTGACAAGGAACTTCGATGGAGACCTGTAAATCCAACTCTATGTTGAGAACAACTCGAAACACCCAATACTACACTTACCTGCAACATATCCTCAAAAAGACTTAGAATCCTAAATTCTAAACTATGAATAGTAATGGTGGTCACAAATCCTTACATGCATGGGTTGATCCTATTCACTCTAGCTATTGTTGAACATCCCTAGCCTCAAGGTCTACACATAGTTGAGGTTCTCAATCCTAACAATGCGCTGAAATCCGTGTAATATGTGTTATTGTCCCATCCAAACCCATTGAATATTTCGTGTTATCTATCTACTAGGAATTTCCTCTCCTACTAACTATATCTATGAGACAAGGCTTTGAAACCAATTTATCATAATGTAAAATATTACATAATGAGGGAACCTACTATCATCCCAATAGTAGGTAAGCCAAATAGATATCCTGAAACCAGAGGCAATGGGATATCACATGGTAGAGAAGAATGATGATTTAAAAGAAAATAAGAGAGGAAAAGGGAATCATAACATACAATCAAACATCCTCAGAACCTTGTATTAGCCGGTAGTCAAATTACTACTCAAAATGAGAGTACAAGGTCAATGTAAATATATATATATAGAGAGAGAAGTCTTCTAATACAAGGTAGAAAATAGTCCAACCAAAAAAAGAAGATGGAAAACTCTACATGCCTGGAGCTAACCACAAGTCTTTGATCCACGTCTGATTTGCACAAGATGCATGTCAACCATGAGAATTTGTACTATAATCTGCGGGGTACGAAAGTCTAGTATGGGTGCCAAACAAGTGGCACTCAGTAGGCATCAGATGACTAAGATTAAATGTAAATGCAAGCATAAACAATTGGTAAAGAAGGAGTATCAATGTAATGGTTATCATCATCATCACCAATATCCAAACAATGAGTATCTAAACAACCAATTCTATAAATCTAGGATTAGTATACTCTTACAAGCATATTAAACTAACATGGAATCCAATTGGTCATCCATTAAGGCCCCAGGCCTAACAATATACCAACATACACAAAAAAGTATCACAGTTGATTAGAATTAAACATGCAACGAAGAATCAATAACTGGAAAAGTAACTCAAGCATCTCAAACAAAACTCAAATCCCTACAGCGAACATTGTAAATTAATCACAATGCCAAAAGCTAACATTTCATCCTAAAATATTGAATATAGCCCCCGATTCCAAATAGTAATTTTACCCTATCATATAAAGGAACCTTCTTAGTACATCTCCATTTTCCCTCAGGGGCTAAAGTTTAAAAGCCGTTAATTAATTCCACAAATCAAAATCCAAATCAAAAGTCTAACCTCACGAGCAATTGGCACAACTGGTGAAGAACAAAGGAAAAACCAAGGCATAACAAAGAGTCATCTCAATTGAGAGTAGTCTACTTGTAACATAGAACATTGTAACATCTCGAATTTTGAATAAAGAAAGCAAAAAACTAAGACCATCATACAGAAAAATAAAGGTTAAAATAGAAAAATCTCAACTTCACAACCTTAGAAACTTAGAATAGTTTTTAGGCAAAAGTAAGAATCAATGAGCTAAAATGGCAACAAAACAATAAAAGGCTATAACTTCCTTCTCATCAAGTTACAAAAAGAAGACGAGCAATGAATGTAGTCGTCTAAGACAAGCGAACCATAATATCCTAAGTGAATACAAACAAAGTAATACAAGTCTAATTGTCTATTAAGCAAGGTCGGACAAATATCGCAAAAGTACATAGTAAAGGTGGCAAAAGAAAAAGTCAACCATCCCGACTATATGATCATAATAAAGTCACATAGTCAAAGATATAGGGAGTTACTCAACCACAACTCCCACAGTAGAAACAATGTCAAGGCAACCACTATTCAAGGAAATAATCTATGGGGAATAAACATGTAAACAACCCCAAAGAAGGATTTCAGAACAACCAGAAGATAAGCAAGAATGTAAGCAGGCACATATAGGTATGAAAACCCCAAATAAGTACAACATCAGAAATAAAGGATAAAAGAATAAAGTCACACCTATGCTAGTGATAGTTTGTACTCAATTGCTTGTTGAGGTACACTATTTCTTGCGTCTGATACTCAGATATGAATCAAAACTACCACCTGCAATACTAATGGAACCACACATGAATAAATCATCCACAATCCATAGAAACTAACTTGACTGAATCTTCTACAATCCCTAGAGATTAAACTAACTAAGTTTATTTTACCATGGTCCCATGTCGGGGACACTCTCTAAATAAATCTCTAATCTCCCCATAGTCATAACAACCCATATGGGCTAAGGTCCGATGTGAAGAATGTGATAA
Organism: Solanum pennellii; assembly: GCF_001406875.1. NCBI lineage: Eukaryota > Viridiplantae > Streptophyta > Magnoliopsida > Solanales > Solanaceae > Solanum > Solanum pennellii. Next base: position 8,936,090 of record NC_028638.1, on the reverse strand, counting down.
GCTACCTTGTCTACCTCTTCCAAAAGGAGGACAATCTCCAACCTATGGGACCACTCTGATGATTGAATTATCAGTCTCAACAAGTCATAAAAGACTTGAAGCAACTACAAAAAAGCTATTAACACAAACATTAGAAAATGGAGAAAATGTCCTACAGGGTCATTACAAAAAGTGTCCATAACGAAATATGAAAGAATCGTGTTGCTTTGGACAATCTGTGAATTTATCATTGTCTATTTAGAATACACTATCATTTAACATAGTGAAAAGGATAAAAATTCCCTCAATGTGAAAGAAATAAAAATATCCTTCGTTTATAATTTTTCTCGAAAATGTCATTGTTGTCAATATTTTGGTCCAAAAATTCCCCTATAGTTACTAAAATGGGTCAAAAATACCTTTTTCGAATAAGTATAGTTTTCCTTTAGCCACATTTTTTTTGTTGTTATAAGGTATTTGTATTATGGTGAACGTATATCATGTTGAGTCCTTTTAGGATATGGCTAAGAGTCCTACTTATAGAGCAATTGAGATCTTCCCTATAAACATTAGGGTCGTGTTCATGGTAAAATCATCCCTCAAGAGAAATAATAACTCTTCTCTTCTCTCTACTTTCTTCTTCTTATTCTATAGTTTCATAACACATTATCAGTAAGAGAATCTACCATATTTAAAAGTGAAGGTTAGGTTTGAAGAATTAATAAGGTATTATTTATTCTTTTATTTTTAATTTTAATTTTCAATCTTATGAAACTAGAGTTCATTGCCCTTCATGGTTCTGGCAGGAACAACCTTTCATGGGTGTTGGATGTTGAAATCCATCTTGATAAAATTGGTCTTGGAAACACCATAAAAGAAGAAAATAAGGCATCAAAGCAGAATTGTGCATGTGAAATGATATTCTTGCGCCATCAACTTGACGAGATTCTGAAAAATCAAATATCTTACAGTTAAGGATCCACTTGTTTTGTGGAAAAGCCTAAAAGAAAGATATGACCACTTGTAGATGGTCAACATCCAAAGGCACAACATAATTGTATGCATCTATGGATACAAGACTTCAAGTCTATACATGATTATAATTTTGTCATGTTCAGAATCACTTTTCAGTTGAGATCCGTTTAGTGAGAATGATATGATGGAAAATATGTTCTCCACTTTTATTCCTCGAATTTGCTCCTGCGGCAACGATTCGAGAGAAAGGTTTCAAAAAGAAGTCTGAATTGATTTCTCATCTTCTTGTGGCTGAGCAAAATAATAATCTATTAATGAAAAATTATGAGAATCGACCTACTTTATTCGAACCACATCCCTATAGGAATGAGACATATTCCCACCATGCTAGGCATGGAAAAGGTTGCGACCCTAATCTTGAACGTGGACGTGGGCTGGTCGTGATTATTATCAAGAACATATTTTTTTCCTGGTGTTAATCATTCATCAAATAATATCACAATCAAAAGGAAAATAGAGAGGATGAGCAACGTGAAGCAACTACGGAAAGTTGTATTTGATATGGTGGATGAGGACATTATGCACTGATTTTCATACTGCTATATATTTGGTTGAGCTTTATCAAGTATTGCTAAAAAAAGAAAGACAAAAATTCTGAAGAAATATTTGTCTCGAAAAATTAAGTTGACATCACGCACTTGGATGTAACGGGTTTCTTCGCACATCCTAAAGGGAAGATAGATCATTTGATTGGTGATGGTTCTGTGAAGATGGAATTGTTATTTTTTATGGAAGTAGTTATTAATAAATTTCGTGTAATGAAAGCTGTTTGCATGAGTATTATTGTTTTAGATTAGTTTTGTCATATTCTTGTAGTTCATTAGTTTGTGCCATCTAATTAAATGATATATATTTTTCATAAATTTATTTATGTGATTCTAATATGATAGTGTTATCCAAATACTAAACTTTATCATGTTTTGTAATATATTAGGTCTTTAACTTGATCTAATGCTAAAAACATGCCGTTTGTTATTAACTCGGATGAAATAAATATTTTTATTTTGTTTTTCCTAATAACAATATTTTATTGACTTAGAGAAAGCTATAAATTAAAACTCAACTACTAATATTTAATTATTAGTTTATTACATTGATAATTATAAAATATATTGTAGCCTTTTGACAACACTAATACTTAATATATTTTTATTTTGTGTATGTCATTTCAATTGAAGATATGGATAATTCTAAAAACATATTATCTAAATATGAAAACATTGGCTTGATGGATTCTAGTACAACAAAAACGATATTCAAAAATAAGAAATATTTTTCTCATTTAAGTATGGAAAAAATAAAGGTTACTTCAATTTTTGGTAGTACTAATATGATTGAAAGCTTTGGAAGAGACATTATTGTAAGACCTCGCAAATGACGTAGGTGAACTAGAGCCTAACACGGTTTCATAATGGTATAAGGTACTAAATTGGTATATAATGTGTTAATGAGGCAGTGTCTAAGAGTTTAGGTGAATTGGAAGTCAAACGTCAAGAGACGACTAAGACGTTCGACGACTAAATCACCTATGTATCTCATATGTGGTTTTATGTGTTTATGTGTATTTCATGAGGTTATAAGATCCTTAGATGACCTATTATAGTATATATATGCAGTGTGTCAACTTTTGTGATGTTTGGAAGTCAAACGTCCAAGGACGTCCATGACGTTCGAAAGTGTTTCCTTGAAATGACCTTGTGTGTCTAGGCATGTTTCATCGAGTTTTACGTGTTCGTTTGGGATGAAATTCATGTGATAGATGATTAAATCATATATGATTATGTTTGGGTTTGAAACGTCCAAGGAACCATCCCCAAGGACCAACCAAGGGTCATTTAGGAAGGACTTATGTTGGTGGTCGAGACTGCAGAAAGTCCCACATATGGATGGCAAATGACAAAAAGTGTCTTAGTCGACGCCCTGTAGGTGGAGGGTGTCATTTGGTACTTATACTACGTATATAAGATCCCATTTTCCAGCCTCTTAAACCATCAACGGAGGACAGGACGGTCCGTGTGTGGACTGATGCCCAGTCGATGGGCAACCGTTGATTGGGTCTGTGTTCTGCGCAGGCCACTGTTAAGTTGAGGGGTGAAGTTGTAAATTCATACCACTTCGAAATAAGAGTATTGGAGAATACTTAAGGGTATTTTGGTTATTTTAAGTGTGTTTATAAGCCTAAAACACTAAGAACATTTTATTCTTGAAAAATCAAAACCCAAATCCCTCAGAACTCTCTCTAGAACTCCATTGGAGACAAAACTCAAGGAAGAGCTTGGATTAATGAATTGAGTGGAGATTCTTCATCAAATTGAAGAATTAGGTTCATTAAGGTATGGATTTTGATCCTTGAAACTTTCTTCATCAAGAAGCCAAACTTTCAAAGATGTTTTCTAAAGTTTTCAAGTTGAATTATCCAAGTTTATGATCTATTCCATGGGTTCTTGTATTAATGGTTTCTAAAAATTGAATAATGATTGAAATGTTATTGTATTGATTATTATAAACTAAAATAACCTATGAACCAATGAATTGGATGAACCCTAGTTTTTTCCTAAGTTATGTGTTATTTGATATTGATCTAATGTTGATGAATTCTAATGTAGTTTCACATAGCCTATTGATTGATGTGATAATTGGTAAATTTATATCTAGTTTGTGTTGGATTGATTAACATGTATTAAATTGACCTAGTTTCATGAATGTTCTTATAATTATGTTGAATTGTTGGTGAAGGCCATGGGTAAGGGTCTTGTGATATCAAATTGGTGATTTGGATATGGTTTGAGGTATTGAGGAGGGAGTGGTTGTAAGCTTCCATATTTCCTTTATTTTATGTTGTTTAACTTCAATTTTGTTGTGATTTGTATGGTCAACTTATGGTGGCGGTGTTATGTGTTTTACTTGCAATTGATGTGGCCTTGTCGGTGTTATTTTAAGTAAGATAATGATTATGGACTTGTCTCTAAAGTACTTGAAGTAATGTTATTATTTGTGTAGTTGATTATGTAAAGTATGAAAATATCTATCTACATGTTAAGTAATGTAAAAGTATATGTGTTCTTCTATTGATGTTATATAGGTGATCATGTTAGACTATGAATGTGGCTTTGTGTGTATAGTCTTGGGGTTGATGTACGTTATTCCTACTTGAGTATATGAGTATATGTTAGTCATATTGATGATGATATTATAGTATATAGGATGACTTAAAGATGATAAGGGTTATTTCTATGTGTTTCTAAAATGACATGTATTATGAGTTAAAGTGAAGTATGTGGTGTCTTGTCTTGGTTGACTTGTGTCCCTCTCTTGATGTATGTATGAATGTTAATGAATGAAATGTGACCTAAAATGAAGTTAAGAGGGTCATTTATGTGAAACCTTGAACCTAGTGGTAAATGTGATTGGGTTATGAAACTAATATGGAACCCCTTTATATGAACCTTTGAATTAAATTACTCTATGAGAAAGAATTCTAGCACTGAGTATGGCAAGGGAAGTAGTTCTAGTTAAACAATGAGACTAAATTACAAATCATGCCCTTCATATTCCTTAACCATGTGCCTACAAGGGATGTGTCTAAGTTCTACCATTGTCGAGCAGAACAACCTCATTGGAGTAGGTTAGAACTTCGGATTCCATGATTTGATATCATGGTATATATCATGTATTGCCTATTCTTATCATATGGAATACCTATTGACATTAGAGAAGTTCTATGAAGTTTAGGTGGTGGTATGGAACGCTATCTTGACATTGCACTATAGGCTTTTAAGATGTTATTTGGAGTTCCTAGGTCTTGTCCAGGACCATTACTTGAATGTCCTTTATGCGTTGAATGTCTCCTAAATGAAATAATGAAGTAATGTATTAAGTTAAGAAAGTATGTTAAATGAATAAGTACTTATCTAGTGTATTTAAGGGTTGTCTAGTTAAGGTGTGAAGGGGGCATAGGAATATCACTTCGTATCTTACCTAGATGAGTCTTAAGAATTACTTTAGTTAAGGAATATAGTAGATTATGTAGACATGATCTAAACTTAGGAAGTCTTAAGGATTGTTTAGGTAGTCTTTAAGAGCTCAATCATTGACGTTATCTTCTTGATTTACATAAGTAAGTCTTTTGATAGTCTTTGGTAAGAGAATGTCATATTATCTATATGTTAAGTTGTTAAGTGATAATGATGTTATCATAGGTAGTCTATAGGATCTCTTAAGTGTGTATGCAAGGGATTGAATGGGAGGTCGATTCACAACTCACTCAAGTGAGACTTAGAGTCACCTTTGGTAGAGGAAATCTCATGTTGATGTGTTGATGTCTTGTAAGTGTGTATGTGTCTTATTATAAGTATCCTTTAGAGTCATTTGGGTATGCTTAGGAAGGTTGTATGGGCGGTCTCTCTTTGTGTTGCTTAAGTGAGTCTTAGGATAGATTTTAATGAGAAGACTACATGCTAGGGAGTGTTAAAAAAGAAAGCGAAGCACTTCATTGTAACAGTGAAGAACTTCACTGTACAGTGAATATGGCTTACTGTAACGTTGGCTTAATAATGTGATTAATAATTTAAATTTTATCTTATGTGTTTGTAAGTTGTTAGAATATTGTTCTTATGATTATAATATGATTTTAAATGAAAATATGCATATTTCTAATAAATGGTCATTTTTCATGATTTTTATGCATTATGCCATACTTAGTACATGTGGTTGTACTAATCCATGCTTTTATCTATCTCTATAGTTATTGGTAGGTGAGGAGCATTTGGGAAGCAAGACTTTGATCATATCATCATTCAAGTGAAGTCAAAGTATGTCCTCATTTGATTCGAGGGCATAGATGTCTTTTATGTTTCATATTGAAGTATTATAATAGACTAAGTATTTCTATACTATTTTTGTGTATGGTCCAAGTCCAAAAAGTATTCTCGTGCATTAAGTTTGATGAGATTGAAACTTAGTTAATCCTATGACTTTATATGAAAGAGTTTTAAAGACGATGAAGTATGTTTTGTGAAAAGTTTTAATTCCGCACTACTTTTCATTATGTTTATGCGATGAGTGATATTTAAGGGCTTGTACGAGACCTCCGAGAGGTCAAGTACATCAGTTGCAATCCAAGATTGACCCTAACTCCTAGGGTGTGGTTTCGGGATGTGATAATTGTATTTTTTCCTAAGGAAACTAAAATCATCATAAATAATGTTAATTTTTCTCCCAAATCTGCGAGAAACTTGTTGAGTTTTTAAGATATCCGTGAAATAGGTTATCATGTCCAATAAATGGATGAAATAAATCTTGAATATCTTGGTATTACAAAGAATGTCTCTGGGCAGACATGTGTTATAGAAAATTTCCCTGCTTTATCTTCTATCTTGTTGGACTAAAATTAGTACAATTGAGACACATTTTATAGTAAATAACAATTTTACTAATTACAATAATTTTGCACTTTGGCATGATCGTCTACGACATCCTGGTTCTATAATGATGAGATGAATTATAGAAAATCCAAATGGACATCCATTAGAACCTAAAAAAATTAAAATGGTGAATTTTCTTGTTCTTTTTATTATCAGGGAAAGTGAATTGTGAGACCATCACCAACGAAAGTTAAGATTGAGTCCTCTACATCCTTGGAATTTATACATGGGGATATTTTAAGACCTATTCACCCATCTAATGGATCGTTTAGATACTTTATGGTTCTAATAGATGCTTCTTCTATATAGTCTAATGTGTGCCTATTGTCATCTCTTAACTTCGCATTTCCAAAATTACTGGCACAAAAAAATAAGGTTAAGGGCACACTTTCCTGTAATCAAATTAAATCTATTCGTCTTGATAATGTTGTAGAGTTTTCATCCCAATCATTTAATGATTATTGTCTATCAATTAGGACAACAGTTGAACACCCCGTTGCTCATGTTCATACTCAGAATGGTCTCGTCGAGTCATTAATTAAACGTATGCAACTAATAATAAGACAATTGCTTATGAAAACTAGGTTGTCCACTTCTATGTGGGGACATGCAATTTTGCATGCTGCAGCACTAATTCGTCTCAGACTGAAAAATTATCATAAGTTTTCTCTATTGCAATTGGTTATGGATCAAGAACCTAATATATCCCATTTAAGAATTTTTGGATGTGTTGTACATGTGCATGTGGCACCACCAAACACACTAAGATGGGTCCACAAATAAGGTTAGGTATATGTGTTTGGTTTGAATTGCCCTCCATTGTTTGCTATCTTTAACCATTGGCTGGAGAAATGTTTACTACTCGATTTGAAGATTATCAGTTTGATGAGACCATTTTCCAAAAATTAGAAGAGAGAATAATGAAATAAAACGTGAAATTTTGTGGAAAAATTTATCATTGTCTCATCTTGATCCATAGTGTTCTATTAGTGAGCAAGAAGTACAAAGATTATTCATCTACAGAAAATTGCAAATCAAATGCCACACACATTTGCAAATTTGAAAAGGATTACTAAATCAAATATTCCTTCAGAAAATGTCCCAATTCGAATTTATATCCCTATATGAAAAACCACTAGTGTAATAGCTAATGATTCAAAAGCATGCCTAAGGCGTGGTAGCCCATTCGGTTCTAAAGATCAAACTCCTACAAAAAGAAAGATCAAATTCCAAGATGACACTATGAAATAATCTCATAGGGAAATTCAAAATTTGAATTATTATTATATTCATGAAGGAATCAATGAACTTGAAACTCAAGGAAATAATGAACTATCAACAAATTTAAGAGATATTGAAACTAATCTGAATCGATTAGAAATAGTAGTTGATTATGTCTTTGCATATAATGTTGAAACAAAAATCATGCAAGATAATGAGGATCTTGAACCTCAATCTGTTACAGAATGTTGACAAAGAAATGATTGACCAAAATGGCAAGAAACAATTCATTCGGAGTTGAATTCAGTGTCCAAGCGTGAAGTTTTTGGACCTAAAGTTCAAAAAACTGATGGTATTAAATCTGTTGGTTGTAAATGGATTTTTGTGCCCAAAAAATGAGAAAAATGAAATACAAAGGTATAAAGCACGCCTTGTGGCACAAGAATTTTTACAAAGGGCTGGTGTCGATTATGAAGAGACATACTAACCCATTATGGATGCAATAACATTGCTTTCTCATTAGTTTCATAGTTCATGAGCTACTTGAAATGTATATGACGGATGTGGTTACAGCTTACCCTTATGGATCACTTGATAATGAGATATACATGAAAAATCCTAAAGGATTTAAGATACCTAAATCATGTAATTCAAAATCTCGAGAAATGTATTCAATTGAATTGCAAAGAGCATTATGTGGTTTGAAGCAATTTGGATGCATGTGGTATAACCGTCTTAGTGTGTATTAACTAAGGAAGGTTATACAAATGATGCAATTTTTCTGTATGTCTCTATAATGAAAACAATATCGGAATTTGTTCTACTTGTTGTTTATGTTGATGGCATAAATCTTATTGAAACTCCAATAGAGCTTCAATTGACAATTGATAATTTAAATAATGAATTTGAGATGAAAGATCTTGGAAGGACAAAATTATGTCTTGGTTTGCAAATTAAGCATTTGACATATGGTATTTTCGTTCATCAATCTTCCTATACAGAAAAAGTGTTGAAAAGATTTTGTACGGATGAAGTGCGTCTATTAAGTAATATGATGGGTTTTTTTTCACTTGATGTGAATAAGGATCCATTCCGACCTCATGAAAAAGATGAGGAAATTCTTGGTTCTGAAGTACCATATCTTAGTGGAATTGGTGCACTGATGTATCTTGCGAATACACAAGGCCAGATATAACTTTTGTTTGAAATTTGTTAGCAAGGTATAGTTCTTCTCCTACTAGGAGACATTGGAATGGAATCAAACATATTTTGTGATATCTTAAAGGGACGAGTCATATGGGCTTATTATATTCTAATAATTGTAGCCCCAATCTTGTTGGTTATGATGATGCTGGATATTTATCTTATCCACACAAAGCTCGATCACAAATAGGTTATGTTTTTATATATGGGGGACTATCATATCTTGGAGATCTACAAAGAAGTTGTTGGAATGGATCGTATTTGGATGGATTAAATATGGATTGAGCAAAAATGGGTTGGATCACAATGCACCCAAATACAATATGGACAAATATGGATTTGGTCAAATATGGTTTGGGTAAAATGGTTCTAATCCACAAAGAACCTCTCCATATTTCCTGGACTAAGTGAATTGGGAAACCTTCCCACTAGCTGGAAACTTACAACATTATTACACAATCCTCTCAATTGATCTGTACATCAAATCACCACCCCTCCATTTAACATTAACATACAAACAATAAGCAATCAATAAGTGAAAATCAAATATTCAAAAGTAAAGAGACATCACCAACAAATAGTACTCCAAATGATACTAAGAGGATAAAGATCGGTATTCATTCCGTGGAAATCAATTATTATCATCAAAATACTATAATTGAAGTACAAAAATACAAATATAATCACTTAAGTTCCATCTCATGTCTAAACAAGAGACTAAACAAAATCGTATAATATTTGACAGGCGATCTGCAGCAGTCAACAATGCATCAGGATGCTGGAATTTCATCTCTTTGTTGAATAATCTTGAATTACAGCCACATAATTTTACATTAGCTTTTGTGCATACTTCCCAACATCAATACCAAGATCATCCAACCACCAACAATAACATCTACACCAATTGCAAGTTCATCACTGCAAATAAAATGAGCATCATCTGCACCAGCATCTTCTTTATCAGGATGAGGCAGGTAACATGATCCGAAATTTAGTTTCAGGGTTCTGTCAATGCGGATATTCCTGCAATTGGAGCAAAGTAACTATAGGAATGAATAGAAAGACTCTTACTTTAATGTAAAAGTAAATGCGGTATATTCTTTTGATAAGCAATCTACAGAACATGAAGAAGAGAATTTACAAAATGTTCAAGATTTACATAATGACTATGCAAAAATATTGGTACTCTGTAGCAAAAGGTATTAGCTAAGCCACATTTTCCTTTATACAAATAAGTGGGATATGATATAAATCCAACTGATCTTCCACAGAGATGGATGTCACCTCAAAGAAAGGTTTCGAACAAATAATAAGCTTGTTAAAGCTTTGAACTTTGTTTTTTTTTCTCACAGTAGCTAGCCTTGAGAAACCAATTGATGAGGTTAGAAAGATGGCAAATCAAGGAACCAATCAAACTAATATATAAACCATTGATGGAGAAGGTGCCATGTTTGTTGGAGAATATCAACATAACTTGGAACTAAAGATGTAAAGGAAACTTCTATTTAGTAGCATTCCAGTAAAGACTATATTATATACTATTGTGCTTTCCACTCATTAATTGATTAGCCAGTTATATGCCCTTAATTTTTCAAGCTAATCAAGATTCACAGAAAACTATCACCCGCAGAAAGCAACCTAATAGAAATTGACTGATTGACAGCTAACATGCTACACTTGACTAGAAACAAAATAGCCCAAAACATTTTACCGATAAAACTAAATAAAATTCATAAGTTATTGCCCTGTACCTGTCTAATTATAGTCTTGCACATGCTAATATCAACCATACAGACACCATAAGTGTGCTTCTCTTGTAGAGCAAAATGTGACATTGGAGAAAGTAAAATACACTTATATTATCATTAAAAGTTAATCAATCATAGGAAAAGGGCCCTTTATAGAGATACGGGAAACTAATTTTCCAAAAAAAAGGCCTTCAGACAGAATCAAAATTTACCTATCAATGCGAGCCAAGTTTAGCAAGATACGGTTGAAGTTCCACTGCAATTTTATCCTCATTTGTGTATGATCCATCACAATTTAGACGTTAAACTATAAATTAAGGCTATTATAACATAAAAAATAAATCTCAATAAGTAAATGATGACTTACCTTCTTGTCCGCAAAGCCAATCTTTAGCACACAATTTTGCTTCAGCATTTAAAGGTAAAATAGAACTTTGAAACTTTCCAATAATATGTCCTCCAATACTAAAGGTAGATTCTGAAGCTACCATGGTAATTGTTATACTCAAGATATATCGTTCCATCAACGAAAATCCAATATGCAAGTACATCTAAATTTGGATTCCCTTTACGATCAAGTTTAGGCTCCTCTAAGTACAAATCCAATTGTGTTTTATCTCTACCAGAATATAACTGATTCGCAAACACATCAAACTCTTCAAGATCATCCCTCATTTCATTGTTTCTTGTATGAAAAATCTTCTCCCCTGAGAGAGAAATTGTTTTTGAAGGTATCAAGTATTCTCTAAATAACATTTGTAAATGATCTACAACTTTTTCAGACTTAGCATTAGCGGTCATAGGATATATCTTGGAGATATAAAACCTCACAAACTTCAATTTATATCGAGGATCAAGGACAATGGCAATTGACAAAATCATACTATACGACCTCCAATATTTCTTAAACTTTCTTAGAATAAAAGTAGTCATATCATTCATAACTCGGTCACTACTAATTTTTACTTCCCATAGCAACATTTGAATTTCCCATATATTTGGAAGATACAAATTTGCAGTAGGATATTTTCTTGCGGATATAATGTAGTAATATCATTAAATGGCTTCAAGAATATAGCAATACTCTCTACCCTTTTTCATTCCTCCTTGAAAAGACTATATTTAAATCAATATCAAGAAGTTTATATTGAATATAAGCTTGTTTGTAGAGAAGAGCGCTATCAAGCATTTGGTAAGTGGAAGTCCAACGAGTACTTACATCTTAACGAAGCTTCTCTTAATGCATTCCACAAACTTTAATATTCTTGCTTCTGAATTTTTAATGTGCTTAACACATTCTCTTATTTTTTCAATGGCTACACCTATCTTTTCCAAACCAACCTTCACTATTAAGTTCAAGATATGATTACCATAAGGAATATGAAAGAACTTTCCATCACAAACTTTAGAACACATCAAAGATAAATGATCTTTTAAATGATCTACTATACCATTATTACAACTAACACTCTCCAAAGTAAGAGTGAGAATCTTATTTTCACTGCCCCATTCCTTGATAAACTCAATAAGCAAAGGACCCAAAACTACACCGGGATGTGGAGGCGGGACATGACAAAAAATTAACACTCTCTTTTGAAGATTCCAATTCAAATCAACATAATGAGCGGTTAAACACATATAATCAGTTGACGATTCAGAACTCCACATGTCTGAAGTTACACAAATTCTACTAGGAATCATTGCAAGCTCACACTTTAAAAATTCTTTCTCCCAATCATTTAACTTCAATATATCAGCCTTAGCCGTATTTCTTGGGATAGTTTTCAAAGATGCATTTAAGTATGAATGGATATCTCTATTTCCTTGATGTTCAACAAAGCTAAAAGGATACTTATGCTTTAGAATAGCAACAAACACCTTTTTAATGATAAATTATTTGATTAATTTGTTCATATCCGTGTTCTTGTGTGTTATCCAAGTGCTCATCTAAATGACTTTTCATAGTTGTAGTGCCAAAATCGGCTAGAAATACTTCCTTACATACTTTATATTATGCTTTTAACCTTTCACTATCATTAGTACGAGGCAATTTCGAGAAAATATTCCAAATAATTAAAGTGTTTTTTGTCATTTTGTCAAGATAGATGAACTGATCTCACAAAAAGCCTCATTAGCCTCCATATATATCTTTTTCAAAGAAAAACAGGTAAAGTGTTGTGGACATAGAAACATTTTTGCAATTTTATGACGAGAACAAATTTTCTTTCCAACTTGATTAAGAAACTCAAGGAAATACATATTTTAACAATGGATTTTTTCAGCAGAGTTGCAATTTGATGATGAGAACAAATTTTCTTTCCTGTCACACCCGGGTCTTGGACCCTAGATGAGATCGGCATCGTTAACCTCTCAAAGGTCGCAGACAATCTTCTTCTTAGCTTTCATCACAATCATCCAGTTAAATTTGCAGAAAATTTAAAACTTTTTAACTTTAATGAAGTGTACTTAGACTTCATATAATTTCTACATAAGAGTGATATACTAATAGCTCAAGCTAAACAACCATCTATTAACAGATTGAACAACTGAAATAAAAAATTCATAATATTTATAATAGTTGTCAAACCATCCTTAATATAAAATATTTGAACAAATGTTTGAAATGAAATGCTAGGGACAACATCCACTAGCTATTTCTAATGTATCAAAGCTAGAAATAAAGCGTAGGCATCCTCGAACTCAAGAGGACCTACCAAAGTCTAGAGGTGCTGTCAGCTTTAACCGAATCTTCAATCTTCTTCAAGGACCTGCACCTATAAAAATAGTAATAGTATATGGGTTAGTACCCACTTGTACTAAGTATGGGTGTATGCATATAAACACATAAAGACTATGCATGATCAAGGAAAGCTCTTCCTATAGCAACATGTCATTTTTGGAAAGTGAAGTCACTTTACTTTCCTAATTCGTTATTTATAAATCATGCTATGAATATGAAATATTTTCATGCATTTAAAGCACAGAACTCATTTTCTATATGAACATAAGACCTTGGAATCATGAACATAATATTAGAACAACTCAAGCAAAAGTTAATATTTTTGCTCCCTTAGGCCGAGAGCTCCGTTCTCAGAGTTAGTTTATTTTTTAATCTTTTTCTTCTTTTGATGTGTATTTCAATAATCTACTTACGAGTGCAATGATTCATTGTAGTCCCATTCCTATAACGAATCGAGTAAGTAATCCAAAAGACTAAGGAAATCATTCGGCTACTCTACTCACAAGTTATTTCTTCCATTCTTGTTAAATTGGGCATGAAATACTTATAATCCAATCTTTAGTGGCGATGCCCATTATTTGATCATTTTGGATAATATAAAGTTGTTAGGGCACATATTCATATTATTTGCTATGTCCATTATTTGATCATTACATAATATGAAGATGCTGAGGCATATATTCATATATTTGGATTTGCCCATTATTTGATCATTATGCTTATTTAGTTCTCTTGTGAACTTACTTTTCTTCTTCTTTGATCTCATGTTCACTTTGAACATAATTTTCTTTGTTTCTTTCTTACTTTCTTCAAAAAAATCTTTAGCATTTAACTGACTTAGATAATGTTAGGTAACATGAAATCCAGTGTATTCCCCACAATAATAAGAGGTGTTTCACCGGTTAAAGTGAACCAATATCATGTGATTTAACATGAAATCCAGTGTCTTCCCCACACTGAAAAGATGTGGTTCACCGGCTAAAGTGAAATCGAATCTGGAGCATTTAACCGTCATAGAACATGTGAGCTAAACATGAAATCCAGTGTCTTCCCCACACTAAAAAGAGGTGGTTCACCGGCCAAAGTGAAACCGAATACTTCCTAGCACTCTTAGGTGGAATCCACTGGCTAGTAACTATGCTGGCAACATAATTCAAAGACTAGGAGATTTCGGAGAATCTTATCCACCTTGGTGGTAGTCTCATCTCATGAGGCTTAAATGTGCCTTCACAAGCTCATTGCTAGTCTATCGGTACTTTGTTCAATTTCTTATACTTTACATCTTTTAGAGTTGACTCATGCATTACGGAAGCTTGCTTCTAGTATGAGGTATACTTAGCTCAATGGGTGACTTGTTATCCCTTTCTTTACTTGATGAATGTGAACTTAAGTCTTACATTATCATTTTGGTGTGAATGAGACTTGTCTGACAATTTCTAACACCCTCTTATGTGAGTATCTTTTACATAATTTTTTAGGTGCAAGTTAGACTTGTCTCACTTCCTTTAACACCCCTTTCTATGTCAATTTCATAACTCATAAGCTTTTTGTTATGTTATTACTCACCTTATCTTGTTCAACGTTCTTTGTAGTCTTGTACAATTCTTTATGAAAGTTGTAAGGACTTACTGAATGTGCTATTCACAAGTTCATGTAGATAGGGTATGTTGGGACTTGTCCCAATCATCGGCATACCCTGAGTTATGAGTTCATTGAGTTACATCTCAAGTCAATCTTTAACATATATTTGGCCTCACAAAAGACATCATAATTTACATTGGCCATATAGGATTGGTTTGACTTAATAATGGCCACTTCTATTACATATTTTGGAAATAATATTGTTGGCCAATTTATTGGCATAAGCCAAACTTTCACATATTATAGCAATCTAAACCTTCATGTAAGCAAGCCAAATTTTAACATTGAATTAGCTTAAAAGAACAATTCAGTGTTAGATTGGCCAAGCTATAAAGTTGATTTGGCATTGAATTCATTAACTAGCTTTGATTCTCGTTCTTGTTTCTTCTTGGAAACATTGTAGTCCAAACACTTACAAAGATATCTACTGTAAAATACAATCAGTAATCGAAAACTTCATTATTTTTAATAGTAAACTGAATTTCATAAACGACTTATAACAATTTCATCTTCTCGAACACAATAAGGCATTAATCACACAAATCTAACCTATAGGTCTCATTCGACATTATAAAATCAAGAAACCTACACATAATGATCAGCTAGCACCACATACCAACAACATGCTCGAGATTTACATTATACAAACTACTAGAATCGAAAATAGGGAGAACTAGGGAGATTTCGACAATTTCATTAGGAACAACCCTAGTTTTGATTTTCTTGAATTCAAAATGTTTGAAAAGCTTCTTGGGGAAAGGAATCCAAGAGATAAAACCCATACCTTACTTTAGAATTGAACCTACGAAGATCACCCCATACTTTTCACGAAAATTCTTGAAAAACTTCCTTGAAATCGCCTAAGGAGAAATATTCACTGTATTTATTACGTTTGTTACTGTTTTTGAGTCGTGACATTTTTTATCTAGTTAAACGTGAGTCTAAGTCTTAGGAACTGAATATTGACTAATTCAACTTAGGCTAATTAACTTAATTAAATAATCAATAAGCTAATTACCAAAACTCCTCTCCTAAATTGACTAAAAATAGGAGAGCATTTGACCTAACAAAATCTGAAAATTTGCTAAGGTGTCTCGGCTTGTCCATGAATTTTTAATCAATTAATTAATTTGATAATTTAATTAATCAAGTGACCTAGTGTAACTACTAAAGTACCCCTAAGTCACTACTACAATAACCAACCCCTTTGGACCATCCTAGGTTAGGTACTTGGATGTTTCTTTGGTTAGTTACTCAGCTAATGTCACCCGGTTAGGTCTTAGGATTTAGGGTACACTAGTTAGTTTATTTTACTTAATCCTAGGTTAGTTAGTTAGTTAGGTAAGTTAGTTAGATCCTAGAGTTTTTTAGGAATCTAGGCCCGACATGTCTTTACCCGTGCGTGCGCCTACCCCCTAACCACCCTAACCGAATTCGGTTGGGCTTGGTTGCTTGTCTCTTGGCTAGTTAGCACATGTGTTGCTGCCCATTTCTTGTCCAAGGACCCTCACTATGTCCTTGGGTAATGCATAATCTACATGATCATTTTAAATAATCATGTGCTATGGTACCTAGGCTTCACACTTGGCTGCCTCGTACCTAATATGCTAAGAATTCAATTCTATTATCTTAGGGTCTTCATTGCAGGTAAAATTCCTAAACAATTTTGGATTGGAGCATCTCAACATAAAAGTGCAATTTAAGTTACTTGTTAATACATAGAAATTGTCTAAGACCCTTAAGCCAATATTCTCTAACATGCTCAATATTACTCAATATTGGGCATTTAGATGTCTATGTACTCCAATACATATTCTTAAAACCTAATAGGCTCTTCACTAGACAAGAATATTTTATGGAATGTTGCATTATCCCCCCCCCCTTAGGAACATTCTTCCCCGAATGACACTACACATCATTTTGAATCAAAGAGGGTATTTTCGAGAAACACATCAACATACTTGAAACTTTACTCTTTGTGAATATTTGACTCACAACTTACTCTGGATGATGCACATCACTCAAAGCTTATCTGAAGCTCAATATCTGAGGTTGATGAACTTCCTTCTCAATCTCACTTTAACTAAATGCACATCACAATTCATGCAACACAAAAAAATCATGTCAATTCTATACAAAAACAACAACATGAATGCAAGCATGAACTCATATTAACTAATACAGTGCGTATAAAACACACAGTTATGAAATTAAAACACCAAAACCGACTAATACACTAAAATTAAGAGTTTCATAAACAAAATCATACTTAGTAAGAGTATATCTAACCTCAAGAACTGAACAAGTGAGGGTAACGGGATCTCAATCGACTAGGTAAGACATCCAGGCTTAAGGTGTTCGGTCTTAACCTGTTGGCAATTTGGGCACTCCTCCACAAACTCAGAAATATCTCTCTTCATACCTTCCCACCAATAAATCTTCTTGAGATCATGATACGTCTTGAAACTCATTCGCTATGGACACAGAGTCTTATGAAGGAACTCCATGTTCTAAGTCATCGACTTTGATTAAGTGGTATAAATACCCCTTAGATAACATCTTATTGGCTTTAAGATGGGAAACTATTTGGCCTGTTGGATTTGAACTACGCCCTTCCCGTTCTAGCTCTAACTCATAAGGAAAATGAAACCTTACTACCCTATTTCGACAATCTATTGTAGCATAGCATTTATGGATACAATCCATACCAAAAATTATATCAAAGTCAAGAATGGTTAATTTTATTAGGTCAGCATAGGTAACTCTACGAACAGTCATTGGGCAATCTCTATATATTCTTTAAGCTCTAATGCTATCTCCTATGGGAGTACTAACTACAAAAGGTTCAAGCAAGATCTTAGGAAGCAAGTCAAATTTACTAGCTACTAGAGGAGTTACAAAAGACAAGGTGTATCCTGGATCTAACAATGCATACACGGGAAAAGAAATAACAAGCAAGTTACCAATTAACAACATCAACTAACTTTTCCTTCTCATCTCTACCTTCCAAAGCATAAAACCTATTCCTCTTGGAAGACTCAGATGCAGCAGTAGGATTAGGTCGAGGCTGAGTATATGCCTTTGCTTGATTATTCACATGTGGGAAGTCTTTGATCATATGCCCACACTCGCCGCACCCATACTAGGCACTCACCTCCATGCAAATGACCACACTTACCACACGACTCTCTGTCATACTGGGCATTTCTATCACTGCCCTACTTGGGGCCAGACTTGTCCCCTTTGGCATTAGTGTTCCTGGAAGGGGTAGGATTACCTGAGTGCTGGTGCCCCTTCTTGAACTTCGGCATGTCCTGGACTCCAAACGAACTCTTACTAGTGCTAGAACTATCCTGATTCGAGGGCTTAGGATTCTTGCCTTCTCGGCCTCTCTTCCTCATATGACTCTCCTCCACCTGCTGTGCATGTACCATTAACCTAGAAAGGTCCATGTTTTCATTCAACATGGCTGCCCGACATTTCTCCTCTAGATACTCCGATACACCAGTCATAAACTTGCTCATCGCATACCTGCTACTGGACACCATGGAAGAAGCAAATTTGGAAAGCTTAACAAACTTCAAGGAGTATACCTTGACTGACATACCTCCCTGACGTAGGTTGATGAACTCCTCAACCTTAGCCTCTCTCTTCTCTCTAGTAAAGAACCTCTCCAAGTATGTAGTCTTGAGAATGTCCCAAGTGATGGGGACTTCCCCTGGTGCTCGGCCATCTATCCACATCTCGTATCATACCTGAGACACATCCTTGAGTTGGTATGAAACCAACTCAGCCTTCTCCTCTTCATTAACACCGATGGCAAGGAGAATCTTGTGGACCTCGTCCACAAACTCCTGGGGATCCTCATTGGTTTTGGACTCGAAGTAGACTGGAGGATTCATCATGGTGAAATCTCCAGTCTACTATCCATGGTGCTAGCATGTGGGTTCTTGCTGGGAGCACCCTCTCTAGTGGACTAGATTATGATAGCATGTGCCTGAGCACTGATGGCTTGGTCCATCTGAACCAGTGCTGCTCTCACTTCTCCATCCGTCAACGCAGCTAGGTTGACATGCACTTGCACTCCAGAAGCTGGGGCTTGAGGAGAAGCTTGGTTTCCCCCAGTATCTGCTTCTCCACCTCTCCTACATATGTATCTTCTTGTGTTTATTTTTCAACGCGTATACACAAGAAGGAAATTAGATGCTAGAATGACACAAAATGTCAAAGCTCTACACAGCACGATAAACAGTACAAGAAGGGAAGATTCCTAACATCACTATGTCTATAATTCATGGTTGTGGAACTTCACAACCATAAGAAGAAACTATGCAACGTTGTTGTTTTGAGCCTTTGTTCCTAGGTAATTTAACCTCATGCTCTGATACCAAGTTTGTCACACCCGGGTCTTGGACCCTAGATGAGACCTGCATCGTTAACCTCTCAAAGGTCGCAGAAAAGACTCTTCTAAGGTTTCATCACAATCATTCCGTTAAATTTGCGGAAAAATTAAAACATTTTAACTTTAATGAAGTGTACTTAGACTTTATATAATTTCTACATAAGAGTGATATACTAATAACTCAATCTAAACAACCATCTATTAACAGACTGAACAACTGAAATGAAGAATTCATAATATTAATAATAATTGCCAAACCGACCTTAATATAAAAGCTTTGAGCAAATGTTTGAAATGAAACGCTAGGGACAACATCCAATGTCTATGCCTAATGTACTAAAGCTATAAATAAAATGTAGGCATCCTCGAACTCAAGAGGACCTACCAAAGAATGGAGGTACTAGTCCAAACAGTATATTCAATATTCTTTAAGGACCTGCACCTATAAAAATAGTAATAGTATATATGTTAGTACACACTTGTACTAAGTATGGGTGTATGCACATAAACGCATAAGGACTATGCATGATCAAGGAAATCTCTTCCTATAGCAACATGTCATTTGTTAAAAGTGAAGTCACTTTACTTTCCTAATTCGTTATTTATGAATCATGTTATGAATATTACATATTTTCATGCATTTAAAGCACACAACTCATTTTATATATGAACATAAGACCTTGGAATCATGAACAATATTTTAGAACAACTCGAGTTAAAGTTAATATTTTTGCTCCCTTAGGTCGAGAGATCCATTCCAAGACTTAGTTTATTTTTCAGTCTTTTTCTTCTTTTTGTTGTGTATTTCAATGATCTACTTTGATCGTATGTTTTACTTACGAGTGCAATTATTCATTGTAGTCTCATTCCTACAACGAATCGAGTAAGTAATCCAAAAGATTTGGCTACTCTACTCACAAGTTATTTCTTCCATTCTTGTTAAATTGGGAATGAAGTCTTTCTTCATAAGACAATCTTTAGTGGATATGCCCAATATTTGATCATTTTGGATAATATAAAGTTGCTCGGGCATATATATTCATATTATTGGCTAAGCCCATTACTTGATCATTTGCATAATATGAAGATGTTGGGGCTTATATTCATATATTTGGCTATGCCCATTATTTGATCATTATACCTACTTAGTTCACTTGTGAACTTACTTTTCTTCTTCTTTGATCTCATGTTCACTTTGAACATAATTTTCTTTCTTACTTACTTACTTTCTTAAAGAAATCTTTAGAATTTAACTTACTTAGATCATGTAAGCTAACATGAAATCCAGTGTCTTCCCCACTCTGAAAAGAGATGGTTCACCAGTTAAAGTGAAACTAGATCATGTGAGTTAACATGAAATCCAGTGTCTTCCCCACACTGAAAAGAGGTGGTTCACCGGCTAAAGTGAAATTGAATCTGGAGCATTTAACCGACATAGATCATGTTAGCTAAACATGAAATCCAGTGTCTTCCCCACACAAAAAAGAGGTGGTTCACCGGCCAAAGTGAATCTGAATACTACCTAGCACTCTTAGGTTGAATCCACTGGCTAGTACCTATGCTGGAAACATAGTTCAAAGACTAGAAGATTTCGGAGACTCTTATCCACCTTGGTGGTAGTCTCATCTCATAAGACTTACATGTGCTTGCACAAGCTCATTGCTAGTCTATTGGTGATTTGCTCAATTTCTTATACTTTACATATTTTAGAGTTCACTCATGCATTATGGAAGCTTGCTTATAGTATGAGGTAATTAGCTCAATGGATGACTTGTCATTCCTTTTTTTACTTGATGCATGTGAAATTAAGTCATACATTATCATTATGGTGTGAATGAGACTTTTCCCACGATTTATAACACCCTCTTATGTGAGTATCTTTTACATAATTGTTTAGGTGCAAGTTAGACTTGTCTCACTTCCTTTAACACCCCATCCTATGTCAATTTCATAACGCATAAGCTTTTAGTTATTTCATTACTCACCTTATCTTGTTCAACGTTCTTTGGTAGTCTTGTACCATTCTTTATGAAAGTTGTAAGGACTTAATCAATGTGCTATTATATTCACAAATTCATTTAGATAGGGTATGTTGGAACTTGTCCCAATCATTTACATACCCTGGGTTATGAGTTCATTGAGTTAAATCTCAAGTCAATCTTTAACATATATTTGGCCTCACAAAAGACATCATAATTTACATTGGCCATATATGATTGGTTTGACTTAAATATTGGCCACTTCAATTACATATTTTGGAAATAATATTGTTGGCCAATTTATTGGCATAAGCCAAACTTTCACAAATTATAGTAATCTAAACCTTCATTTTAAGCAAGCCAACTTTTAACATTTAATTAGCTTATAAGAACAATTCAATTATAGATTGGCCAAGCTATAAAGTTGATTTAGCATTGAAGATTTATTTACTAGATTTGATTCTCATTCTTGTTTCTTCTTGGAAACATTGCATTCCAAACATTTACAAACATATTTACTGTAAAACACAATCAGTAATTGAAAATTTCATTCTTTTCAATAGTAAACTGAATTTCATAAATGACTTACTACAATTTCATCTTCTCAAACACAATTAGGCATTAATCATACGGATCTAACCTATAGGTCTCATTCAACATTATCAAATCAAGAAACCTACACATAATGATCAGTTAGAACCACATACCAACAACATGCTCGATATTTACTCTATATAAACTACTAGAATCGAAAATAGGGAGAACTAGGGAGATTGCGACAATTTCATTAGGAACAACCCTAGTTTCGATTTTGTTGAATTCAAAATGTTTGAAAAGCTTCTTGGGGAAAGGAATCCAAGAGAGAAAACCCATACCTTACTGTAGAATTTAATCTACAAAGATCACCCCGTACTTTGCACGAAAAATCTTGAAGAACTGCCTTGAAATCGCCTAAGGAGGATTGTTCACTACTTTTCTTACGTTTGTTTTTGTTTTTGAGTTGTGAGGATTGTTACCTAGTTAAACGTGAGTCTTAGCCTTAGGAACTGAATATTGACTAATTAACCTGAGGATAATTAACTTAATTAAATACTTAATTAGCTAATTACCAAAATGCCCTTCCTAAATTGACTAAAAATAGGAGAGCATTTGACTTAGCCAAATCTGAAAATTCGCTAAGGTGTCTCAGCTTGACCATGAATTTTTAATTAATTAATTCAGTTGCTAATTTAACTAATTAAGTGACCTAGGGTAATTACTAAAGTACCCCTAAATCACTAGGACCATAACAAACCCCTTTGGACCACCCTAGGTTAGGTACTAGGATGTTTCTTTAATTAGTTACTCGGCTAGTGTCACTAAGTTATGTCTTAGGACTTCGGGTACACTGGTTAGTTTTTTTAAGTTAATATTAGGTTAGTTAGTTAGTTATGTTAGTTAGAGCCTAGAGTTTGCATGCGCCGTCCCCCTAACCGCCCAAACCAAATTCGGTTGGGCTAGGTTGCTTGTATCATGGATGGTTAGCACATGTGTTAGACATGTGCTTGCACATGTGTTGCTGCACATTTCTTGTCCAAGGACTCTCACTATGTCCTTGGGCACTACTTATTCTACATCATTTTAAATGATCATGTGCTATGGTACCTAGGCTTCGCACTTGGATGCCTCATACCTAATGTGCTAAGAAATCAATGTTATTAGCTTAGGGTCTTCATTGCAGGTACAATTCCTAAACAAGCTTGGATTGGAGCATCTCAACATCAAAGTGTTTTTAAGTTACTTGTTAATACATAGAAATTGGCTAACACCCTTAAGCCAATATGCTCTAACATGCCCAATATTAATCAATATTGGGTATTGGGATGCCAATGTAACCCAATGCATATTCTTAAAAACTAATAGGCTCTTCAGTAGACAAGAACATTTTTGGAATGTTACATTTCAAACTTGATTAAGAAACTCAAGAAAATAGACACCTTAACAATAAAGTTTTTCAGCAGAGAGTCGAGAAATGGAGAAAATTTTGAGCCATCAGTCTTGCTGATTTCTGCGCAAGTTTATTAGGGATTTTCCTTAAAATAATTGATCTGTTATGGGTCAAAAATGGTCACCCACTATTAACCCATATTGACCATATTTATGTGGGATTTTAAATAAGCTGAAATTCATATTTAACCATTTAGAAATTGGGTGATCCAACTTATTTAATTTGGACAAACTAGGTTGATTTCATAAATATGGGTTGAAATTGTCACCCCTAATCATAGTCACATCATATAATCATTATGAAATAATAGTTATTCATGAATCAAGAAGAGAATGTGTCTGGTTAAGGTTTATGAAACATCTCATTCGAGAAAAATATGGTATGGAGTGTGATAAAGTATCCACCACTTTATATGAAGACTAGTCAGAGCCACGTGCGTTGCACGTGTGAGCCATGTTCAGTTATATCATTTTTTGTGCAGTTACTTGGAACGCAATTTTGTCATGAATGGGTAAATTATTATTGATGTAGTAGAAGCATGGATTGTGTTTATTAGTCTTCTGATGATTAAATGAGCTATTAGTGATCTTGTATAGTGAATTAACTTATGAATTTAATAATAAGCAAGAACAACAACATGCAGTTAATGTGAAGTGTCAAATCAGAAGTACAAAAGTATTGTAAATAATTAATAATACTAATGTTAAAACATTATAATAGAATACAATATTAAGAAAGCTGATAATAGTACTTTAAGAACTATTATGAATGTGACATTAACGCACCGAAGACTATGGGTTGCTGAACAATTCATTATGTTTGCATAGGTTTGTCTCTGTCTTCTAAACTTGAGGTTTGAAGCAATGTAATGTTGTTAGTACTTACTATCTGTAAATATTTAATTATCTTTGTTAGAATGTCCATATATGTATATAGGGTTATCGTACCTAAAAAAAACTTCCTTATATACGATGTTTTTTTAGTATGTTTCCTTTTTTCGTTTTGGGTTGCTCTGTTAGGACAAGTACTTTTTTGTGGACATAGATATTACTCTTGAGAGCGCCACGTACAATTGACCACGTGAGAAAACATGTTGGGGAAAATACAAACCAATATTTGAATTGTTTGACCTTGGGCTTTATTTATAGTCATTGCAAAGCAAAAGCATACTAGGAATTGCTTTCGAATGAATTTAAATAGATATCCTTCATTTTCTGGTGGTGATAGGTGTATTCTGGGAAGAAACAAATGTTTTGTTGCAAAATAACAACTTGATATTTTTGCATGCAGGATATTTTTGGAGAAGCCTCGACATATCATTCGTGTATCATTGCATAAACCATTTGAAGTGTCTAAATTCCTTAGCAACATGATAGATGCATTTTCCTTTCAATTCTAACCTGTATTTAATAAGATATGTCAAAATCTATTCATTTTTATACTTTTAACACCTTTTGTAACTTGTAATGTATTATCTTCAATACCTATATGGCGGGAGTCCGTTTGGTGTTAAAGTATTTAGATATTCTTCTTGGTAATAGTTGTTGGTGCCATCTTCTGCTGAGTCAAAGTTGTTGAATATCTTACTTTCACCTGGGAACTGGGATATTAACTTGTCATTAAGTTTATCCACATGATCATTTATGCTTGCTAAAATAGCTCTTTCAGTGACATATTTTGCCATTCCAGCATTTTCTTGCAGGTTTTGAAATATCTCTTTTATTATGGACTCTTCTGGAATTACATCCTGAGAATGTTTGATAGTTAACTGTTCTGGGAGAAGGATTAATTGTCTCTTATTGTTGGTTCATCACTGTTACCCGCTCTAAGTAAGAACTCACTGAATGTTGGATTTGTTCTTGCTCTCATATTTCTTGTAAATTGAATCTTCTCCATCAAAGGCCAGAGATATGATTTGACTAAGCTTGCATTCACAATTTCTGCTCTAGTTGATTTTGGACTTACTAAAAACACTTGTCGAAAATATCCTCCAAAAATCAAGACTTTTCCATCGAATGGTTCATCGATGACCATTGTGTCTCTAAAGCTCCTGTCTACTATTTCTATTGTTTGTCGTCTGTCCATTGGTGCTTCATCCCGTATAATCATCTTTGCTTTTTTAATCAATTTGTCAGCACCACTTTGCTTTGACATGTTTGTCATAGTTGATTCATTTGTTTGAAGTGGGATCTCAAACCTCGAGTGTGTTGTACGTCCTCCTGGTAAGATTGAAGCTGCTACGCCACAGGTTGTTGTTACCAAACCAATCATACCTCTTGATATAACATTGGCAAGTAATGCACGATATAGATATGTTTTTCCAGTTCCCCCAAGTCCATCCACAAAAAATATTCCAGTTGTTCCAACATCGATTATTTGCATTATTTTTGTAAAAGCATGATGTTGTTCTATATTTAATTGTGATTGTGAATCATAATCTTCTGTTGGTATTTGCACATATATTTCTTCATTTATTTCTCTACATTCTGATGGACCAACTTCGATGAAATTGTCATCTGGTTGTGGAATGTGATGTATGCCTATGCTCTTGCCCATACTTTGCAAGAAATCATTAATATTATTTAGAGTAAACTGTAGTATAGTATTGTGTGAGTTGACATATAGCTTGTTGAAGTCCTCAGACATATCTTCATAAAAAGTATCCCAGAGTTTTCTAATATACATTGGGTTACAATGAACCAAAATTGTAGCAAACAAACTTCTGAGAGCAGATGACATTTTGAAGAAAACAGCCTCTCTTAAACATTCTGATATGTTGTTGTCGGACTCAGATGACATTCCAGGAAAATGTGTATTATTATGCTTTAATATGTGTACCTGAATGTTTTCCTAGCAAATGTAGTTGAAGGTTGATGAATGTAGGTTGCATTTCAGTCAAGTTGAATTCATATATTCTCCATAGTGCCTCATGGAGTGAGACCCATCGCGCATCTTGCAGTGTTTTTATTTCGTCAATAACATTTTCACCATCATCAGATTTAACATAAACTTCACACCGATCATGACCTTTATATGTATACTTGTATAGATACTTTATTGCTTTGACTCCTGAGCAGACCTCAACATTAATGTAACAATTGTATCTTGTAAGCAGATAGGGGCTATAAGGTACCACCCATTGATTTGTCATATTCATTCCACGAACAATCTCTATTCTTCCATCAATTCTTATTTTATAAATTGGATATCCATCCTTTGCTTGGATTTATTTATTGTTGTATGGCCTTGGATGTCCATTTTGCATGCATGTGTTTGTTGGACGTTTGTTTCCACATGGACAATGCATCATATGCTTGAGCACTAATTTATGCAAGATAGGATGCTCATATTTATCTGGAATCTTTGCTGAGATAAACCTATCGTATTGATCTCCTAATTTGATCTTGTTCCCTTCTTTTATATGATAAGGAGGTGTATATGTGGTAGTCCCCGTTTTTGGAATCCTACCACGAATACATAAGCAACAACAATTCCAAATATATCTTTCATGAAAATTTGGTCTTTTAGATCTTGCAACTTAGCTCTGAATACTCTTGTCACCAAGTCAGGTCTATCTTGAGGAGTCTGTCCGGGGCACAATTATTGTTGGATTTCAATCCAGTTAGGATTGCACGTCTTTGTTATAAACAGATCTGGCCTGCCAAAATGTTGTACCAAAGACATTGCATCCATATAGAATTTTTTCATATCTTTTGGTCCCCTAATAAAAGATGATGGAAGTAGTATTCTTTGCCCAATTCTATCTCCCCTGCATTCTCCCGCGCTGACACTATCAACAATACCTTGATAAACCTCTCTTCTAAAATTTGATTGTTCCTTTCTGAAATATTCTAACCTTGTTGTTTCCAATTTTATGTACATGTCAACCACAAATTGTTGTAGTAATCTTCCACATAGTAGTAATACAGACCTCTCTGTTTCTCGTAGTTGTAGCTTATAACAATAGTACTCTCTGCAAAAAAACATTTCCCTTTGTCTCGCGGAGGACATCTACAAGAGTAAAAAATCATATTGATATTTTATTTATTTTATGTTACTTACCATTTGGTATAATAGAAAAGTGTATTTTCTATTATAATTGTATTTTGACGTCTTTGATAGTATTATTTTTTATCGTGTATGTGGTTTTAATCAGTTGCTAACTTGTGAAGAACATGACTAAATTTTTGCTATAAGAGGGCATAAGGTGATATATTTTACCTTGATCCTCATTGGCTAATATTGCATCAGCTGATATGAATGTTTGAATATGATTGCTTATAGTTGGGGAGTGAGAACTTCTTCTGTGAGGTAATCTTTTGATCTATTTTTTATTCCTTGATGTCATCCACCTTCACTTATTGGGAATAACAAAGGATATAGTAGAGGATCATAACAACCGAAATAGTGTTTTACTCTATGTTTGTACCCTGAGTGCTTATGAACATTATTTCTCGGTCAAAAGGTGTATTTGAATTATTTCCATCTATCCAAATTGCTGCTACTTGGCTTATTGAGGGTGTGTTGTACACTCGTTGATCCAAAGAGGCATTCGAAGTTGGAAATTGTGAAAACTTGTCTGGTCTTTTAATTGGCAAAATATTTGTGCGTATGAGTTACCCTTCATTACCTGCTTGATTTTTTTTTTGCAATTTGGTCTGAAAGAATTCCTTCATTCACCTTCGATAGCCTGCTGGTCAACTCGTTGTCTGTATCAAAGAAGTATAGTTGGAAGTAACATGGATTACTGTCACGCGGTACCAATGATGGTAGATCGTGATAAATTTGGCCTTGTTCCCTGAATGTGTACACTCCTTTTCTTGCAGATGCTACTTTCTTATCCAGGTTAACACCAAAAGATGTAAAAACAAAGATGCTATTATGCATGAATATTTTTGCGGAACTCTAT
The DNA here is from genome assembly GCF_001406875.1 of Solanum pennellii. NCBI lineage: Eukaryota > Viridiplantae > Streptophyta > Magnoliopsida > Solanales > Solanaceae > Solanum > Solanum pennellii. Next base: position 8,907,823 of record NC_028638.1, on the reverse strand, counting down.
GGCGTCCGGAGTAGATGCCACAAACATTTCATATAGTTCTGTTGGTGCTTCAGTGTTTGTCAATTTTATATATTCGTTTACATAACAAAATATTGGAGGTTCATGTTCCAATCTTTTTGCAACACAATAAATGCATTCTGGAACGATTTTCCGCACGTGCAGATATGACAAAGATAAGTCATAAGTAACAGTTCCTACATATATAAATATTGGGAGAGATATATGTTAAAAATCTATTTTCATAAATGTATTGAATGGTAGATATGAATAGAGTTTTTCTAATGTACCTCCAACTTCAGACTCTTCAGATAATGCTCTAAATAGCCAATTAATTTTAGGCTGCTTTTTCAAACGTTCATGTTCATCTTTTAGATGTCTTATTGTTTGGATTGCTAATATATATTTATCCACTCTTCGCAATGCGCTTCGCAATTGACTTTTCTCTATAAGAACATTTTTTTGTACATTTAGACAAAGGATGTAATACTTATGTATGTATGTATGCAAATATGTTCGCGTTGAAAATTACTCATGTATGTTAGATTTTACATGATTATATAAGTTCTTACCTGTGTTGCTCAAATCATTTTTTGTGTGGTTGTCATGCTGATCAGTTTTACTGGTAGAAGGAATGTTTTTTCCTTTATCAACTACTTGATTTTGCATGAAAGGAGTGTTGGTATTTGTATCCTCTGCGAAGTGAAGTGAATAGAAGGGTTAGATTTTATTTTGAACTATGATAACTACTTAACATATTAAATTTGCCTCGATGTTGGTTGTGTGTCATTATTGATTTGATGGTGATGAATTTCGGATTGTTGGTATGACACTTCTCTTAGCTAGTCCTATTTAGCATATGTAATATTTGCAGTGATTTAGAATATAGCAAAATCATTAATGGAAATTGAAGTCATAAATTTGACCTATATAGAAAATAGAAATCGATTATTCTTAATTTATATATATATATATATATATATGAATGATATAATACATATAAGGTAGGATGTATGCATACCTTTTTTTTGTATGCGGATATACATTGCTGCAGAAGATTGTTGTTGATCTGTTTTCAAGAAATAAATCACATACAATCAATGTTTAATGGAGCAGTTAACCAAATTCATCGATATAGGAGAAAGTAAGTTAAAAATAAAAGCGATGTTAGGTGAAGTTGTTCGGTGATAAAAGGTAAAGTAGCTTTTAAATATTAGGATAATAATAAGCATTGTTAGTTAAAAATAAGGAAATTTTAAATCAGCTATAAATTAGTTTTTTTCCTCTTTGATCTTCTTTTCCATTGGATATGGCATGATGTTTTTTCCTCTAACCTTCCTGGTCCTTTTTCTTTGTAGTTTAATTAGTGGGATTTCGTCATCACTTTCAGCTGGTACATTCTATTTTTCTACCTCATGTATCCTCACTCTCTGTGGATTTTCATTTGCAATGACTTACTTAATTTTCTTAGTACTCTTGCATCTATTTGCTTTTTGTGGGTTTTTAGTGTCAATTTCAACAACTGCAATATCTTTTCAACATGAGGTATGCCTGCAACTGTTTTTTTTATTTTTCATCATCACTTAGTTTCTTCATCCTCTTGCTTCTCTGTTTTTTAATTGGCATTTTAACCTCGGTTCTGCTAGTAATTTTTTGGAAACTTCATGTCATCTCAATAGCTATCACATTCATATTTGTCTCAACATCTGGGAATTTACTATCAATCTTGACAAGAATACTGAATTCTTTCCCCTTACTCAATACCACCTTGCAATAGTATGATGATTCTTCTTTCTGTGGAATAGGAAACCCTATATATTAGTCTTTCAGTTGAAATAGGGTAACATTATTTATATAGGCCAATTTTTCATAGAGTAAGTGATTACCTTTTCAGATATAGACAGAACATACTCCTTACGTCACAACCAAGATAGTATTTTGCAGCATCAAACACTGTAATACTTAGATATTGATCCTCAGTAGTGACATCAATCTTTAACCAATATCTAAATCAAATTGGATAATTTAATCAGTATGACGTTAATTATTTGACAGCGATATAGTAAACTCATCAGTTAATAATTATTTTTTTCATACATCTAGTAGAGTAAAGCAATTTTTGTTGTTGGTTGTTTGTGTAGTTTACCTCGCCACGGGCTGTTTGCATTAGTCTACTCGGCATTAGACTTATGTCAATCTTTTGTGACTTCATGTTGTCATTCCTGAAATTTTTAAGAAATGAAAAAAACTATTAATAACGTAGCATGTGGGTAGCCTCTGAGTAAGTGCAATGAAACATGTATTACTTACCATTCTTGGAGATTGTTCGCTTTTTCAAATTATAGATTTCTAAGCAAACTACTAACAGGAGTTGTGGAAAGGACAAAATCCCCTATTTTGACAAGAGTAATTAATTAGTGATAATTTAATGTACTTTGAAACTTGACTTAAATATATCGAGTGTGGAGATTTATACCTTGATAAATGGATGATTTCACATCACAAAAGGCAAGCACTGGTTTGTCACTTTCAAGGCTTTGTAACATTTGACCTTCGATTTCAGCGAAGTCTCACCATAAAGTCATGACTTTTCGATCATAACTATACATGTAACCAAAAATGTTTTTATGATAAATGCTTATTAACGTGAATTATTTTATGTAGGATGCTATAAAAAGTATATGTTACCTTTCGTTTGTAATGATTACTTCGCGTCTAATGCTTCGTTCTTCTACAGTTAGTGCTTTTACTGTGAGTAAAATACACACCACATCTAAACAAAACAATGTGTTACAAAATACCAATTTTCTTTATGTATGGAACAAACAACAAACATTTAGTGAAATTTACCAAACAAACTCCCATTAGTGTTTTTTTCGACTTCATCAAATGAAATAAATCCATTTGAAAATTGTTCCATCTTAAATTGACTTTTGTCCTCAACGACCTCTGTGTTGTTCATGAATGCTAGTTCGTGCTCCTTATGCACAAATAAGAAGTTTGGTTTAGGTCCATTTAATTTTTTATTTATAATGTAGTAACTTTGGTTAGGTATAAAAGACTTGTTCCATGTATGAACATCTTTATTGAAAAGAGTGATTTGTATTTTTGTACCCTGTGGTAAGGACCATAATCATTAGAGTTCCAAAAGAAGTCAACATATTAAATAATGAATATAACAAAATATTAAAATAGAATTACCTCTTCCTCATCTAATATCAGCTGCCAACGAATACCCTCACCGTTTGCATTTTTATACTCTTTTGTTAAGCTTCGTCGAATGACTAAGACTTTAATAACCCATTTTGTTGCATGTTTCTTCAACTTGCTAATTGGTAGGCACTGGTTCTCAAGCTCTTCTACACTTGTCATTGTATTGTTGTAGTAGCTAGGATGTACTAATAAAATATATTTTGTGACGTAAATGCAATTGATTTTTATAAAATTAGTGTTCTTTTGGTCTAACAATAACGATGATCAAGAATGTAATATTCATCAAGGATAAAATATTTTTTCTTGTTTAATTTTAAAAGCGAGCAACTTCAACTAACAATAGTACAAAGATCACATTAATTCAAGCAAGTTAATCTAGGGTGGATAAATGTTACCAATTTTGGTGTTGCCGAAAGCAAGAAACCTGTTAAAAGTATTAGAACATGAAGAGATAATAAACGTAAATTAAATATAAGTAAATCAATAAAAAATTAACATATTATTATAAGTATTTATCTAAATGTTTAATAATATGATGAACTTGTACAAATGAAATCTCATTTTCTGAAGAAATAATTCACTCTCAAAAACACCTGGTAGTCCGACCCAAGAAGTACTTTACAATATTTACTAATCAATTCTCCAAGGGCTTAACATAGATTAAAAGTTGTTCGAAGTTTATTATTCAAATAGTCACTCAACTATATCATAGCTATCTACCTGTCAATTCTCCAAAGCTTACCATATGTGTGAAGTTTATTACTCAATAAAGTCATTACAAATAGCGGAGTAATAGAAACAAAATTTGATCATATAAAAAATCTCAATGTTGGCTGAAAAAAACAGCTAAAATAATTTAAGGACGACCATTTACTTGGTGTTGACTGTACTCACAATAAAACATTTAGTTTTCTAGGTTCCATTTGAAGTGAATGTTCTTTTCGCATAGCATACAAAAAAAACCAAAATGTTATTGACTCAAGTAGTTTCTGGAAAATTTCATGTTATGCAATAAGTAATTTTGTTTTGTTGTTATTAAATTTATGTGGATGTGATGCAAGGAGCATGATCGATGGAAGGAGTAAGTTAATAAATGGGGAAACACTGGTATCTGCTGGAGAAAAGTTTGAAATGGGATGAAGGGTTAAACAGATATGTAGGTATATGGTATTACAAATTAAGTCCTCGAACAGTTGTATGGGTTGCTAATTGGAATGATTCGATTCAGTATCCAATAAAAAAATAAGGAGATTGTTTCGATTGTCGTTTAAGATGGTAACCTCAAAATTTTGAATTCAATTAGTGGATACAGTTATATCTCCTCAGGAGTAGATGGTAACTGGTGTTAAAGCAGAGTTGTTGGATACAGGGAATTTGATTTTATTTGATAAATTAGGAACTAAAATATGGCAGAGTTTTTGGTATCCAACGAATACTTTCCTTCCTGTTATGAATATGGAGAGTCTGTAATTAACTTCTTGGGAAGGATCTGGAAATTGGAAAGACAAATTTAAAGTAGATCAAGGAGACAACAAAAAATATGTGATGGTTGAGAACGGAGGGGGTACTCACTTGCAAGGGTCCTTCTTTTTATCCAATAATTCAGTTGAAGTGAGAAGAACATTATTCAATAATTCAGTGGAAGAGACAAGAACATTGTTCAATAATAATCGTAATTTTACTCCGATTGTTTTCTCATTCTTAGCCAATCATAGTAATAAATATTTTATTTTCGAGTACCAGACTCCTAATGAACTCCTCCGAGAAATACAATTCTACTTTTTGGATAACAAGAGTGGTAGTCCTTGTTATGGTCTGCCCCAAAAGATAAATGTGACGAGTTCAGAAAATGTGGGAAATTTTAGATTTGAAATAACAATGAGAGGCAAGTGTGCAGATGTTTGCCTAGGTTTCAGAGTGATCCTCGAGTCGATTATGGAGATGGGGAATATACAGGTGGATGTTCGAGAAAATCAGATAACTCTTCTTGCAAATAAGACATATTTATGGATCTGAGCTCAATGAAAGATTGATACAAAGTCATCCTTATGAGCTGAAAATTATATTATGCCACTTTTATCAAGGGGATAATTAGTTTCCAGAGTAGGAATACCTTGAATCTAAAAGAAACTCCTTTGGAATATAATTGTTTCCTACTCTCAAATCTGCTGCAGAACCAAGATAAATTATTTTGAACGCGCGAGAACCTGCTTTAGAGAGACATTAATTACAACTTACAAGTAGGCAATCAAACTCAACCACAAATGTTAAAAGGACTGTTTACCTTCAGAGAAAATTATGTTTTGAGTATGCTGACAAATTGACGCGAAACCGCATGTGAAATTTAAGAACTTATGCAGGTGTTTGGACGCAGTTTTGACTGTCTATCGCTCTGACTATTGTTCCCTAATTAAATATACACCTTCACTGTTTCAACTTTCCAACAGTTTGTGCAAAGTATTTGTTGTTGCATTTAGTTATTCAAACTTAATTTGTTCCAAAATATCATCAGAGTACAAATTAAAGGATTCAACATGCCTTGAGTACATCTTATACTGTCAATGGCAATGCTACATCAATTAAGCAGCAGCACATGAAGCAACCGTTTATTGGTTGAGATTTGAGTGTCAGTGCTATTCCTTTTCCATTCTTTTTTTTTTTTGATAGTAACAATGATATTGTCATTGTTTACAACTGTAATGATCTGCTGATATTATGGGGCATGCAAAACTAAAAGCAATCAAATTAAAGTGATCGTAATATGCGAGTTCATATAAGACCATCTAAAAGTTATCAATTAAAACTTATCGCAATATGCTAGGAAGCTAAGGGTGTACATATGTTTGCAATTAGAAGCAAAACAGAGCAAAACCAAAGCGTTAACGTCAGCAAAAGTAGATTAACCTTAACAAAGAAACCTCGCCTGTTATCTCCTACAGCAAAGTTAAACACCTAGAGTGTTTAAAAACCACAAACAACATTTAACAAAAGTGAATGATTAAAAAAATCGAGAATATAAAAGGAACAGAAGACAACATAAACTACAATATATGTTTTCCATCACACGTTGTTCATATCATCCCGAATAAAACTTTCTACTTGAACACTACCAAGAAACTACTGATGATGTGAGACCTTGGGATGGTTGAGTATGGTGACGGAAAACAAAACATGGAACTGGATCAATCTAAGCATTATCATCCTTATGATCAGAATGAACTCTTTGATTTTCCTCTCATTCATAATCATACTTCTGTAAAAAATTAAATGTAACTATTATGCAACAAAAACAGAGCACCAAAAATATTTACCTGTATTTCATTCAGGCACAGAAAAGAGAAACAATTTAATGGACAATAACATGTGATTTGAGACATTTATACAAATGATGAGAGTAGCTGGAAAATTTTTGGAAGGAGAATAATGAAACTTCATAACCGTTGCAGAAGAGAAGTCGAGCAGCAACGATCGAGCATTTCAGAACAAATAAATTAGGGCTATCAGCAAATTAAATTTATAATAATTAATATTTAACTAATATATTTAATAAATTAATATATAAATAATATTGTAGGGTTAAAATGGTTAATCAACTTTGGGGTTAAGAGGTTCATGCTTATAATAATACTAGGGGTGATCATGATATTGTATGGTGCGATATTTGAAAGTTTTAACATTGTAATTTTGATATTCGATTTCTAAAATGTTATATCATTATCATACTAATTTAATTCGATATGGTTCGGTATATTGAAATACGGTTTTTATATTTACGGTATGCTAAATCGGTAATCATAGTTTGTTCGACTTCGGCAAATATATGTTTGTATGATAGAGTGTTTATGACTTCGACAATCAGAAAAAATCTCAATTATATCATACTAACACATTACACGTGTAATTATATATACAACATAAAGCACAAACAACTCATTTTGTTAGTCAATTACAATTCAAATATATTTCAATCAAAAAAGAGTAGTCAAAAAGTATAGCTTCTAAATATTTAATTTATACTAATACTCGATTGCATATTTGTTAATATTTTTATAATGTATATGTCATTTATGTACCTATATGGTATGTTATATCTAAATATCAAATACCGTATCGAATATAAAAATTAAAATATATATCATATACCACAACAAATACCATTATATCAAAACTACAATATTAAATTTTTTGATATAATATATATGATATTTCAATATATACCATACCAAGTCTATCCCTAGCCCAAACTCTTTTTTCATTATTCTTTATCTGTTTTGTAATTGAAAAATATTGAAACACAGATTTACAACAAGGATCATAAGGCTTAATAATTGACATGACTACTAATGATAGCTAAATTATTTTTTGAGGGTAAACTTTTGTTTTAACTGAAATAATTAGGCGTAACGTGAAAGTTAGCAAAGTAAATCTCGAAAGACTACGAGTAAGAAAACAAACAAGAAATATATCAAAAGAGACAAAGATTTAACGCGATTCGATCAAACGACCTTTATCCACAAAAGATATGAGCAATCCACTTTATCAATATGAGATTACAAAATATAGAGAGAAATAACCTCAACCAATTGACTCTGTATACAAGGGAGGTTCACAAATTTTCTCCCGTAATCAAAACTCTCAAAATCCTTCAGACTACATTGTCAATGTTGATTAAGTTAGAAGGAACAAATATGGGTGGGCATTCGATTCTCCGGTTTGGTTTAATCAAATTTCAGTTCGATTCTTCGGTATTACATTTTAGAAAAGTGTGCACCATATTTCAAACCAAACTAGACCGATTCTGTTCGATTTTTTCTACTTCGATTCGATTTAGTCTGGTGTTTTTAAATCAATTTTTAGTGTGAATAAACTTAAAGAGAGAATATGATAAAGTAACAATTGTTGTTCACTTCACACTTCAAACTTCATAGTAACAACTAACGGTCTACCAATAAAAGAGGTAAGAATATTAATTTGTTCTTCACACTTCAAAGTAACAACATAAAATGATAAAATCATAAATTAGAAAGTAGAAATACCGAGTTGTGGCTCAAACTTGAATTGAATTGAGTTTTGTTTAGTTTAGACTTTCGGTCTTTAGGGTTTACTATTTTGTTATTTAAATTTTTGTTATTTAAGATTAGGCTCTAAATATAAAAATTGAAATTAGCAAGTAAAGTTAAAAATTAAGTAATATAATAAATATTTTAGATTTTATATAATAAAACTTCGATTCTTCGATGCACCGTAGATTCGGAACTCTTACACCGAACTTCAAATCGAAGAATAGAAGTTTCAAAAAAAAAGAACCGATACCAAACCGAAACATCAAAAATATCGTAATTTTTCAATTTGTTTCGGGCTTTTAATTTTTCGATATTTATGAACTCCACTAGCTACAAAACAAATCTATATTTACAGAGCCCTAAACCTTTTTTTACAAAAATAGACCAGTCAAATCTTAAACCTTTTCCTAAAAAAAAAAAAAAAGCTTATTTATGAAAAAAAAAAACTTAGGACAATTAATATCCAACAGGCAACAACTTTCAGTCTTCATATATTAAAATTATATATTTTATAATCATTTTCTATGAATATTTTTGTATTTTACCTTTAAAGAAAGCATAATATGTTATTTTCCAAATTATTTCTCTTTCTTTCTTACTAATTTATTTTATGTTGCGTGTAAATTTTCAAATTACAATTCTATTTGTTTTGTAAAATTTTGAGATACCATCTTAAATGATCACTTAATTATGGATTTTTTCTCAGAAAATTGTTTAACTATGAGTTATTTTCACAGAAAATCACTCAATTTTGATAAAATCACTCAAATATAAGTGTTTTACTTTAATAATCATTCATCTATTCAATTATTTTTTTCAAGTTAAAATTTACTTGCATCAATTTCTTGTTTGTTAGTAAAAAAGTTTTTAAAAATAAATAATTATCCATTTGAACTTGCCAATTATACTATGCTTAAATAATTATCTAACACCGGCAGTATACTATGCTTAAAAGATTATCTAACATCGTCAGTACGCAGTATACTATGCTTGATTTTTTTTTTTCAAACTGTAACGGTGCTCCTATAAAAACACAGATTAAACAGTACAGATGCGTATTAAGAATTTCGAAAGAAGGGTACTATTATTAAAAAAAAGAATATCTAAGATATGAATTAAATTGATTTAACCTTTAAGTTTTTAACATTGAACCGCTAAATTTTAAAAATTATAGGTTCAATATATTATATACACCTAGTTTTAAATTTAAATATACACATATGATTTAATTATATAAAGATTTAGCATTGCTCTTTTTTTTTTTTGAAATTTCCAAAATGTAGCACACTTGAAGATTTCAAAAGATTAAAGCAAAAAACTAAAGAAAAAATGATTGAAACGCTAAAAGCGTTATCATTAACCACTTGGAGGAGTGTCACTAAAAAAAAATAAGATAGATATAAGATTTACGTTTCTATCTTGCTTAAAGAGGTGCACCCAATCATCATGGTATTATTATATGCTATTTTTAATGTGAGTTCACACCTCTATATTTAACGATTTTTTGAAAAATAGAACACTACTATATATGATCTAGAGAGGAAAACATGGGTTCACGTGAACCCACATAACCCTTTCTAAATACGTCTCTAATTAAACATAATGTAGAAAAAAATCATGAAATATAACGAATTTAAAAATTCTTAAAATAATAAAACATACTTCCTCCGTCCCATTTTATGTGACACTTTTCGTATTTCGAGATTTAAACAAGTCTATTTTTTACCGTAAGTTTTTCATAGATCCTTTTAACATTTTGAATTATCAATTATTGTGACTTATAGTACTCTTTACGTAGTTTACAAATATATAAATTTCATTTAAAAAAATTAAAGATTTTATCCACAAATATCCGGTCAAAATTAAATTGTTTGTCTCTCAAAAAATGAAAAGTGCCACATAAAATGGGACAGAAGGAGTAACTATCAAATCTGGGGCAAAAGGTAAAATAAAAGGATCATTATTATATTTTTGATGGATCGAGTTAAATAGGCGGATCATCTTTTTACAATAAATAATTTCTTTCAAGTAAATTTTATATTTAAAAAAATAAATGAACAGTTTGAGTGCTTTTGTAAATAAAAAACTCATATTTGAGTGACTTTGTAAGTAAAAAATTCATTAATAAATTATTTTTTAATTAAAAATCAAAGTTGAATAACCTTTTAAAAAAAATTATAATTAAATGACTTTTAAGCTAAATATTAAAATTTAGTGACTTTTCGTAGTCCAAATATATTACCTCTTAAAAGTTTTCCATTCAATTCAAGTTTTGCCTTTTATTGAAGATAGAGAATAGCTGAAATTGTACACATACATTTTTTTCGGTAAAAAAAATATAATGAAAGTGATTATTTATCCACAAATGTATTTAGAGTTAAATGAAAGATTTATTTAATAATCATGCATTTCTCTTATAAAGTCATAATGAATACTGTACAACTCTTCATTCACCCTTTTTAATAATAGAAGTGAACAACTATAGGTAATGGGAGATTAATTTAGATTAGGAAGAAAATCAAAAGCCAAAAAACTGATGAAACAATATGATATAGTTATTATTTGATATTTAATTTATTAATAATTTATAACATTTTAATTAAATATAGGGGTAAAACGGTAATTTGATTTTTTCTTAATATTTTCTTTAATTTATAGTAAGGGTAAAATCGTAATTTCAACTTCTAACTTTTTTGTTCCCACTTATAATAATATATACTAGTTCTCGAACACGTGCAACACACGTGTATTTCATACAATTTTAAACTACACGAACACACAATCAACTATGAACCCGTGTGCTCTAAACATAGTCCATGTTTACATTTCAAAGTTCAAAGATGCAAATGCATGCACAGATCAACTTATATCTGAATTTGAGTTTTATTGCAACAAAAACTTTTCATAAATAGATTATTATACTAAAAGAAGTGAATATGCTGCTAGGTTAGCAATAGTACAAAAAGTGTTGGTCAATATTGGTAGCTAAATCAATTATATTGGAATTGATTTACCTGAAATAGACTCTTTTTGGAGGAGTATCGAACCAAAGAAGGCACATGAAATAATTGGAAAAATCCACCTTATGATACACTCTATAGAGTAATTAATGAATGTAAAAAGATTGCTCAGAATAAATATCATTGAGAAGATTAAACTATGTGTGACCAACAATAAAAGAGAAATTTTATATATTAAAATATAAATGAAGAATAAAAAAGAAATTATTAGAAGATGAAAGATAGAAAATTTAATGAGTAAAATAAATTTAGAGTTCCTACACACAAGAATTGTTGAAAAGTAAATAAAAGTTTTTCTTGGAAAAGTTAAATTTATAGAACAAAATTACGGAAACATGAAAAGACGCATGAAAAATTGAAAGGTCAAATACTATTAAAATAAATATAAAAAAAACTAGAGATGAAATTTAACTTTAAAAGATACATGAATGTCATTGAATTTCTTGTCTTTAAGGAATAATTACTCATTTTTATTTTTAAAAAAGGACAAGATTTTAAAATAAGAATAAGAAGATTATATATATATATATATATATATAGATATAAAATTGTAAAAGTTTTAATTTAGTAGGAGGACAAATAGTAATTTAACTTTTCACTTTAGAGCTTCCCACTTATAATAATATATGATATGATTGTTAGGATACAGAAAACAATAATTTTTAGGTTCTTAAAATTCATAAAAGAACAAATAAAAAGTTTTTCTTGGAAACGTTAAATTTATAGAACAAAATTACGGAAACACGAAAAGACACATTGAAAATTGAAAGGTCAAATACTATTTAAATAAATATATAAAAAATAGAGATGAAATTTAACTTTAAAAGATACATGACTCTTATTTAATTTCTTGTCTTTAAGGAATAATTACTCATTTTTATTTTTAAAATATTGTGTGAGAAATTTGAAAGGTCAAGATTTTGAAATGAGAATAAGAAGATTATATATATATAATAAAAAATTATAAAAGTTTTAATTTAGTTGAAGGGCAAAATGGTAATTCAACTTTTCACTTTAGAGCTTCGTACTTATAATAATACTAGTTTCTGGACACGTGCTTTGCACGTTTGTTCCATTTGAATTTTTATAGACATGTTAGAACGACTAAAATGCTATGAAAACATATATGTGAACAACATGTAATGAATAATATAATACAAAAATCATAAATAAATCTTTAATAATATAATTAAAAAACACCAAATAAAGGGCATATTTTGATGTTTTAAATTAATTCTTTTTAAGCAACCTACTATAACTTTTGAACTTTGGTTAATAGTTAGCAATATTTCAATAAAGTCACAAGTGGCTAATTTGAGCTCAAATAAGTATTTAGACTTACGACAATAAAATATTCATAGAAAACTAAATTAAGAAGTCTAATAGAGAAAAAAATACAAAAAATAGAGAANTTCACTTTAGAGCTTCCCACTTATAATAATATATGATATGATAATGCAGCATGTGTAGCACAACTTAAGTGATGATTCATAAAAGGATATAGAACAAAACACATTTCGCCAAAACGTTTCTATACACATGAACTCTAAAAGAATGGTGACATAAATGTGCAATAGATTCGTTCAAGTGGTGGCTGACCTATTCACCAAGTCTTTACCAACTGCACCTTTCAAGAACATGGTGCACAAGCTTGGAATGCAAAGATTCCAGTCTCTGGATTGATGTTCTCATTAGGGAGAGTTAACACGTTGTACTCTTTTTTCATGACGAGGTTTTGTCCCACTGGGTTTTCCTTGTAAGGTTTTTAATGAGGCAGCCTGGATGCGCACTAATAGATATGTGTACTCTTTTCCTTTACTAGAGTTTTTCTTTTCTTAAAGTTTTTTTTGTAAAGTTTTTGACGAGGCACATCATTTATGAATTAGGCATTTAGGGAAGTGTTATAAAGTATTTGTATTATAGTGAATGTCTATCATTTATAGTCATTTTAGGATATGGTTGTAAGCCCTACTTGGGAACCAAGTCAGATTTCCCATATAAAATAGAAGAGTCCTCTTCATTGTAAAAGCATCCCTCAAGAGAAATAATAAATCTTTTCATCTCTCTACTTCTTTCTTCTTATTCTATAGTTTTATAAAATTCTTAATTAATTTATTAAAGAACTATGATCTTGTATTCTTTCTTTTTAAATCATTTTAACAAATAAAAATGTAGGAAATATTTTTTTCCTTCTTAATCTCGTCTTATCTCTTAAAAAATAAAAATAACTCCATGCACCATCTCGACAGATAATATATGTTATATGTATAAGATCAGAGTATATCCATCATTAATTTATATTTATATAAAAATATCAAATAATTATAATAAAATAAAAATATTTTATATTTTTTTGAAACGAAGATAAACATTTGCTAGTTTAAAAAAATATTATTAGAAAAAAAATGTGTTAAAAAGAAAATAAATAATAATATTTATTTGAAAAAACGAGCGTATTTTTACCCAAAATATCAATAATGGCATTTTAAGTATTAATGAGAAAGAAATTTTTAGGCCAAACTACAAACGGAGGACATTTTTGTTCCTTTCGCATAGTTTAAGGACATTTTTTTACCCTTTTTCCTTTAATATACTATAACTTCAAAAACAAACTAAAAATATAAAAAAAAAAATCACTTCAATTCAAAGAAAATTTACCTCAACAATCATAACCACTATTGGGACTTCACGTTAAAATATCTAAAATAACAGATTCTTTTATAAAAAATTGTTCATCTCTTTTTTATTCTAAACCTTTGTTTTTGAATTTCAAATTCAAGTATTAATATAAGTAACATTAATTGGTAAAAGAATTCTAAACCTAATGTTATATAATATTGAATTATAAACAATTTTTTTCTTTGTAGTCTGCCACTTTGATGAAAGAATTCTAAGTAAACACCAAATCTAAAAAAAAATAATCTATGTAGTCTGTGCCACTTTGATGAAAGAATTCTAAGTAAACGCTAAATCTAAACAAAGAAAGAAAAAAAGCTAGTGATTATTATTACTTCGGAAAAATTTACTTGCACCGGATGTTTACACCAAATCAATGTGATTTTCATTATTACGTGATTAATGAAGTAAAAACTATAAATTTAAATACATGACATGCATGTATTGCCTTGGTGTAAACACCCAGTGCGGGTATTTTTACTCTTATTACTAAACCTTAAAAGGTATTCTAAACCTACATAAGTCACAATGTTATTGATATTTATTACTCCTAAATAGGAAAACTAAAAATTTATTGTTACGAACCAAAGTACCCCTTTGGTGTAACATGAGTCCTTGGAGAGGACTTAGACAATCCCTTAGCATTCGTCATAGCATATCATAGGTAAAGAAAATGCAGAAATTTAAAGCTTTACATAGTGAAGTGTACTTAGACTTCTCCTTTAGCGTAAGAAAATCATATAAGAGTCTAAAGTCTAATCTCGCACATCAACCATCTACAAGAGTACAAACGTTTGGACATAGCCCATACATTTAAGCTTACATCAATTATAAAGGAAGAATAAACATCTCTAAACATAAACAACAACATAGCTAGAGTGGAACATGGCAACATCCCCGAAGATGAGGACTCACCAATGACTTGGGAAAAGATCTGAGTCTTCCTTGCAATTGGCCACGAACTCTTCAACGACCCGAACCTAAAATGTTTGGATAAAAGAGATAAATGAGTTAGTACATCATACGTACTAAGTATGACTTCTATGCACAAAAATCATCAATGGATGAGAAAAGGGCATTTTAGTCAAAATCATGCTTTCTATCAACTCAACTCAACATACGCATATAGTAAGCATAGTAATTCAATTCAACATAATATCAACCCAAAATGTAGACTGATACGCTCAAACTTACTTCTCAAATAAGAAGTAAAGCGGTCGTGTCAAGTAAATAACCCAACTAGTGAGGTTGGGATCGTTCCCACGAGGAAAATAGTCTAGACTTAACTTCAACTCGGTACTACTATTGTTTGGTCAATGACTTTCTTGGAAAGTGAAAACAATAAAAAGGGGGGTTTCTAGTTCTAAATGATTGAAAATAAATAATGCAATTGTAAGAGACACTTAACAGCTTTGAATGTTGGATTTTAATCGATTAATCAAATAAACTAGGGTTTACGTGTTCCCCACAGGTTCACAACTTGATAATTCTAACTATAACAATTCTTTCCTAGTATCTTGCATGCAAAGTGATAAGTTATGTATTTCTAAATCCTTGGTCCGGCATCTAGAAAATCTCACTCCGCACCTTGGTCCGGCTACGTGTGTTGCTATCCTAACCCTTATCCTTACCTCATATTAAGCATCGTATTCGATATTTGACTAAGTTATTACCTCGTACCAATCAATACTAG
>NC_028638.1:8878205-8882265 GCF_001406875.1 Solanum pennellii | reverse complement strand
TGGACACCCTCAGTGGTGTCCTCAGCAACAACCGCACCATTAGTAGTG
Source organism: Solanum pennellii (assembly GCF_001406875.1). Lineage (NCBI taxonomy): Eukaryota > Viridiplantae > Streptophyta > Magnoliopsida > Solanales > Solanaceae > Solanum > Solanum pennellii. The sequence goes on along the minus strand of NC_028638.1, from coordinate 8,882,217 downwards.
CCGCCAACGATATATACAGTGCGGGAGCTAGACGCCCCAGCCGCTAACTCTGACGCTCTCATCTGGTACGCCGCCTCGTCAGCAAGTGGGGCTCTCCGCGCAGCCTCCATCTCTCGGCGCTCCTTCTTCCTTGCTCGCGCCTCGTCCTCTGCTCGACCCCTACGCCTCTTGGCACTCTCTCGAGGGGGAGATGGTGGAATGTCAGGAGTAGCAAAAAGGGTCGCCAACACCGTGTCCTCATCAGGCTCGACAAGAGGGGCCTCAGTCTCCGGCACCCTAGCCTCTAAGATCATGTCGATGTCCGTACAAAGACTGTCGACTGCAGCCTGAAGAGTCGCCACATCCACCGGAGGGGCTGGTCGGGCTAGCACTCTCAACTCGAAGGCGTCCAGGCGCTGGTTAACCTCAGCTATCTTCCGCTCTATAAACTGCACCATTTTCCTCTCTAGGCGCTCTTCGGACTCAGCAATCAACTTCTGCATCCATGGCTGGATATGATGCAGAAGAGTGGCCATTTGTGCCTCTAGTTTTTGGACCCTTGCAAGCGGGACCAGTGTCGGTAGAGGGGCTGTGCGAGAGGAGGTCGGGGATGTGCTACTACCCGGGATAGACTCGACCGGAGTAGTGTCAGTGGATGCTTGTGTAGCTGTGCGGGCCTGGGCTACCGTATCAGCAAGATCATCAGCAAGTGGGGGCAGCTCTGGACGGGGCCCTCTGCGTGGGGCCAACTCATTGGCCTCGTCTCTGATGAGGCCGACGTCAACGGTGCCCTGCGGGGTCTTCAGCTGATCTACGTGCCATATGGGCACACCTGCGGACCTGCAAAGGGCAAAGATCATGCACGGGAAGGGGTAGGTGGTAGTGACCTTGAATGCCCTCTCGTGCATGACTGCCTGGAGAAGCCATGCGAAGTCTACCTCGAATCCGGCTATCATCGCCGCCATCAACACTGCTCGATCCCAGGTAACGATGTTGTCAGCAGCTGTGGGATACATCCTACTACTTATATCTTATCAACATAATCATAATCATAATCATAAAAGAACCCTACTAGAACCATCCCTTAGGATCTCTACAAGTGCAATGTGCAAGAGAAGTCTCATACCCTCCCTCACACCATGTAGAAACTTTCAAGACAAGCACTAATATGAGTTCACACACTTAACTTGATCATTTACTTTTACATTAGGGAAAGAAGTGAAACAACCAACATTAGACCATGTGAGCTACATGAAATTCATTGTTCTACTCCCACATCGAAAAGATAGGGTTAACACTTGTCTAAGGTGCAACCTTTCGTACATAACTATCTAGGTGGATCCACTAAGTTATAGTCCTGTGCGGGCAGATAGTTAAGGGTCAAGGAAATTGTTACTAGAAATCTTGACTTACTAGACGTGGAGGTTTCCATCTCATAAGACAACACATATCTTGGGAATCTGGACATACTAAACGTAAAGAAACACATGTGGAAGGCCAGACTTACTAAACTGAGACCTCTATCTCATTTACATGCCCTTTCGGTGCTAAGCATTTATTCCCTTTAGTAATAATTTTATTTATTCATACAAGTTCACATTGGTATCTTCTAGACCCCTATGTAAACATCTTATCATATTAGCTCATAGGTCATCACAAATGAGAACAATCCTTTCACTTTATACACCACTTCACAAGTGAGTAAACCTTTCACTTAACACTTTATTATAATCATGAGAAACTACTATCATTAATATAATATATGTATCATAACAGGCATACATAATTCATGTCTAATTCAATGTCTTAGGGTAAAGGATGAGGAATACTTAGAATCAGCATCACAACCACACATTAGACATCGAACAATTACTATCTAAGTAACTCATACTTCATAATTGAATCCAAGAAGAACCAATCAACATTCCTCATTGCCCTTTTCAAGAGACTTCCTACTTCAATTACCTAGAATACATAATCAATACATAAACAAGTTACATTCGATAAGCAATTACATAACTAACAACAATGTAGTCAATCTATATGTTCATAATCTTCACAATTCACCATATCAATTCAAGGTTTTCATGAAATTGGGGAAACACATATGTCTAGGGAAAACTCATAGGAAATCATCAATTAACCATCAATATATGTTTAAAAAATATTAACTTATCATAATTCAACATAATTGATTCACAATTTCATTTTTAAAATAAGACCCATGTGAGATAAAAAAAAACTCTGGTTTTGGGGGATCTAAAAATCATCTTTCGGAGGGACCTCTTGGGGAAAGAATCCCAAGAGTGAAAGAAATCATATCTTAAAGATAAATAGCCACGAAATTTGAGTAGATTTTTGGAGGATTTGGTCTTCTTGTTCAACCTTCAAAGCTTCTTCAGTGGAGGTTGGGTAGAGAGAGAATATAGAGAGAAGGGAGAGCTTTTGGGTTGATTCGGGGATTTAGTTTTTGTGGGAAATTGTGGTGAAAAAATGATTTATAATTAATATATAACCCTCTCCTAAAGTACCCAAAGTACCCCTCACTTAAATTGATCTTTTAATGAAGTCAAACTCAAATTCTAAATTTTCATTGGAAAACAAGTCCGCATTGCGGAGCTGTTTTCGCTTGATTTTCAAAATTAATTTTTGGACCAGTGAAGTTCGCGACGTGTCCGCGTCGCAGACCAAAATTCTGACAATGGGTGTGCCAAGTCCGCGATGAGGACTGGCTCCCTCTATGAACAAATGTTTGCTGCCTTTTGACAACTTGCTTGGTAAAAAGTGGGGTCCACGAGGGCTATCCTTGGGGGGGGGGGGCAGACCTGGAATTTTTTACCCTATATACCTCATTTAACTATTTAAATTATTTTTATAAGTTTTAGACTTCATACGACACTCCCAAACCTTCACAAGACCTATAGACGTTTGCTAGTTCAACTTGCACTAGTTCCCGGACGTCATGATCATTTCTTAGTGTTTTGGTTCTAGTACTTCTCAAACAAGTTATATACACTTATTTAGGTCTAGAATCATTATTGTTCATTTTGTGAGGCTCTAGTCTAGGTCATAGAATTTTTGGATTGTGTCATTTACTACCTCCGTCCACTTTTAATTGTCATATTTTCCTTTTTAGAGTCAAATTACAATAACTTTGACTATAATTTTACAATGTATTTTTTCATCATATTGATATTTAAAAGATAAAAAATTTATAATTCTTTTGTATAGTTTTTGAACATCTAAATTTTTTGGTTAAAAATATCGAATTAATGTAATCTAATTTAATTTAAAATTATTCAATTTGACTTTTAAAGAAACGCAACATGACTAATAAAAGTGGACAAGAGAGTGTTGAAATAATTTTTTAAAAAAACAATAAAAGACAATTTCGTCTATTCTAGAGTCTTTTAACAAAAGAAAAAAAAATTCAATCAATATTCCTAAGATATGCTCTTATTATTATTATTGGTTTTTAAAATAAAATAATACACGAACTTATGATCAATCAAGTTCAACCATTATATAACATACTAGATATAAATATATCGATACAAATAGATGCAACTTTTTAGTGAATAAATTATAATTTTAAAATGATAATTTATTTTGTCTTACCAGAGACCTTTTGACATGTGTAACAACCCAAATAACAATTCGCAAATAAATGTAGCTTGTATCATAATTTATGTTGATTTATGAGATCACTGTCAAAAGCACACCTAAACTAATTTTTTTTAAAGATTCATACCTAAACTATTGAGAGTGTGAGTTTCATACCTAAACTATCACCTTTTAGTTTAAGAAACACACCTTAGTGGTGAGTGTAATACATTCTCTTTTATTTAAAAAAAATATTGACACATGACATTTCAGATGGATAAATTATTTCACCTTGAGAAATAATAAATAATAAACTATTAATATTAGTTGAAAATTAAAGATTAAAGTACTACTATCTATAGATTCTTTTTTAAGAAAATAAATTTAAATTATTTTTGTTACCCCACTCCACCCCCTCTATGTACCCCCC
>NC_028638.1:8843129-8877573 GCF_001406875.1 Solanum pennellii | reverse complement strand
GGGGGGGGGGAGCTGAAGTGAAAAAAATTAAATGGGTGAGAAATATATTTTACATTTTATTTTAAAAAATAAATATTGTTTTTTTGGATAATAATTTTTAAAATTTAATTTTTAACTAATACTAATAATCTATTCAATTTTTTGTCAAGTTTAAATGTTTTTTCCATGTGGAGTGTGATGTGAAAATTTTTAAAACGAAAAAGGGCCTAAAATGCCCTCAAACTATTAGAAATGGAGCAAAATTACCCTCCTTCCGTCTATTATGTAACACCCTAAAATGAACTAAGGTGAACTAGAGCTTCGTGATGGTTTATTGAGTTAATTTTAAGTTAAACTGAGTTATATTGATGTTCTTAGGGAGTGTGTGAAGTTTGGTTAAGTTTAGAGGTCAAAGTCCAAGAACGTCCATAACATTCGCAAAGTGTGCCTTAAAGAGTGTTCATGTTTCTCGAGTTGTGTCAGTGAGTTTTACTTGCTCGTTTTGTTTTTAAATGGTGTGAGATGTTCCTAAGACATAGAAGGCAATGTATATGGGCTTAACGTCTGGGTATGACTCTACCTAGGACCCACGAAGGGTCCTAGAAGAGGACCCAAGACTAGCACCCAAGCTGCCAAAGCTGGGCAATCGTCGCCCCCAGTCTACTTTTCGTAGACTCAACGATGCCCCGTCATTTGGGAAGTGTAGTCCCACACTAATTGCGAGCCTAGCCCCCAATAAAATAGCCTCTGAAGCCATCGACGCCCCCAGCAGAATGGGTCATCGATCAAACGACGCCCAGTAGCTTGGGGTCGTCGATTGGCACCTGCAAAAGTTGTTGGACGTTTGCTGCCAGCTTGGGGGGTTTTCCGTAAATTAACCCCAAGTTTTGTATGACCTTAGGACCATAATTTCAGTGTTATTAGGGTATATTAAATTGTTTTTAAGTCCAAGACCTAGACAATACCCCTCATTTGAATATTCAAACTCTCTCTATAAAAACAAACTCTCTCAAAGTCACCATTGGAGCTAAGACTCAAGGAGAGATAGAAGTGCTGGTTTGGACGTGTTTCTTCATCAAAATCATTGGGTTTTTGTTAAATTTTTGGTGTGGTATCCATCCTTGAACTCTTTGCCATTCAAGCAGTCCTTTCTAATGAATTTTCAAAAAGGGTTTTCAACCCTAACTTCTTCTATCTTTAACTCTAAATATGGGTCTTGCATGAAAACATTTTGAATGACATAAAAATGATGTTTTTAATGTTAGTTGGTAGATTTTAATGCTAAAACTTCAATGAAAACATGTTAAAGCTTTATGTCAAATTTTGTCTTAAGGAATGGGTTAAATGAGCATGAAATTGTAGTCGTTGAGCTTTGGTTTCTTTGAGTTGATATTGTTGTTTAGCTACTGCCCTAAGGTGTAATTTATGATGAATTGTTGAGTAAAATGTTATAGGTGATTGGTACGCTCAAATTTACTTCTCAAAAAGAATTTTAAGCGGTCGTATCAAGTAAAGAACCCAACTATGAGGTTGGGATCGATCCCACGAGGAAAATGATTTAGACTTAACTTTAACCTATTATTATATCTATTTAGTCAAGTCCTTTCCGAAAAAAAAAGAACAGGGTTTTTTAAGCAATAAATGTAATTATCTTTTCAAAATAAACAAGTGACAGGTTTAAAGATTTGATTTTTATCAAGTAATGAGAGTAACTAGGGCTTAAGTGTTCCCCACAGGTTCATAATGCGGTGCTATAACAATCCTTTCCTAGTATCTTGAATGCAAAGTGGTAAGTTATGTATCCCTAATTCCTTGGTCCGGCAACTTGGAAATTTCACTTCGCAACTTGGTCTGGCTACGTGTGTATGCTTTACTAAACCTTACCTTTACCTCATATTAAACATCATAATCGATGTATGGATTAGTTGTTACTTCGCACCAATCAACACTAGCCTATTAGATAGTATATACTAAATTTACGTTGATAATTCTTTTCTTATTATCTACCTCCTTGGTCCGGCAAGTAGTAACAAGGCGAGTTCTAACACGTGCACTCGTTAAAAAGACTTCTAAACTAAAGAATTATCAATACATGCAATATACTATTCTAGAATTGTTATTTTAGCTAGTTTTTACCTTGTTAAATACCCACTGTTCCCACAACCCTATCTATGGATTTAGTTACCCATGTTAATAATCACATAATTCATATTAGTTTGATAAGAATTCATGTACTTACTTTGAGGAGATTGAAGAAAATACAGAAAATTACTTGAATTAATCAATAAGCTTGCAATAAACAATTTTCGAAAAATAAAATAACTTCCCAAAATCGCAAATTCACAACTAGAACAATGAAATCTGAAAAATGCCCAAGAGTCTAACCCCAAAAATGAGGTTTTTACAAGTATTTATAGCATTAGAGTCCTAAGAAAAGAGGAAAATCTATTTAAGGAAAATCTGCCCAAAAACGCGTCTGAGTTGATGACTGGAGCAACGGACTGTCGAGGTCGCGACGGACCGTCGAGGCCCTCCGTCGTTCCATACTTAACTTCTTTTCCTACTGCTTTCTTCACCAACTTTCTATTACCATCGACGGACATGGATTACGATCCGTTGCGTGCACAATGGTCCGTTGCGTGCACAAGGTCCGTCGATGGCATACGTTCCTCCATACTTAGAATCTTTTGAAGATGGGTATTGGGGCTGCTTTCTGTTAACATTGACTGATAATCAGGAGGGTCCATCGTGGCTATGACGGTCCGTCGAGAGCCTCCGTAGCCCCACACTTAGTCAGAATTCTGAAACTTCCTTTAGCAGCCTTTCTCTTCGTACGACGGTGGCCACCTACAGACCGTCGAGGTCACGACGGACCGTCAATGGCTCCTTGGGTCGTCACTTCTGCAATTTTAAGCACAATTCTCCCACGTTCTCCTTCTGGACAGATTTCCTGCAAACAAAAGAGAAAACTACATTAAAACCAATACAAAAAGGCCTTTGACACACACTTAACTTAAGGAAGAAGCATTGAAAGTACCGTGAAACCACAGTACATCAACACCCTCAACTTCAATTCGTTGTTTGTCCTCAAGCGATGCACTATGACTCACCACAAAATCTTTGTACAAGAGTATCCTTATTTTAACTTTTTGCAATCATCTGGTTATCAATCCCAGTTATTTCCATTATGTTTATGCATGCTATCACTATTAGGCTTGCTCATGCTGATCACACCATAACACAGACTCACCACATACCGACATCTATCCTCTTTGATCTCTCAGAAGTTACCAATTTTCCGGTATTGCAACTAGTGTCGTCACTTCAAAATAAGATCCTCATTTTTCACACATTGATTTCAGTTTGAGTAAAAGGATTATTTTTCAACACTCACTCTTAGAGCAACTTCACACCTCATTTATACTTTTTGTCATAGGCTTGCCCTTATTTTCACTGCTTCAAGTTCACCATAATAGACTCTTAGGATCACGATAGGAATTTCTTAGCTTGTAACTTAGGCTCAGGGTCATGTAGGGTACATTTGGATGTATTTTAGTGAATTATTTCCCTCCTTTACATAACGTCTAAGCTTCCTACCTTTTAATCGTTTTATTCCGACCTATTTCTTAATTTTCTTGTATTCTTTCACCTTGCCATTCTTCCTTCTTTCTTATTTTGTGTAAGTGACTCTTTTATTTTCTTGCTTGTATTTTCACATTTTCAAATGTTTTTTTCACTTTTCTTTCAACTTTTCTTGAGTCACTTTTCTTTTGTTCTTTCTCTCTCTTTGTTCTTTCAACCCCCACTTTCGGGAGCATTCCTCATAATAGCCACCCTCAACTCATGGATTTGCCATGATTCAAAGAACACAATACCCAAAGTTGGGTCAGGGTCCACGACACGGTTGTTTTCTGCATTAGCCACCCTCAACTTATGCTTTTGGCATAAGCTGAGGTGCACATATCCAAGAAGGGACCAGGGCCAACACATTGTTCCCAGAAAAGATCAGTTGAGGTGAAAAAGAAAGGTCTATTTTAAGATCAAATTATTTGGATCAAGAAGGGATTGGTTTCATTCAATTTTCTATTATTTAGGCTAAAGATTGGCTCTATTGAACAAAGGCCTATGATCCTTTCCTAATTGTCTATTATGGCTTACTTTTAGAAGGACTAACCAGGCAAGTTATAGCTCAGTATCAATGGTGGAATATTCAAATTTTCCTCACATTCACTTGACATCTCATTACTCTACCAAATTATCAGAAACCTAGTTCGAGTTTTAGATTTAGGGTCATGCAGTGGTGTATCTCTATGTCATGCTTAGAGCCACACATTTATCAGTTATTATGCCTAGTCATGCATCATTTTCTTTAAGTCAGGATATCATTTTTGTTTAGCCGTCATGCTTCAGAGTCCGTTTCTATACTATGTACAAGAGATACCAACATGCCAGTTCAACAATAAAAATAACCAATCTCTTGGGGAAAAAGAACACAGGCAAGAAAACCCCTAGAGAGGATCGTGAGTTGAGCTACTCAGACTTCACCCTAGCACTCACTTTCCATTTACCCCCCCCCCCCACCAAAAAAAAGACATGCAATTGTCCCCAATTCATAAAAGTATATAAAATAGGGTGGCAGGTGAAGCAAACCTGAGGCACAAAGCACTGGCGATCAACAAGCTGGCGGATCCGGTTACCCGGACCCGCTCCTTATGTAGTAGGGACACCATCAGTAGTGTCCTCAGCAGTGACAACACCATCATTAGTGCTCCTCTCAGCCTCTGCAACTCTGGAACTAGACGCCCCATCAACCCCCTCAATTGGCGGGCCTCTTCATCAATAAGCAAGGCTCTCCTCGCAGCCTCCAACTCATGGCGCTCCTTCTTTTGCGCCCTAGACTCCTCCTCATCTCTAACTCTGCGCCTCTTGTCACGATCTCGTGGGAGAAGTGGTCCCACTGTGGCAGTGGAGAACAAGGCCGCCAACACTATGTCTTCAGCGGGCTCTATAGAAGGGGCCTCAGACTCCGACACCCGAGCCTCTAGTATAGTATGTAAGTCTACTCTAAGACTCTCCACAGCAGCCTGGAGAGTCGTCACATCTAAGGCTGGCAAACGGACCGGTTTTTGGCCGGTCCGGTCAGTTTTCAATTAGGTTCCCGTACCGGTCCGTCCGTACCGATTGAACCGGTAAGTAATCGGTCTTTTAGTATACAGGACCGGTTCCCGGACAGGTTCCTGGTTTTTTATCCGGTTGAATCGGCTCGGTAAGAACCTGTTCTGGTCCATTCCGATCCGGTAAGAACCGGTTTAGCCGGTTTTTTTAATTTTTTTTTATTATTTTTAATGTTACCGTTTTATAAATCCGTTGGGCCCTTCTAGCCGTTGGGCTGGGGCCCAAAACGGTCGAATATGACCCCCCCACCCCCTTCAAACCCATTTAAACTATAAATATACCATTTTTTCCATTTTAAATCACAAATTCAATACTTATACAATCTTATACAATCTCTCAAAGTCTCAAACTCTCAATTATAAAGCTCTCATAAATTATTAATTATTATATTGTGATATTGAGTTGAAGTTTGAATTTCGGAAGCTACAATAGGCATCTATCAAATCCGGCTTTGGTTATACGTCTACTTTTACGTAGACGTTTGGTACATTCGTTCCAACTATTAACTTTAATTGTTATTTGTTTATTAATTTAGTTGTTTTATCTCTTTTATTATATTATTTTTCTTGTTTTTCTCATAATATTTAATTGTTTTAATTTTAACATGAATTCGGAAAGAAATAGTGGTAAAAGACCAATGTCGGAATTAAAAAATAAAAAGGGAGGAGTGAGTAGTTCTTGTTCTAAAAATTTGCCACCTAGATATTTAGTTAATACTAATGATTATACTTGTGTTAATGAAACTTTTTTTACGTCACCAAGACCTATTGAATTTAATTCTGAAAATGAAGTAGATCATGAGTCTTTAAATAGACATTATACTAATTTTGAAGAAGAATTAGAAGAAGAAGTAGAAATAAATGAGGAAGATGAAGAGACCCCTACCCCGACTAGTCCGGTTACCGAAGTCCCCTCTTTACCTACTTTTTCAAATGTCGCCGTCGTACGTGTTAAAAGATCGTTAGTATGGAAATTTTTGATACAAAATGAGGAGAAAACTACTGTTACGTGCACTAAATGTAAATTGGTAATGAAACATGTAACTACGGGTACACAAGGGGGAACGGGACGACTAAGAACATATTTACGAAAGTGTAATAAAGAATTTGCTCGCCTAGATGATATAGAAAGAGCTAATAGAAATGGAACACCCATACCCGAAAGTTCTGTGGGTGTTGGAGGTTCTAATATGGTTCAAGTTGTATTAAATATGTCTAACCCGGCTAGTCGAAGCACACACCGCACGTATAGTAAAGAAAAAGATCGTAGAGAATTAGCTAAAATGGTTGTTGTTTGTGGTTTACCTTTTTCATTTCCTTCTCATCCTGGTTTTGTTCATTATATTCGAGAATAATATAACCCAAATTATGAAGGTATTCCAAGAAATACAATTAAAAGTGATCTTTTTAAATATCAAAAAGAATATTCTCATTTTCTTTGTTGTTTATTTGCTTATTATGATGGTAGGTTATCTATTACTTCTGATATGGGACGTAGTCCTAATAGTAACGATTATTTTACACTTACTGTCCATTGGATTGACCATGAATGGAACATGCAAAAACGAATATTAGCGTATAAATATGTTGAAGAAAATAAAACTGGTTCTTATATAGCATTAAAAGTAGGCTCTATTTTACAATATTATGGAATATGTGATAAAATAATGAGTGTCACTTTAGATAATGCTTCTAATAATTTAAGTGTTGTTGATTATTTAAAAATTAGACTTTGTCCAATTGATAATGGTTGTTTTCATATTAAGTGTGCCGCACATGTTTATAATTTAATAGTAAAAGATGGTATTTCTCAATTTGGAGTTTCTTGTGAAAAAATTAGACTTGCTTGTAATTGGATTTTTAAAGCTAAAGTAAAAGCTAGAATTACTGAATTTAAAAATCGTTGTAATGAATGTGGACTTGCATATAGAAAAATTCCAAAAGAAATATGGAGTGAATTCTTTATTTGAAATGCTTCAAGTTGCTTATGTTTATCAAGAACCGCTACAATTAGTTTTTAATGCTCACAATGCGGATCCGAGTTTAACAATTGGCTTTGAAGATTGGCAAAATACAAAAGAACTGATTGATTTTTCAAAAGTTTTTTATAAAGCAACAAATGAATGTTCTGGTCAATACTATCCTACTATTTCTTCTATTTTAGTAAATATTTGTGCTATTTCAATTGAATTTGCTAAATATAAAGGAAAAGAACATTTTAAAGATTCAGTTGCTTTTATGATTGAAAAATTCAAAAAATATTTTTTCCCTATTCCTCAAATCTATTTGACTGCTACTACTTTCAACCCAAATTATAAATTAAGAGGTGTTGAAAGAATGGTTGAAAAGATTTATAAAAATTTTGAAATTAAAGATGATGAAACTCCTAGTGTTGAACAATGTAAAAGTAGCATTTATACAAAAGTTAAAGATTTATATAATGCATATAAAGTTATGGAAAAAAATATTCCAATAGTTGAACCTTCATCTTCTAAGCTTAAAAGTGATGATACGGATGATATGATGGATGAATATCTTGAGCTTGAAAGTGATGAAAATAATAATGATTTTGATTTATATTTCAACCAGGCACGGGAAAAAATTAGGCGTGAAGAAGGAGAACTTCAACCTCGAATATTAAATTGGTGGAAGAATCGTGAAAAACAATTTCCGACCCTTTCTAGGATTGTTCGAGATGTGCTAGCGATTCTAGCATCATCGGTCGCTTCGGAGCAAGCCTTTAGTGCAGCGAGATTTGTGATTGGAGATCATCGATATTTATTAGCAAAGGACAGTTTGGAAATATCGGTGTTGTTTCTAGATTGGGTCAATGCCGAAAGAAGAAACACCGGATTACCACTATTAAGTAACCGTATACAAGACCAAATAGATGAAATATTTGGTGAGAATAGTGATGATGGCATGGAAGCAATGGAAGAAGAACGACAAATGCCAATTCCAAAAAATCTTTCTTTTCAAATGATACAAAATTTACAAAAAGAATTTTAAAAAATGGAATTCTTAGTATAATAATTACTAATTTACTATTCAATTCCTCCTAAATTATGTACTCTTATTCTCTTTATAATATTTGTATTGTATAATTTATTTATTTGAATAAATATACGGCTATTCGCCTTGATTTTTTCTCTTATAATAGTCTCTTCTATTTAATTCATGTCATTTTATAAATTTAATTTTTGATTATTTTAATAAAAGTTTATATTAAAATTTTAAATTCAATATAAACTTTAAAGTTTATTTAATTTCAAACTTTAAATTCAATATAAAGTTTAAAAAAGTTTAAATTCAATATAAAACTTTAAATTCAATTTGAAACTTTAAATTCAATATAAACTTTAAAGTATAAATTTAATTTTAAACTTATATAAACTTTAAAGTTTTAAATTGAAGTTTTAATATAAATATATTATTATTATATAATAATTAAAATAATTAAAATTAAGAAAAAAAAAATGGAAGAACCGGTAAGACCTGGTTCCAAACCGGTCCAACCCAGTTCCAAACCGGTTACTAACGGACCGGGCGGAACAGGGAGACTTTTCCGGTAAAACCGGTCCGGTAAAATCTGGTACCGATAAGAAAATCAGGTAAGAAAAATCCGGTACCGGTCCGGTTACCGATAAAACCGGTCCTGTTGACCCGGTTCTATCCGTTTGCCAGCCTTACCCGATCCTGTCCGTTTGCCAACCTTACTTACATCCACTGTAGGGGCTGGTCGGTCAATAACCCGCAGCTCAAAAGCGTCCAAGCGCTGGTGGACCTCCATGACCTTCCGCTCAGTGTGCTGGTCCATCTTCCTCTTTGGCCGCTCCTCTTCCTCAGCAATAGACTTATGCATCCAAGGCTGGATGTGGTGCAGAAGTGTCGCCATTTGGGCCTCAAGTTTCTGGACCCTAGCAAGCAGAACCAGAGTAACATATGGAGTCGAGCGGGAGGAGCTCGGAGTGGTGCTACCACCCGGGATAGACTCGATCAGAGTGGTGTCGGTAGGCTCAGATGTAGTCGGGTTAGCCTCTCGGGCTTGCTCTACCATTGCCGCTAGGTTCTCACTAAGCGGTTGCACCTCCGGATGGGGCCCCCTATGGGGAGCCAACTCATTGGCCTCATCACGAATGAGGCCAATATATATTGTGCCAGGCGGGGTCTTGAGCACATCAATGTGACACACGGTCAGTCCTGCTAACCTGCACAAAGCAAAAACCATGCACGAGAAGGGGTAAGTAGTAGTGGCCTTGAAGTCCCTCTCATCCATCACCACCTGTAGTAGCCATGCGAAGTCCACATCGAACCCCACAATCTTCGCCACCATCAGTACCACAAGATCCCAAGTGACAATATTGTCAGTTGCAGTGGGGGAAAGACAGTGACGGACTAGTAACCACAAAAAATTGGTTGTGAAGGTGAGGTTAGACTTCTTGATACTTCCCTTGGGCTCCAGCACCCAATCGGCAGCCTCACCATCGACGGAAAGGTACTGTGCAATCCACCGCTTGGTGGTCTCTCTCAACTCTGGCTCATGATGGAACCGGCCATCTTTAATCAACTTCCACCGATAGTCAAACTAGGCGATGGGAGGTGTACGGGTGGAATCAACATCCGCGCCATAGAGAAACCTGTGGATGGCCGGCAAGGAAATGTCAACCCGCTTGCCGCGGACCCGGACGTAATCCAAAGGAGCATGTTTGGTGGGGGCTACCCACCTGTCTAGCTGAGATCGTAGAGTAGACACATAGGAAGCGTAGAACTCTCGCACCATCTCCTTACAGTAGCGGCCTACATCCCGAGCCACCCACTTCAGCCGATGCCTAGTGAATATTTCAAGAATAGCTGGCATGGTGGGAGACTACCCGTAAGAACCCGCCTCTTTAGTGTCAGGGTCTGGATAATTATCCCCTTGTCATTCGACAGTTTGACGTCGGTGTATACTTGATATTGCCCCTCAACATACCACCCGTTAGGCTGATCACAAACCAAGGTGGGGACGCCAGTCTGGGGTGCTGGAGAGAGTCAGCAATATAAGCCTCATCAGATGAGGCAGACTGGGATGTGGTGGCGGGAGCAGATTCCTCCTCAAATCCGGAGACCTTCTCAGAATCGGACACTTCCTCAGAACGGAAAGCATCTTCGGATCCAGATGCTCCCTCAGACTATGCAGCAAACCCAAAAGGTGTGCTGGACAATATGCGCTCCTCTTCAGACTATGAGGCAGAGACTCCACCGGGCGCCACCTTCGTGGGCGTGGCTTTGGTGGTGCGTGCAGCACGGGTGGGAATGAGAGTTCCTGGTGGCACGTACACCAGGTCATGCTCATCGTTTGAGCCTATGACCATCCGGACGGACTTGGAACGCCCTCGTGAGTAGAAGCGATCTTGTTTTGATGCCATTAGTACCTCCAAAGAAAATCAATTATCACCAGTACATGCAACAGAAGAAAGCAACAAAGTAGAAACAAAAATGGAATGGTAGTGATGTAGTTGCAGCACTGCATGACGGACCCAAGACGGTCTGTCAGAGGCACGACGGTCCATCATGGGGTCCGTCGAGGAACACTTAGTGAAAGTTTTGTATATCATCAGAAGAAAAGGTTCTGATAGTGTAAATAATTATGTAGGACGGACTGTCGAAGGCACGACGGTCCATCATAGGGGTCCGTCGAGGGACACTTAGACTAAAATTTGAAAACATCAGAAACAAAGGTTCTAACAGTGTCGACGGTTGTGCAGGACAGATCATCGAAGGCACGACGGTCCATCATAGGGGTCCGTCGAGGGACACTTGTGCTAAGAATAAGAAGCGGGGAGTGACAGACCCCCACGACGGTCTATTGAGAGCATGACGGTCTGTCAACGGGGTATCCCCTAACTTACTAATGCGGAGTATCCTTAACAATCCAAGATTCCCAAGCAACTACACAACATCCCTAGGGGAAGAATTTTTCTTGTTTTAGCATTCAATTTTAGACAGCCTATCAATCCTAGGTCAAAAACAGAATCAGGAAACACACACCATTTTTAACAAAACACCCCCATTCCTTTTCAATATTAGTGTTTTACGGGAACTTAGGACTATGTGGGTGAGTTATAGCATGCAACAAGGGTCTAAAATTGGAGACCCACACAGTAAGACAACAAGTTTAATCATAAACCAAAAAAATTAATGATAGTTAATTCACGGATCAAAAGAACATACCTGATAACTGGAGTAGAGGAAGAATAAGTAATACACTGGTAGTTGAACAGCAGCACAAACACCACGAACACCGACTGGCAATAGACTAAAGAAAATAGGAGAATTAGGAGAGAAAGTGTAAGACCCCAAAAATAAGATAAGGTGTCTATATCATAACATGTTTTTATTTAAGTTCTAATGTTCTAAATATGTTAAAATATAGTATATCGGCAGTATCTAAAATATTAGAGGTATTGGAAGTCGAACGTTAAGGGACGACTAAGACGTTCGATGACTAAGTTGCCTAGATGCCTAATATGTCGTTATATGTGTTTATGGGTGTTTCATGGTTCTATAAGGTTATAAAATGTCTTATTATATGGATTAGAGTCAGTGTACAAAGTTTGAAGTGATTTGAAAGTCAAACGTCAAGGGACGACCAAGACGTTCGACGACTGGTCGCTTATATGCCTCATGTGTCTATGCATGACTAAATATGTATGAAATGATACTAATAATTATTAAAATGGTTTAAAATGATGTTTAACGTTTTTATATGATGTTTCGTAAAGTTTGGAGGTCAAATGCCCAAGAACGTCGAAGGCGTTCGAAAGATAGCCCCTAAGACGTTCATCATATGTCATGTTGGGGCCAAGGCTGTTTGGATGTCTTATAGGTGTTTTTTTGGATGAAATTTATGTGGAAGGTCTATAACATGTTAAGGTTTGTAATCATGTTGGAAACGTCTGGGTATTACTTCTAAAGGGCCCCAAAAGGGGCCCCAAAAGAAGGACCCAAAACCAGTGTGCAGTCTGGCCCAGGCAGACCCTGGCGACGGATCAGTCAACGGCCAGTCATGGCTGTGACGCCCCGTAAAAGGGTCCCGTAGTGAGGGACATATACAAGGGTGAAGGTAGGAACCTTGGGCATCCAGTGTAGCCAACGACGGAGGCCTGTGATGGCCCGTCGTGGTTGTAACGCTTCATCATTGCCATCATCTCAGGTGGCCTACTGCTGGCAACCTGCGTCTGTTTCATTAAAAGGGTGAATGGGAAATTCACCCCACGTCCTAACCTAACTATAATAGGTTTATTTAGCTATTTTTGGGTGTATATAAGTCATCAAAAACGTGATCACCCCATTCTAGAATCCTCTCACAAGATTGAAACATTTTCCTCCAAAAATAGTCTCTCTAGAAACCACCATTGTTGCTGAAGCTCAAGATCAGATTCAAACTGGGATTTACATGGATGAATCATCAAGTTTAAGAGTTTTTCAACTAATCAAAGGTATGGTGATCTTCATCTCTAGTTATCTTTTCATCTAGAGAGCTATTCGATAAGATTTCAAAAGAGAAAAATATGATTTAGTAGGGTTATGAGGCTTTGCTTGATCATTGCACATGTTAACTCTATGGGGATTATGATTGGTTATCTTACCTTACTATGTATGAAATATCTCTTGTTTGATGATGTGATGCCAATTATGGCAATATATGAAATCTATGTGAAATAGAAAGATATGTTGAATAATGTATGTCATGATATAGTTAAAACATGCTAGAAGTTATGGTGGTTAAAGTTAATTCTCTTAGATTGTTGTATTCCTATATGGTTTTATATGATAGTATCCAAATACTAGGATTTGACTTGGAATGTTTAGTAACTACCTATGGAAGCATGCTATCCTATGAATGTATGTGATTAAAAGTGTGCATTGTCTCCTTTTGTATATAAGAGATACTTGATAAGTTGCTAGGAGTCCCTTGTAGAGACTTGATCCTAGTTGTAAATATAGTATGCATGCTTATGACGGATGAGTTGGTAAAGCTCTGTATCTTATATTGCCATACTTGTCCCCTCAATTGTCTAAATGTTGCATTTCTGGATATTTGGAAGCATGCTCACTATAAAGACTAGGCAACTTATTGTAACATGTTCGAAGAACCAACTAAATTGTCCTTTGATTGGTTATTGTTGAAATATGTGTAGAATTGATGTATATGAACATGATAATGTATGTGAAAAGGAGTTTTGCTATTTGGAAATAAAGAATGAGAGTCTTATGACATGATGAGTTGTAGAGTTATTTCTAAACTTCTTATTATGTTATGAACCTCCTTGTTGTTTTCCTCAAATGATGTATGACCTTAGTGTCTATTGCATTGTAGGAAGACCTTATGTGAATAGAATAGTATGATAAAAATTGATGGTTGAGGATGATTTGCCTAAAATGCTAAATTGAATTAATGTAAATTCCCTCTAAAGTGGTAATCACTTTAAGTGATGAAAATGAAGGTTGTGTAGTTAAGATCCTCTATAGGTTGGGTTAAGTTGCTCTTAATTGGGTTTACCCTAAGTGGGGGATGGTGTTTGAGTAGTGAGGCTGTAGAAATTGTCTACATTGTCCTTCTATTCTTACTTGAATTGGAAAATAATGAATTCTTAGTAAGCTTGTTCATGAATATAGTCTTGCATAAAGTGTGAATTGCATGACCTTTAGATGTTTGGTATGAATTTATTGACACCATCTTGGAGAAATGGTGAATTTTCCAAAGAGCATGAAAGGATTTTTTTTTTTGGATAAAATCCATGTTTTCTCATATTGACTTGCATTTTAATATGCTAATTGTGAATTTGACTTTATGAGATGAGATAAGAAGCATAGTAATATAGTCACTTGTGAGGTAAAATGTTTAGCCTTAAAATGAAAAGTTGAGTCTCTTAAAAATTATTTATGTTGAGTCTCTTGAAAACTATGTGACTTTTATGACTTGGAATGCATAATTGTAGGCTCATTCTTGAAAAGTGAAAGCATGTTTAGCTAAGTGTCCATGTATGTGCCTATAATTTGTGTTATTTTTCCTAAATGAGGCTTACTTTAAGGGTGAGTATTATGTTAAGAAAAGAAATTTGTGGAATGGCTTCCTATATTGTTGTGAGGTACTTGGTGTGTCTTACAATTTAGACTTCACTAGGAAGGAATCATGACCATGTCTTGGTTAAAAGTTGAGAATTTCTCATTTTTAAAGATATTTGACCTTTTACTTGCTAAGCTGTGAAACTCATGATACATGTGAGTGTGTTAAGGAGAAGGACATTCCTCCATGGACACCACTTAGTATGGTATGGTTGAGTATGACCTTTATGGCACTAGGTCTAACTAATGAAGATCTTTTGGATTTAATAACTCAAGTTTATGTGAATTGAAGTATGAGTGCTTAAGTAACTTTGAGTATGGGTTATGATCTGCCTATGAGTAGCTTTTCAAGATTTTCTTGTAATGAACTGAGATGTAATGATCATGTTATAATTAGGAGAAGGATGTTCGCCTATGAACATGAAAAGGACCTTTGTGTTTGATGCATTAAAGAGTGAGTGAGTAATGGTTTTGCTTGCTTGTGTGCATTGAGTGCTAAAATTATTTAATGATATTTTAAATATTATGCACTGCTCTTATATGTATTGAAGTCCTTGTTGTGATTAAAGAGCCCTATGTGTCATTCGAGGACGAATGTTCCCAAGTGGGGGATATTGTAAGACCCCGAAAATGAGATTAGATGTCTAGAGACTAACATATTTTTCTTAAAGTTATAATGTTATAAATATGCTTAAAATATATTATATAGGCAGTAGCTAAAGTTTTAGAGGTATTGGAAGTCGAACGTTTAGGGACGACTAAGATATTCGACAACTAAGTTGCCTAGATGCCGAATATTTGGTTCTATGTGTTTATAGGTGTTTAATTATGATATAAGGTTCTAAAATGTATTAATATATGGCTTAGAGTCAGTGTACAGAGTTTGAAGTAATTTCGAAGTCGAACGTCAAGGGACGACCAAGACGTTCGACGACTAGTCGCTTATGTGCCTCATGTGTGTATGCATGCCTAAATCTTTATTAAATGATAGTAATAAGTCTTCAAATGGTTTAAATGATGTTTTATATTTTTATATGAAGTTTCGTAAAGTTTGGAGGTCAAACACCTAAGAACGTCCAAGGCATTCGAAAGATAGCCCCTAAGACGTTCATCGTATGTCATGTTGGGGCCAAGGCTGTTTGGACGTCTTATAGGTGTTTGTTTTGGATGAAATTATTTTGAAGGTCTATAACTTGTTAAGGTTCGTAATCACGTTGGAAACGTCCGGGTATGACTTTTAAGGGCCCCAGAAGAGGCCCCAAAAAAATGACCCAAAACAGTGTGCAGTCTGTCCCAGGCAGACCATGGCGACAGATCAGTCAACGGCCAGTCATGGATGTGATGCCCCGTAAAAGGGTCCCGTAGTGAGGGGAATAGACAAGGGTAAAGGTAGTAACCTTGGTGCATCCACTGTAGACAACGACGGAGGCCTGTGATGGCCCGTCGTGGTTGTAACGCCCCGTCACTGCCTTCGCCGCGGGTGGCCTGCAACTGGCAGCCTGCGTCTGTTTCATTAAAGGGTGAATGGGAAATTCACCCCACGTCCTTACCTGACTATAATAGATTTATTTAGCTGTTTTTGGGTGCATATAAGTCATCAAAAACGTTATCACCCCATTCAAGAATCCTCTCACAAGATTGAAACCTGTCCCTCCAAAAATACTCTCTCTAGAAACAACTATTGTTGGTGAAGCTCAAGAACAGATTCAAGCTGGGTTTTCCATGGATGAATCATCAAGTTTAAGAGTTTTTCAACTAATAAAAGGTATGATGATCTTCATCTCTAGTTACCTTTTCATATAGAGAGCCATTCTTAAATATTTCAAAAGAGAAAAATATGATCAAACACTTTCTTCTACAATCTTCCATGGGTTCTTTCTTAAACTCATTTCAAAGGCATAATATGAATGTATTGATGATTTTCTACTGTTTTGGAAGTGGTTTTAAATCCAATTGCATGATGAACCCATGCTCTATCACCAATACGATTTAGCCTTGCATGGACCTTATGATCTTGAATTGTTATCGATTGAATTATGATTCGATTACGTTGAAGTGATTTTATATGCTGTTATTTACATGAATTTATTTTGAATTGATGATGATCATTCCATGATGATAAATATATGAACATTTGAACATGAATAGTCTATGTTTCTATGTGCTATCTTGAAGTCGATTGTGGAATCATTTGTGTAAGGTTGTGATTATGTATGAACTCCTGTAGATACTGTTTTAGGGTGAAATAATGGATGAATTTTGTAGGTGTAAATCCTTAATGAACAATCTAAGAAAGGATTGCATGAATTGATCTAGATTCCTTTAGGCTATAAAGTCAAAAAGCTAAGTGTGTGATGGATCTTGAGTTGTTGTTATATCAAAGCATGGTTTCTTCTTGATTTCCTACAAAATTATGTACTTCCTAATGAGTATATTGTTGATAAAATATGAATGATTATCAAAGCCTTAGAGAGTTCATAGTATTGGTAAATTCTCCTATACTCTAGCAAATCGACAAGCCTAAATGCCTATGTTGTAACCTTAATCATGATTTCAATATGGTTAAATGTAGGTTTATATACTGCCTTCAATTGATATTATATACGAAATATGATTTAAAATCAATGCAAGGGAAATTAGCTAATGATCTATGTTATTCTACTTTCCTAGTATGTTGATGTGTTGTATTATAATATAGTATAATCTTGTAGCTACTTGTACATGGTTTCTTTTATGATTAAATTACATTTATCTACTTCCATATATATGAATTATAGGTAGACAAGGTGTATTGATCAATGAGGATTAAAGATCGAGTAGTTGGTAAGAATGCTTATTTTCTCTACTCTTCTTCTTTATAGAAATGTTGTTGAAGTCTTGTATGGCATTGTGTGGTATGGTCCACTTATAGTGTCGGTGTTTAATTTATTTTCATTATATATGTGTTGACCATGGACTGTAAGGCAAATTGATGAATATATGATTTAGAGATTTAGATGATAACTTTATGATGTAATTGTGCCTATTTTCCTATTCTAGTTGTGATCTAGGTTGTGTGGCTATTATATTAGAATGTGTATATTCATGTTAGGGTATTGTTGTATAGGTGCTTCCATTGATGTGGTTAAATGGTTAATAGCCCCTACCCATGTACTCCTTATATGAAAGTGTAAATAGCTAAAGTTAGGAGCCATGGTTATAATGTTTATATGGCCTTGTCTCCTATGCTATTATGTGTTGTGTGGTATGTTCTTGGAATTATAATGTGGTCTAAGAGGGTGGATACCTCAAGAAGTTATTGATAGCCATTATGTGATCATGTTGATCAATGTACACACTCTCACTTACATGCCTGTTACAAGTAGTATAGGTCAGGATGTCTAAATGAAATGTTGTTGTCATTTTTACTAATGTCTACTACTATGCATGTAAAGTATATGTATGTGAAGTATGTTATGTATTCCTTACTAGTATGACTTGATAGGTGTACTAGTATGGGCAAGAGTATGGGACTTTGCCTATGCATTGCACATGTGTACCTTGATATGATAGTACTAGTTTTGGTTTCTATATGTATGAATATGTATGTATGAACTTGTGCGACTTAATGTGTTATGTGAAAGGTTTAGTCGCATATATGTATACACACACACACATGTATGAATATCTAGACAAGAGAGGGGCTTTGAATGGTGTATTCATGTGTACCCTAAACTAGATGATTCTTTACATATGCTATGTTCATGTGAATGGATTCTTTACATGATTTAGGTTGATGAACTTCCATCTATGACCTATGAGTTAAGCATATGAGGGGATGACTCTCCTTAACCCCTGATTTATAAAGTAAAAATATAATAAAGGTTTTTAATAAAGGGAACTTAGCTTAGCACCGAGTGAACTTTAAATGAGTGTGTGTCCCTTCCTATGGTAGGAAGGTAGGTCACCATAAATCTCATGAGGTGGATAACCATAATGCCTCAATGGGCATAAATAGTGTTTCCATAAGTTAATAACTACAATGCCTAATCTTGGCATAAAGAGGGTTTTCACATGTACCTCAAAATTCCATAACTATGTTGCCACCATAGGATACTAGCTAGTGGATCCACCTAGAAAGTTATGTTTATGATGGGTTCTACTTTTGCCGGTAGACCACCCTTTATCGGTGTGGGGTCCTATGACACCGGATTCCATGTTTAGCATCACATGGTCTATGTCGGTTAAGGCAAAGTTTCCCTAAAGTAAAATAGAAAATGGAAGTTAATTACTAGGACCCTAAATAGAATTACTTAAGAGAGGTTACTTAGGATAGGTGGAAGTAATGAACCCATCTAGACATTGCACAAGTAGCTCCTTAGGAAGTTCTAGGAAGGTGTTCTAATGCATGTCTCTATGTATATGTTCCCCATACATGACATTTTAGTATTTGTCTACTTGTTATGAAGATGTGCATGATATGAGTCATTATGCATGATGTTGATTTTGTTGACTATATGATGAAGGTCTTGACTTAACTATGTCTATGTGATATTATACTTCTATGATGGTATGTGCTTTTCTATGATGTTTGGCCTTTGATTTTGTTTCTATGAAGTATGAAAATGATATATATGCTATTGATAAAGGTTTTATGATGATTTACTCAAAATGACATGAAATATGATTTCAAAGAAAATGTCCCTTTTTAAATGCATGTTTTTGCATGGTTGCCATACTTAGTACATTCTTATGCTAATCCCATTCTTCTCTACTTTTTACACAAAGTGTAGGTTATGGATGCTTAAAGGATGTCTTGGATGGTGCAGAGCTTGATAGATGATTCTCAAGCTCAATGAAAGGAATCCTTATGTTCAAGGATCTCCTACTTATGTATCTATTGTAAAGTCTTTAAATATTATGTAGTTTGTATTATGTCTTAAGGTTTGTGTCCCTAATGTACTCCAAAGTTATTGAGTATAATATGGTAAAGAGACTTAGAGTATATATATGTATTATGACTTATATTTTATACGTATATGAAGTAAAGTTTCTAGCATATAAGGTGCTATGAAAAGTTGTAAATTTTCTGCTAAAATTTACTATGTTGATGCGATGAATGAAAACTATAAACTTGTAAAAGACCTCCGAGAGGTCAAGTACATCGTGTTACTTCTAGGGAGTGCTCCCTGGTTGTGACAGAAAGGGACTGTGGGAATTTGGTGAAAATATGGGAAATCAGAAGATGGAGAGGGACATGGGAGTTAATGGTGATGAAGTGAGGAGAAATAGTAGTAAATGAGGAGAGAAACGGTAGGGGCTATGTGAAGAGGTGGGAACTTTAAAAGGTTACAACTTTTAATATTCAGCCGGACGGGTCGGGTCGGGTAGGTGGATAAAGACGCGATGATTCCCCGTTGATGGACCGTAATAGGGTCGACGGTCCGTCGAGGGTGCCCTAACTTGGAAAATTTGAAAGAAATACCTGGGCATGATGGATCACACAGACGGTCAGTCGATGACACGACGGTCCGTTGATTGGTGCAGCAGACCAATTTTCTGCATATTTCTGGTGATTTGGTTTTTGCACATTTAACACCCATTGAGCTAATCTTTTTGTATTTTCTGGACACTTTTTGGACACGGACCCTAATCTATGCTCTAGCCAACACTACTAACAATAAATAAAAGATCAGTCAGACGGAACATTAAATAAATAAAAGCAAAAATAAGGCAACTATGCCTAGAAAATCATTAAAAACCTATAGCTGGCTGGAGGATACACATTGGGTTGCCTCCCAATCAGCGCTTGATTTAACGTCACGGCACGATGGAGGACTCTTGATTACCCAGACATCATCAAGATGGTATGCCTCGATCACTTCCTTTGCCGTTTCAGCATGCTCTAGATAGATTTTGAGTCAATGCCTATTCACCTTGAACCTCACACCCTCCTTGTTCTCCAACTCAACTGCACCATGAGGGAATAGTTGGGTGATAAAATAGGGACCAGTCCATTTGGACTTGAGTTTGCCTGGAAACAAACGCAACCTAGAATTGAACAAAAACACCAAATCCCCAACCGAAAAATCGCGCTTCTCAATCTTTTGGTCATGGTACTTCTTCATCTTTTCTTTGTAGAGGGCTGAACTTTCATATGCCTTCAAGCGAAATTCATCAAGATCATTCAACCCGTTTAATCTCTGTTTCGCAGCCTCATTCCAATCCATTTTCAACTTCTTCATTGCCCACATGGCCTTATGCTCTAATTCAACCGCTAAGTGACAAATCTTCCCATATAGAAGTTGGTAAGGGGACATACCTATGGGAGTCTTGTATGCTGTCCAGTAGGCCCAAAGAGCATCATCAAGCCTCCTTGACCAATCCGTTCTACTAGCATTCACTGTTTTTGCCAAAATATGCTTAATCTCCCTGTTTGACACCTCAACTTGCGCAATAGTTTGAGGATGGTAAGGAGTGGCCACATTATGGAGAACCCCATATTTTTTCAATAATCCCTTAAACAGCTTGTTGAAAAAGTAGTATCCCCTATCACTGATAATAGCCCTTGGGGTGCCAAATCTAGGATATATGTTCTTTTTAAAGAATGCGGTGACACTCTTTCCTTCATTATTCACAAGTGGTATAGCTTCTACCCATTTTGACACATAATCGACTGCCACAAGAATGTACTTCATCCTATGAGAACACACAAAAGGGCTCATAAAGTCAATGCCCCACGCATCAAACAATTCAATCACAAGAATGGGATTTAAAGAGAGCTCTTGCTTTCTCGAAATGCCACCATCTCTTTGGCATCTATCACATGCCTTGGCGAACTCATGAGCATCTTGGTGGATGGTTGAACAATAGTAGCCACATTTCCTGATCTTGTGAGCAGCCTGGATACAACTATGATGCCCACCTACAGACGAATAATGGCATGCCTCAAAAACACTCAACAGCTCAACTTCCGGCACACAACGCCGAATAATCCCATTGGCATAACTCCTATATAAGTATGGCTCATCCCAAAAGAACTTTTTCACAATATGCATGAACTTTTTCCTTTGATGAAAGGACAAGTCCGGTGGGAAGATATTACTAGCCAGATAATTTGCAAAATCTGTGAACCATCGAATCAAGTCTTGGGAGGCAGTCAACACATGTTAATCAGGGAAAGTATCATCAATTTCATCCTTTCACCTAACTTCCTCATTGCTTCATCTTCTAATCGGGACAAGTGATCAGCAACTTGATTTTTGGTCCCTTTTCTATCTTTCACCTCAAAGTCAAATTCTTGCAATAGTAATACCCAACGAATCAACCTCGATTTTACATCCTTCTTTGCCATCAAATATCTCAAAGCAGAATGATCAGTATGTACTATAACCCTCGTTCGAAGAAAATAGGAGCAAAATTTCTCGAAAGGAAAAACTACTGCAAGGAGCTCTTGTTCAGTCACGGTGTTGTTCTTTTGGGATTCATTAAGGGCTTTACTAGCATAGTAAATGGGATGAAGGATTTTGTACCTTCTTTGTCCCAATACAACACCAAGAGCAACCCCATTCGTATCGCCCATCACCTCAAAAGGCTTGCTCCAATCTAGAAAAATGATGATAGGTGCAGATACCAACTTTTCCTTCAACTCACCAAATGCCTTAAGACAAGATTCATCAAAATGAAACTTATACTCTTTATCAAGAAGCTTTCACAAAGGATGTGCAATCTTTGAAATATCCTTGATGAACCTCCAGTAAAAGCATGCATGCCCAAGAAAACTTCTCACACCTTTTACAAATATTGGTGGAGGAAGTCGCTCTATCACCTCAACTTTAGCTCGATCAACCTCTATACCCTTGTCTAAAATGCGATGACCCAATACAATACCTTATTTTACCATGAAGTGACATCTTTCCCAATTTAGCACAAGGTTGCAATCTTCACACCTCTTAAGAACCTCGGACTAAGGACTCAAACACCGCTCAAAGGAGTCACTAACCACTGAAAAATCATCCATAAACACCTCAATAGTGTCCTCCACCATATTGGAGAATATAGACATCATACATCTCTGAAATTGGGTTGGTGCATTACATAACCCAAACGACATTCTCTTGAACCCGAAGGTCCCATAAGGACAAGTAAAGGTGGTTTTCTCTTGATATTCCAGTGCAATATAAATCTGAGTATAACCCGAATAGCCATCAAGAAAATAGTACCACCCCATTCCTGCAAGTCTATCTAACATCTAATCCATGAAGGGCATAGGAAAACGGTCCTTCTCGGTCCATGCATTTAATTTCTGGTAATACATACATACCCTCCATCCGTCACCAACCTCATCGGAACAAGCTCATTTTTCTCATTGGGGACCACAATCATTCCCCCTTTCTTAGGTACACACTGAACAGGGACTACCCAACTACTATCGGCGATTGGATATATCACTCTAGCGTCCAACCACTTAATGATTTCCTTCTTTACCACCTCTTGCATAGGTGGATTTAAACGTCTCTAGTGCTCAATACATGTCTTATGATCCGACATGAGTTGGATTTTATGTGAACAAATCCCGGGAGGGATCCCAATAATTTTTACATTAGTCCACACAATAGCTCTTTTGAACCTTTTTAACACCTCCACCAAACTCTCAACTTGATGCACATTCAAATCTAATGCAATAATTACCGACAAAATGTCACCTTTTCCTAAGAATACATACCTCAGATGATGTGGTATAGCATTAAGTTCTAATTTTGGAGCCTCCTCTATAGATGGTTTCGCGGGTGGAGACTCACGATGTTTCATATCTAACTCCAACTTTTTTGGTTTAAACTGAACATCACCTCGATCAAGTGTCGCGACCAATGACCCATACTCTTTAATACAATCACTATCAAAATTCATAATCACTGCCACTAGTGCTTCTACACCCAGAAGCTCTTCTATTTGTACCTCAAATGGCTTTTCAACCCTGTAACATATGGTAGATACCGCTTGGATCTCGTCACTCTGCCTCATGGACCTACAAATATTGAAAGTCACATCTTTAGTGTTCAACCGAAATTTCATTTGCCCTTTCTCCATATCAACCAAGGTTCTACCCGTAGAAAGGATGGCCTCCAAAGAATAATAGGCACCTCAAAATCAACCTCACAATCCAAAATCACAAAATCGTCTGGAAATATGAATGACTCCACCTTTACTAACATATCGTAGAGTATCCCAATAGGCGTCTTTACCGTTTGATCGGCCATTAGTAGACGCATCGTAGTGTGCTTTGGGTCACCCAAACCCAACTTCTTGTAAATAGAGATAAGCATAAGATTTCTGCTTGCTCCAAAATCACATAATGCTTTCGCAAAGTGTAATAACCTGATTGTACATGGAATAGTGAAGTCACCCGGATCTTCTTTCTTTTGCAGTAGAGACCTTGTAGTAATAGAAGTACAATGCCGCATTGTATCATCATCCTCAAAACTAACCGATCTTTTCTTAGTGACCATATCTTTCATGTACTTGGCATAACCGAGCATTTGTTCAAGAGCTTCTATCAAAGGGACATTAATGGAAAGCTGTTTGAGCATAGTGATAAAATGTCAGTATTTACCATCCTCAGTCTTTTTCACTAACCTATGTGAGAATGGAGGAGGTGGTCTTGGCATGGGGGTCATCTTTTGGGGTACCTCAGCTTCCTTCCCCGTTTTGTCTTTTAACTAACCACTAACCTCCACTACCTCATCATCGCCTCTTATCATATTTTCTACACAAGATGGCATTGGTGGGTCAATGGTTTGCTTACCACCTCGAGTTGTGACTTCCATACAATGTCCATCATTTTTCGGATTTTGGACAATATTGCTAGGAAGAGTGACTGATTGGCGTGGGTTCACAGTCAAAGACAATTGGGCCATTTGCAACTCAAGATGCTTGATTTAGATTGCATGTGCATCAACTGTTTTCCGAATACTCGCTAAGTCACTCCTCAACTCTTTAGTCTGCTCATCACTAGCATCAATACTCCTCATCATTTTCTGCAACATATCCTCAACGCGCGCCATACTACCTCCACCATCCCTAGGAGCAACTTCACGATTTTGAGGTGGAACATAGGGCCCACTCCTATCATTTCTATTACCATAGTTACCCCGATTGAAGTTATTGTAGAGGTTGTAATTCCCATCCCTGACATAATGATCCTCTCAGTTGTAATTACCATAGTTTAGGCCGTGATTTCCTTGACCTTGGCGCCAATTCTTTTGATAGGAGCCTTGGGCGTTTGGTCGGAAACCCCCCGTCTACTCATTTACCGCATAAGAGTCCTCCTCATAGTAATACTCATCAGTTGGTGGTGGTGGTTTAGCCAAGTAGTTCACCGCATTTACCTTTTCTGCACCCCTAGTGACGTGTTTCAACACCAACCCAAACTCAGTTCTCATTTGAACTATTTCTTCAGGAATCTCATTTGTGACTGGGTTGTGTGCGTATTGCACTGCAAACGTGTTTCTCCCAGTATCTGACTTTCTAGTGCTCTAAGCTTTATTATTTTGGGAAATTTTCTCCAACTTCTCAGCAATCTCAGTATAAGGACACTCCCAATAAGAACCACCCACTATCGTATCTAGTACTGCTTTATCATTATCATCTTGTACCCGATAGAAGTACTATTTCAATGACTCATCATCGATGCGGTGATTGGGGACACTTCTCAAGAACGAAGTGAACCTGTCCCAAAAACTACTGACTGATTCTCCCAGTAGTGCCACAAAGTTGTTCACCCTATATTTGTGGCTTAGCTTCTTAGACACCGGGTTGTAACGTGCTAAGAACACATCCCTCAATTAAATCCAAGTGTAGATTGAGTTATAGGGGAGCTCGGTAAACCATATAGCGGCCTCTCCCGTCAGTGAGAGAGGAAACACTCTCAACCCAATTACGTCCATATTAAAATCAGGCCTCCCTAGGCAACTCTTACACACCGACCTCACCTTGGGGATGTGAGCATGTGGATCCTTAGAAGGTCTCCCTGAAAACAAACCTCTATCGGTGAGCATTTTCATCAGACTACTAGTTACAACGAAAGTATGGTCGTGTGGTAGGGGAGGCAAGACAAGTGGATTGTCAGAGTCAGTAATATTATTATATCCCCTATAATACTCTTGAGAGTGTGGAGCGGGAGGTTGCCTATGTATTTCACCTTCCCCATGATTTTCAGGTAATAATTGATCATGAGCATCAACCGGTGGTGGAATTTCCAAGTTGTGATCATCATCGAGAATACCCAAATTTCGGTTCATTCTACGCAGTGTACACTCTAGTTTGCGGTCGGGTGAGAGTATGGGTTCTCCTCTACTCCGCGTACTTGGCATACATGGAAGTTAGATCAGCAAGAGACAAAAACAAAAAGAAACAAGAAAAATTAGGAAAATATTGACTAAACTTTGGTAAAACTTAATGTTAATCTAAAAGCCACTTTCTCCGCAGCGGCACCAAAATTTGATACGCACAAATTTACTTCTCAAAAAGAAGTATAAGCGGTCGTATCAACTAAAGAACCCAACTATGAGGTTGGGGTCGATCCCACGAGGAAAATGATTTAGACATAACTTTAACCTATTATTACTTCTATTTAGTCAAGTCCTTTCCGGAAACAATTAACAAACAGGGTTTCTTTACGCAATAAATATAATTAGTTACTTCTAAATAAACAAGTGACAAGTTTAAAATTTTGATTTTATTAAGTAATGAGAGTAACTAAGGCTTAAGTGTTCCCCACAGGTTCATAACGCGGTAATTCTAGCTATAACAATCCTTTCCTAGTATCTTGCATGCAAAGTGGTAAGTTATGTATCCCTAATTCCTTGGTCCGGCAACTAGGAAATTTCACTCCGCACCTTGGTCCGGCTAGGTGTGTATGCTTTACTAAACCTTAACTTTAACTCATATTAAGCATCATAATCGATGTATGACTTAGTTGTTACTTCGCACCAATCGACACTAGCCTATTAGATTGTATATACTAAATCTACATTGATAATTCTTTTCTTATTATCTACCTCTTTGGTCCAACAAGTATCAACAAGGAGAATTCTAACGCATGCACCCGTTAAAAAGACTTCTAAACGAAACAATTATCAATACATGCAAGACACTATTCTAGAATTGTTATTTTAGCTAGTTTTTACCTTGTTAAATACCCATTGTTCCCACAACCCTAGCTATGAATTTAGTTACCCATGTTAATAATCACACAATTCATATTAGTTTGATAAGAATTCATGTACTTACTTTGATGAGATTAATGAAAAACCATAAAATTACTTGAATTAATCAATAAGCTTGCAATAAACGATTTCCGAAATATAGAATAACTTCCCAAAATCACAAGTTCACAACTAGAACAATGAAATTTGAAAAATACCCAGGAAACTAACCCCAAAAATGAGGTTTTTACAAGCATTTATAATAATAGAGTCGTAAGAAAAGAGGGAAATCTATTTAAGGAAAATCTGTCCAAAAACGCGTCTGAGTCGATGACTGGAGCGACGGATGTTTACATCCCTACTCTGTCAAAATAGGGCGAAACGTCGCGGCAACTCGAAAATAAATTAATTGATTCAATTTTAATAAAGTTTTAAAAATAAACGAGTTTTAAAAAGAGTCGCCACCTAATTTTAGGGAAACTAGGAAACCAATTATTAATCTACGAAACCAATTTGATTCTAGGTAAGGGGTTCAAGTTATTCCGAAGGGAAGGGGTTAGGCACCCTTCGGAATCCAAAAATGTGGTTCCCGACTGAATTCATTTTTTTTTCAAATTGAGGAAGAATATAAAATAAACACATATACTAAAAACACAATATACACAATAAAGCAATAATTATCGGCCTAAAGTTTGCCTAACGTCAATATTCACAAAATAATGAATGAAATATAATTCGAACTTTTTCGAATAATTTCAAGGAGAAACACCTCGTTGTACCTGTAAAGACACTTAGTAAAAGAGTTAGTGCCAAATAAATATAACTAAAAATGAATAACTCAAATAATAACTTAAGAATAAAAATCCGTCTTATTGACATGGGAGGCCTTGGAAATCGACGGTAATTTCTTCATCGGCCCTTTTCAACATATAAAATATATAAACTTGAATTAAAATTCCGTGTTTTTAAAATGGGGAGGCCTCTAAACCCGACGGATAGATTTTTCATCGGCCCTTTTCAACATATAGAATATATAAACTGAACATCAACAAAACATAACAAACTTATCCCAAGAGAATATGGAAAACAACAACCAAACTAAAATAACATAATTAGAAATGGAAACAACAATAACGTAATATATAAAAATTAAAAATAACATTAAAATAGAATAATAACAAAACCCTGAAAAGTTAAGATAGCAAATAGTTGACTAACAATTTTAAAATAATAGTAATAATAAATAAATAAACATCGAATCGTAAAATAATGCTAATGTTAAAACTACAATAAATACAAATATTAATTGACTTTTAGAACTACATTAAACTAAAAAACAAAACAAGCTACATACAATAAACAGAAAACATAAAAGAGCTGGGAATTAAATAAAACAAAGCTAAGAAAAAAAATATACCTGGTTCTGGACAGCGAACCGGAACTCCGAGTTTGAAAGAGACGACTCCACCTCCTCAACTCGAAAAACCACAAAAACACTTTAAAATTTTTGAACTATGGGAACCAAGAATTCTCAAAATTTTATGAGTATTCTTTTGTTTTCCCCTCTAAATCCTCCTTTAAAATATTGAATGAAGTGGGTTTATATAGAAACCCAAAAATCCTCAAAAAGGATAAAATACCGATGTGGGACTATTGCAAAATTGAAAATTGTTTGAGTGACAATGTGGGAAAGGCAATTTTTTTTTTTTTGTATTTGACTCTAAATGTATGAATTTTAAAATCATCAGACCAAAATTTGCTATTAAATAAATAAAGCTCCAAAATCACGAATTTTTAAAATGTTAGGCCAAAATTGGGTGTCAACAGCTGTCCCTTTCGTTGTGTATGATTGATGAAAGAAATCGTGGACAACGAAAATTGACAAACCCAATTTTGACCGAACACATGACCTTTGTAGAGAAGTGCGGTTGCATGTGGTGGAAGTGGATCCCAGACCTGTCTCCAAAAGGTTCCATGATGTGTTGCGTCCTTGTTGAAGTAGTTTACACCTGTTTTTTTTTAAATCTTTTTTTTTTGAATTTTTTAGAAGAAATTCATCCTTTCGAATGCTCTTGACAAAGTCTGAGATAAAATTCGTCATCTTAAAAATGCAATTTAAATGGGAGACAGTGTCTTCCACCGTGTCGACACTTAATTTCTCTCCTCGATATTTAACGTCAGTTGACGTTGAGGGATAAATATTTCCTTTGAGATGCACGATTCTTTTTCTGGCAGTGCATGATTGCTTGCAGGGCATGGATATCTTCCCGCGATGTTCAAATTTGCGAGGGATGCAATCTTCTCGCGATGCATAAAATTTTGCGAAGGATAGGATCTTCTCGCGATGCATAAAATTTTGCGAGGGATGAAATCTTCTCGCGATGGATAAATTCAGCAAGGTATGAAATCTTCTTACGATATGTAAACATTTGCGAGGAATTGAATTTTCTCGGGATGCACAAAAATTTTTGCGAGGGATGAAATCTTCTCGCGATGCATAAATTTTGCAAGGTATGAAATCTTCTTGCGATATGTAAACTCTTGCGAGGAATTGAATCTTCTCGCGATGCATAAAAAATTTTGCGAGGGATGAAATCTTCTCGCGATACATAAATTCCGCAAGGTATAAAAATCTTCTTGCGATATGTAAACTTTTGCAAGGAAGTGAATCTTCTCGCGATGCATAAAAAATTTAACTTGCGATGCATTAATATTAATCCGCGATGCATGAATATTAACTCGCAATGCATGATTATTAACTAGTGATGCATGAATTAACTCGCGATGCATGAATCGACTCTCGATGCATGAATATTACCTAGTGATGCATGAATTGACTCTCGATGCATGAATATTAACTCTCGATGCATGAATTAACTCTCGATGCATGAATATTACCTAGTGATGCATGAATTTTCTGCGAGGTAGGGAATCTTCTCGCGATGCATGGAATTTTCTGCGAGGTAGGGAATCTTCTCGCGATGCATGGAATTTTCTGCGAGGTAGGGAATCTTCTCGCGATGCATGGAATTTTCTGCGAGGTAGGGAATCTTCTCGCGATGCATGGAATTTTCTGCGAGGTAGGGAATCTTCTCGCGATGCATGGAATTTTCTGCGAGGTAGGGAATCTTCTCGCGATGCATGGAATTTTCTGCGAGGTAGGGAATCTTCTCGCGATGCATGGAATTTTCTGCGAGGTAGGGAATCTTCTCGCGATGCATGGAATTTTCTGCGAGGTAGGGAATCTTCTCGCGATGCATGGAATTTTCTGCGAGGTAGGGAATCTTCTCGCGATGCATGGAATTTTCTGCGAGGTAGGGAATCTTCTCGCGATGCATGGAATTTTCTGCGAGGTAGGGAATCTTCTCGCGATGCATGGAATTTTCTGCGAGGTAGGGAATCTTCTCGCGATGCATGGAATTTTCTGCGAGGTAGGGAATCTTCTCGCGATGCATGGAATTTTCTGCGAGGTAGGGAATCTTCTCGCGATGCATGGAATTTTCTGCGAGGTAGGGAATCTTCTCGCGATGCATGGAATTTTCTGCGAGGTAGGGAATCTTCTCGCGATGCATGGAATTTTCTGCGAGGTAGGGAATCTTCTCGCGATGCATGGAATTTTCTG
Source organism: Solanum pennellii (assembly GCF_001406875.1). Lineage (NCBI taxonomy): Eukaryota > Viridiplantae > Streptophyta > Magnoliopsida > Solanales > Solanaceae > Solanum > Solanum pennellii. The sequence goes on along the minus strand of NC_028638.1, from coordinate 8,847,502 downwards.
CGAGGTAGGGAATCTTCTCGCGATGCATGGAATTTTCTGCGAGGTAGGGAATCTTCTCGCGATGCATGGAATTTTCTGCGAGGTAGGGAATCTTCTCGCGATGCATGGAATTTTCTGCGAGGTAGGGAATCTTCTCGCGATGCATGGAATTTTCTGCGAGGTAGGGAATCTTCTCGCGATGCATGGAATTTTCTGCGAGGTAGGGAATCTTCTCGCGATGCATGGAATTTTCTGCGAGGTAGGGAATCTTCTCGCGATGCATGGAATTTTCTGCGAGGTAGGGAATCTTCTCGCGATGCATGGAATTTTCTGCGAGGTAGGGAATCTTCTCGCGATGCATGGAATTTTCTGCGAGGTAGGGAATCTTCTCGCGATGCATGGAATTTTCTGCGAGGTAGGGAATCTTCTCGCGATGCATGGAATTTTCTGCGAGGTAGGGAATCTTCTCGCGATGCATGGAATTTTCTGCGAGGTAGGGAATCTTCTCGCGATGCATGGAATTTTCTGCGAGGTAGGGAATCTTCTCGCGATGCATGGAATTTTCTGCGAGGTAGGGAATCTTCTCGCGATGCATGGAATTTTCTGCGAGGTAGGGAATCTTCTCGCGATGCATGGAATTTTCTGCGAGGTAGGGAATCTTCTCGCGATGCATGGAATTTTCTGCGAGGTAGGGAATCTTCTCGCGATGCATGGAATTTTCTGCGAGGTAGGGAATCTTCTCGCGATGCATGGAATTTTCTGCGAGGTAGGGAATCTTCTCGCGATGCATGGAATTTTCTGCGAGGTAGGGAATCTTCTCGCGATGCATGGAATTTTCTGCGAGGTAGGGAATCTTCTCGCGATGCATGGAATTTTCTGCGAGGTAGGGAATCTTCTCGCGATGCATGGAATTTTCTGCGAGGTAGGGAATCTTCTCGCGATGCATGGAATTTTCTGCGAGGTAGGGAATCTTCTCGCGATGCATGGAATTTTCTGCGAGGTAGGGAATCTTCTCGCGATGCATGGAATTTTCTGCGAGGTAGGGAATCTTCTCGCGATGCATGGAATTTTCTGCGAGGTAGGGAATCTTCTCGCGATGCATGGAATTTTCTGCGAGGTAGGGAATCTTCTCGCGATGCATGGAATTTTCTGCGAGGTAGGGAATCTTCTCGCGATGCATGGAATTTTCTGCGAGGTAGGGAATCTTCTCGCGATGCATGGAATTTTCTGCGAGGTAGGGAATCTTCTCGCGATGCATGGAATTTTCTGCGAGGTAGGGAATCTTCTCGCGATGCATGGAATTTTCTGCGAGGTAGGGAATCTTCTCGCGATGCATGGAATTTTCTGCGAGGTATGAAATCTTCTCGCGATGCATGAATTAACAAGTGATGCATAAATTTTCTCTCGATGCATGATCTTCTGCGGGGCATGAATATCTTCTAGCAATGCATAAATTCCGCAAGGTATGAAATCTTCTTGCGATATGTAAACTTTTGCGAGGAATTGAATCTTCTCGCGATGCATGAAATTTTGCGAGGGATGAAATCTTCTCGTGATGCATATATTCCGCAAGGTATGAAATCTTCTTGCGATGCATACATTTCTACGAGGTATGAAATCTTCTCGCGATGCATGAATTTTCTGCGAGGTATGAAATCTTCTCGCAATGCATGAATATTAATTCGCGATGCATGAATATTAACTCCCAATGCATGAATATTAACTCGCAATGCATGAATTAACTCGCGATGCATGAAATTTTGCGAGGGATGAAATCTTCTCGCGATGCATATATTCCGCAAGGTATGAAATCTTCTTGCGATGCATACATTTCTGCGAGGTATGAAATCTTCTCGCGATGCATGAATTTTCTGCGAGGTATGAAATCTTCTCGCAATGCATGAATATTAATTTGCGATGCATGAATATTACCTCGCAATGCATGAATATTAACTCGCAATGCATGAATTAACTCGCGATGCATGAATATTAACTAGTGAAGCATGAATTGACTATCTATGCATGAATATTAACTAGCAATGCATGAATTAACTCTCGATGCATGAATATTAACTCTCGATGCATGAATTAACTAGTGATGCATGAATTTTCTGCGAGGTATGAAATCTTCTCGCGAGCATGAATTTTCTGCGAGGTATGAAATCTTCTCGCGAGCATGAATTTTCTGCGAGGTATGAAATCTTCTCGCGAGCATGAATTTTCTGCGAGGTATGAAATCTTCTCGCGAGCATGAATTTTCTGCGAGGTATGAAATCTTCTCGCGAGCATGAATTTTCTGCGAGGTATGAAATCTTCTCGCGAGCATGAATTTTCTGCGAGGTATGAAATCTTCTCGCGAGCATGAATTTTCTGCGAGGTATGAAATCTTCTCGCGAGCATGAATTTTCTGCGAGGTATGAAATCTTCTCGCGAGCATGAATTTTCTGCGAGGTATGAAATCTTCTCGCGAGCATGAATTTTCTGCGAGGTATGAAATCTTCTCGCGAGCATGAATTTTCTGCGAGGTATGAAATCTTCTCGCGAGCATGAATTTTCTGCGAGGTATGAAATCTTCTCGCGAGCATGAATTTTCTGCGAGGTATGAAATCTTCTCGCGAGCATGAATTTTCTGCGAGGTATGAAATCTTCTCGCGAGCATGAATTTTCTGCGAGGTATGAAATCTTCTCGCGAGCATGAATTTTCTGCGAGGTATGAAATCTTCTCGCGAGCATGAATTTTCTGCGAGGTATGAAATCTTCTCGCGAGCATGAATTTTCTGCGAGGTATGAAATCTTCTCGCGAGCATGAATTTTCTGCGAGGTATGAAATCTTCTCGCGAGCATGAATTTTCTGCGAGGTATGAAATCTTCTCGCGAGCATGAATTTTCTGCGAGGTATGAAATCTTCTCGCGAGCATGAATTTTCTGCGAGGTATGAAATCTTCTCGCGAGCATGAATTTTCTGCGAGGTATGAAATCTTCTCGCGAGCATGAATTTTCTGCGAGGTATGAAATCTTCTCGCGAGCATGAATTTTCTGCGAGGTATGAAATCTTCTCGCGAGCATGAATTTTCTGCGAGGTATGAAATCTTCTCGCGAGCATGAATTTTCTGCGAGGTATGAAATCTTCTCGCGAGCATGAATTTTCTGCGAGGTATGAAATCTTCTCGCGAGCATGAATTTTCTGCGAGGTATGAAATCTTCTCGCGAGCATGAATTTTCTGCGAGGTATGAAATCTTCTCGCGAGCATGAATTTTCTGCGAGGTATGAAATCTTCTCGCGAGCATGAATTTTCTGCGAGGTATGAAATCTTCTCGCGAGCATGAATTTTCTGCGAGGTATGAAATCTTCTCGCGAGCATGAATTTTCTGCGAGGTATGAAATCTTCTCGCGAGCATGAATTTTCTGCGAGGTATGAAATCTTCTCGCGAGCATGAATTTTCTGCGAGGTATGAAATCTTCTCGCGAGCATGAATTTTCTGCGAGGTATGAAATCTTCTCGCGAGCATGAATTTTCTGCGAGGTATGAAATCTTCTCGCGAGCATGAATTTTCTGCGAGGTATGAAATCTTCTCGCGAGCATGAATTTTCTGCGAGGTATGAAATCTTCTCGCGAGCATGAATTTTCTGCGAGGTATGAAATCTTCTCGCGAGCATGAATTTTCTGCGAGGTATGAAATCTTCTCGCGAGCATGAATTTTCTGCGAGGTATGAAATCTTCTCGCGAGCATGAATTTTCTGCGAGGTATGAAATCTTCTCGCGAGCATGAATTTTCTGCGAGGTATGAAATCTTCTCGCGAGCATGAATTTTCTGCGAGGTATGAAATCTTCTCGCGAGCATGAATTTTCTGCGAGGTATGAAATCTTCTCGCGAGCATGAATTTTCTGCGAGGTATGAAATCTTCTCGCGAGCATGAATTTTCTGCGAGGTATGAAATCTTCTCGCAATGCATGAATATTAACTCGCAATGCATGAATTAACTCGCGATGCATGAATATTAACTAGTGAAGCATGAATTGACTATCTATGCATGAATATTAACTAGCAATGCATGAATTAACTCTCGATGCATGAATATTAACTCTCGATGCATGAATTAACTAGTGATGCATGAATTTTCTGCGAGGTATGGAATCTTCTCGCGATGCATGGAATTTTCTGCGAGGTATGAAACCTTCTCACAATGACTGAATATTAACTGCGAGGTATGAGATCTTCTCGCGATGCATGAATTTTCTGCGAGGTATGAAACCTTCTCGCAATGCATGATTTTTAACGAGGCCTGGATGGCTCGATAATGTTCCCACTGTAACGAGGTGGATGGCTCGATAATGTTCCAACTGTAACGAGGTGGTTAGCTCGATAATGTTCCAACTGTAACGAGGTGGATG
>NC_028638.1:8786243-8842058 GCF_001406875.1 Solanum pennellii | reverse complement strand
GAATCAGGTCAAACGTAGTTCCCCTCTTGTGGATGATGAGTGCTGCAAAGAATCTGAAAGATTATCAGTAGAAAATTCACAATATGAACATGATGGAATATGCAAATGGTATCCTTTGCTATATTCAAAGCCTAAAACAAGACATACCACATTTTGGGGATGGACAATCCAATGAAGTAAAATAGGCACCTCACACATATAAGATTAACTTAATGACACCTTTTATAATGAACAACTCAAAAGACAATTTCTTTTTTTTTTCAAAAATAATAAAAAATGATGAGATAGTCAAATCTTCACCTCGATTGGTACCAACAGTTAAGATTGCAAGTAAATCTCTTTTTTTCCTTTTACTTTTTTTTTTTTAAAGATTGAATTAAGGTAATTCCTACAGCTTCAAGTGGTTCCTCAAATATACTTAAGGATCAACAAGATCCGTTCATCTTGTTTCAAACAAAGATTTTGAATTGTATCAATCCTCATATTTCAAGTGCCCTCACGACAAAGGCTAGTCCTTTTTCACACATATTTGAAACATTTGATTATAGGACATTTTCAAAGTGCACTCACACTCACAAGAATGTTCAATGTACACAACTGTGATACCATATGCTTGACCCTTATGTAAATCTCCACTAATGTGAGAACATTTGGAATGAGATCATGTAGGGCTTGTCATTGGCTTGTAACGTGGGTTTAGGGATGGGTAAGATATTTATTTGAGATAAAAGTGACTTAATTCCTCCTTGAGTGTTACACAGAATTTGTGCTCTTAATGATTGGTACGCCTTTGGCGTTAGATCCTCTTCATTGTTCTCCCACCTTTCAAATTCTTTTGAATTCTCATTTTGAACGCTTTCCCCTTTTTTTTTCTTTTTTCATTTCTCATTTTTTGAGCTTTTCTGTTCTTCTCTTTTTTCTTCTTCTTTTGATTCCTTATTCGTTGGAGCTTTTCTTTATTCACTTCTTTATTATAATAATTTTCCCCTTTTTTGTTGGAGTATTTTCCTTCCCTCCTTTCACTGACCCTGTAAGGGTATTCTTTACCTTTCTTTATTTCTTCCACTTTCTTTCTTCCTTTCTCTCTTTTCTCTAGAGGTCTTTGCTTCCTCTTTTTTTTTTTGGGAGACTCAATATTTTGCTTTTGGAAATTTCAAACATAGATCTCCTCTTATAATTCGCACATTCTTGGTGCATTCAAGAAGGTTGGGCCAAGAGAGGATAGTGCTCGTAAGCACTCAAAAGGGTAGTGGTTAAGATGTGGTTGTCCAAATGAAGGTTTCAGGCTCAAAATGGGAAAACTAGGGATTAATGTAATTTGGTAGGCTTTGAAAGGCACAATCGGGTCAAAAAAGGCCTACAATCCTTTCTCAAACCAAACATTACTCATGATTTTGCCTCGAAAAACATTCAGGTCAAGTTGTAGATCAACAGTGTAACACAATTGAACTTTGATCAAAATCTCACCACACAATGCACATGAAACATAAGGTTAGTTTTATTCTTATCTTGATTGCATGCAAGAGAATTTTCAAGCATCACAAAAGTACAGATAAGAGGTACCACGAGAGTCTGTAGTTTACCGCAAAGTCAGTCTTTTCAGTCATATCGAATATATTTACATGCTCTTAACCACATAGGTCCCAACCGAGCTGAAGACATGACTCTTACAGTATGTACAAGCAAAATTTTTTTTTTGAATGAATGATTACCGAACCCGAGAAGGGCTGCCTAAGTATCTCATTAACATGAGAATCAGGTGTGCGTAGTTCATGTAGATATGACTTGGAAAATATGCACAAATAATTTAATTTTTTTATTTTTTTGACAAAAATAATACCGAACCCAAGAAGGGCTGCCTACGTATCTCATTAACATGAGAATCAGGTACGCGTAGTTCGTGCAGATATGACTTGGAAAATATGCACAAACTATTTTTTTTTAGAAGATAATACCGAACCCAAGAAGGGTTGCCTACGTATCTCACCGAAATGAGAATCAGGTACGCGTAGTTCGGCCAGATATGACATATAATAATTTAAAGATTTAGACAACTCAAAGAAATTCCTAAGTCTAGCGCCACTAAAATCTGTAGTCATGAAGTTTTTTTTTTGATTTTTTTTTCCGCACCAATATGTTTTATAACCTCTTAATCGTTAATATTTATACTGTCTGTTGAATGTAACTTACGAATTTCTACAGTAATAATTTATTGTACTCTTTTTGGATGTTTTTTTTGGATCTTTGTCTCCTTCCAATTTTCACGAGATCCAGACATTGTTATGACCATCCCCGACTGATGTCGGGGACGGTATCCCTACAAAAATATGAGAAATATGTGAGAGCAGGACCATCATGCAAAATAATAATAAAATAAGTGGGTGCCACTTCATAGTCAAATACTCCCCTGATTTATCGTTTTGACTTGATATTAACGTCTTGTGAAATACAAGGACTTGAATTTCTCTAATCCTCTTGTCTCTTGCGATTTCAGACAAATAATGATTTCATGAATTTGAACATAAATTAATTTTTCGCTGTAAAGAAGAACAACTCAAAATGTAAAAGTGTTAGTTCCTGTATATAATGAATAATGCAAAATATCACACAAATAATGAATAAAACACATAAGAACTGTTTTAATTAAAGACAAACTGAATATATCACATAGCATAGAACAATTATTGCGCATCCTATACAAATATGTGACCCTTTTATGCCTAGGGTAGGCCTATCGATTCGAAGGATGTATACGTCATTTGAAATATTTCATTGCCTCAAATCTCAAATTTATACAAATTTTATAAATAAAACTTAATGGGGATACATAATAGGGGAAATGTATACAAAATAATCAGTCCCACACAGGGGTATGACCCTAAACTATGCCTCCACGAAAGATCCTTCTGCTTTCTTGATTTGTTGTCATCCCCGGGTGCCAAAATCTTCGAATAGGCTAGTAGCTGGTGAAGTTCTTTCTTTAACCTAAGCAAACTATAACTTAATCCTTACCCTATGAGACAATAATTTTCTCAAACAACGTATACATCCTTCAAATTTAAACACATAAGTATAAACGTCCATTTAGGCCGTGGGCCGTTTTGGACTCAAGGTGGTCTTCTAATGGGCCAAACACGCCTTGGGTATTGATTCATCTTAGTTCAAATGCGCTATTTTCGGAAATTGGCTCGGCTCTACACTAGTTGACTAGGAGTGGGTTGTATTTAGAGTGGAAAAGGTAACCCAAGCGGACTACTTGGGCTGGGACAGTTAACGATCGTTGACTATCAAGTAGCCAACTACACTCGTCAGGGTGCCCCGAGAAAATCTTTGGTTAATGAACGACTGCGAACCCGCATAATCGTCCTTTAGTGGAAATGAAATAATTATCGTTTGACGGAAAATATTATGCCATGAATGCAATGATAATATACATACAACAAGATAAATAATGAATAAATAAAATATACAAATAATCAGCGAAATATAAAAATACAAGGTATAACATAATAATAAAGCAAAAATTTCCTCAATTTGAAAAAATAAATAAATTCATATTGGTTAAAACCTCTAAAACTCCCCAGCGGAGTCGCCATTCTGTTTACATCCCTACTCTGACAAAATAGGGCGAAACGTCGCGGCAACTCGAAAATAAATTAATTGATTCAATTTTAATAAAGTTTTAAAAATAAACGAGTTTTAAAAAGAGTCGCCCCCTAATTTTAGGGAAACTAGGAAACCAATTATTAATCTACGAAACCAATTCGATTCTAGGTAAGGGGTTCAAGTTATTCCGAAGGGAAGGGGTTAGGCACCCTTCGGAATCCACAAATGTGGTTCCCGACTGAATTCATTTTTTTTTCAAATTGAGGAAGAATATAAAATAAACACATATAATAAACACACAATATACACAATAAAGCAATAATTATCGGCCTAAAGTTTGCCTAACGTCAATATTCACAAAATAATGAATGAAATATAATTCGAACTTTTTCGAATAATTTCAAGGAGAAACACCTCGGTGTACCTGTAAAGACACTTAGTAAAAGAGTTAGTGCCAAATAAATATAACTAAAAATGAATAACTCAAATAATAACTTAAGAATAAAAATCCGTCTTATTGACATGGGAGGCCTTGGAAATCGACGGTAATTTCTTCATCGGCCCTTTTCAACATATAAAATATATAAACTTGAATTAAAATTCCGTGTTTTTAAAATGGGGAGGCCTCTAAACCCGACGGATAGATTTTTCATCGGCCCTTTTCAACATATAGAATATATAAACTGAACATCAACAAAACATAACAAACTTATCCCAAGAGAATATGGAAAACAACAACCAAACTAAAATAACATAATTAGAAATGGAAACAACAATAACGTAATATATAAAAATTAAAAATAACATTAAAATAGAATAATAACAAAACCCTGAAAAGTTAAGATAGCAAATAGTTGACTAACAATTTTAAAATAATAGTAATAATAAATAAATAAACATCGAATCGTAAAATAATGCTAATATTAAAACTACAATAAACACAAATATTAATTGACTTTTAGAACTACATTAAACTAAAAAACAAAACAAGCTACATATAATAAACAGAAAACATAAAAGAGCTGGGAATTAATTAAACAAAGCTAAGAAAAAAATTTACCTGGTTCTGGACAGCGAACCGGAACTCCGAGTTTGAAAGAGACGACTCCACCTCCTCAACTTGAAAAACCACAAAAACACTTTAAAAATTTTGAACTATGGGAAACAAGAATTCTCAAAATTTTATGAGTATTCTTTTGTTTTCCCCTCTAAATCCTCCTTTAAAATATTGAATGAAGTGGGTTTATATAGAAACCCAAAAATCCTCAAAAAGGATAAAATACCGATGTGGGACTATTGCAAAATTGAAAATTGTTTGAGTGACAATGTGGGAAAGGCAATATTTTATTTTTTTTTGTATTTGACTCTAAATGTATGAATTTTAAAATCATCGGACCAAAATTTGCTATTAAATAAATAAAGCTCCAAAATCACGAATTTTTAAAATGTAAGGCCAAAATTGGGTGTCAACAGCGGACCATCGAGGTCGCGATGGACCGTCGAGGCCCTCCTTTGTTCCATACTTAACTTCTTTTTCTACTGCTTTCTTCACCAACTTTCTGTTACCATCGACGAACATGGATGACAATCCGTTACATGCACAACGGTCCGTCAATGGCTTCCGTTCCTCCATATTTAGAATCTTTTGAATATGGGTACTAGGGCTACTTTCTGTTAACATTGACGGATGTGCAGGAAGGTCCGTCGTGGCTATGAAGGTCCGTCGAGAGCCTACGTAACCCACAGTTATTCATAATTCCACAACTTTTTTTAGCATCCTTTTTCTTTGTATGACGGTGGCCACCTACGGACCATCGATAGCTCCGTAGGTCGTCACTTCTACAATTTTCAGCACAATTCTCCCACGTTTTCCTTCTGGATAGATTTCCTGCAAACAAAGAAAAACTACATTAAAACCAATACAAAAAAGCCTTAGGGACACACTAAACTTAAGGAAAAAACATTGAAAGTAAAACTTAAGGAAAAAACATTGAAAGTACCGTGAAACCACGGTAAATTAGTGATGGGAGCTTGGATTAAAGGGTAAGTTGGTTATGTTGCTTCACTCTTATTATGAAATGCTCTTGAGTGGTATGGTCCACCTTTTTGGTAGCGGTATTTACTTAACGTATTAGGATATATTTGGTATGTATTGTGATTACATCTTGACGCCCTAATATGTGAAATGAAGTGATACTGAAGATGGTTCTTGTAATGTGTATTATGAAGTTAGAGTTGCAAGTTTTGCTTAGTTTATGCCTAAATGAAATAATGTATATGTTGAGCATGTTTAAGTGTGTATTGTGATGAATGAAGGTCTTAAAATGTTTAGAATTGAATGTAATTGAAATGATGCTTATGTGCAAGGTGTGATTACATGTACACACACACTTACCGTTAAATGAATGAATAAAGCTAAGTTAAGTCAAAAGGGAAGTTTTGGGGTGAACACTATTTGTGATTTGAGATGAAGTGTTTAGTAGCAACCTCACTACATCCTAAGAGATTTCTAAGATAGGTCAGAGTATGAATGCCCTTCGTGATCACTAGTTATCCTTAACCCATAGTATATAATGTCTAGAATCCGTGGGGAGTTATGTCTAGCACTGAGAGGATATGAAGAAGGGGTGGTTACACATCGTGAGTTGAGATATTGTATTCCAATGTACCTATTGATATGAGTACTCCTCGTTAGTAGAGAATGAGTTACTTAGTAGCAATCTCCTTATCTCTTAATTATGCGACCGCATAGGTGTAGCTATTGGGTAAGCCATGTAAAAGATAAGAGAATGACCTTGCTCTAGGCAATTGAGGATCCCTCATCCAATAGGGGTTAATATTGGGATTCCATGTCTATCTCTCATGGTCTATGTCGGTTAAGCTAATGTCTCTCAAAAGCAATGAAAGTGACAAGTCTTCTAAAAAAGTGTACTACTTATGGTAGGTAGTGGAATGTGAAGCTATTTATCCATTGCACTAGGTAGGCATTCCGAAAAAGGCGAGTCTTGGTGAGCCTTATATGATTTGAATGAACTAAGTCTCCTAAAAGAACATACTACTTAGGGTAGGTAGTATAATGGGACGCTATCTATCCATTGCACTAAGTAAACCTTCAGAAAGAGGAGTCTTGGTGCCAAGCCTTCTAAAAGAGTGCACTACTTAGGGTAGGTGGTGGTATGGGACACCATCTACTCATTGAACTAAGTAGGCATTCCGAAAAGGATGTCTTGGTGTGTTGCTTGAGTGTTCTTCTAATGTCGTGCTATTGAGTGGTTGCTTGTTTCCCCGAGGTGAGTAAGCCGAAACAGATAATCTTGAGGATCACTTTGGTGTGTATTGAAGGAGGTGTATGTGGACTTCTTTCATGTCTTACCTTGGTGAGTCTTAGGATAACCTTAGTTGGAGAAACTCCTACGGAAATGAGTTCACTTCCTCTTGGCAACACCTTAGGGGTTCACTGTTTGGGAGTCAAATGGGTTCACTATAAGGGTAAATTGGTTTACTGTAAAGGTTAGGTAATTCACTGTAGGTTGGTCCTTTTGTTAAAATTATGGAAATTCTTCTCTAATTGTTAAATGATTATTATTATGTTGTTTTACTTCTATATTCATGAATGTTTTGCTTAGTTGGCATGAAAATGTGTTTTTACTAAAATGTCCCTTTTTGCATGTTTTTGCATAAGTCATACTTAGTACGTTGTTTTGTACTAACACCATACTTTTCTATATTCTATAAGTATAGGTTGGAGGTTTTGAAGATTTGAAGGCGAAGCTTGGGAAATCTACTCTCTCAAGATTTGGTATGTCCTCATATATTCAAGGACATAGACTATGTTTCTTACCTTTGTTATTAAGACTTATTTTGTATTTTCTTTCAATGTAAAGGGTCATGTCCCTAAGATATTATTTCGTGTCTTTAAGTTGGCTTGTGATGATGAGATTCTCTAAGTATTTATGAAAGAGTTCCTTTTATATTAAACATCGTAAAAAGTTTGAATTCCGCACTATTTTTCATGTTTTATGTGATGAACGATAGTTAAAGGGCTTGTACAAGACCCCAAAGGGTCAAGTGCACCCGGTCATAACCCAAGGATCCTCCCTGACTTCTAGGGAGTGCTTTCTGGTCGTGACATATTAGCCCTCAAATAACCCTCACATCTACCTTTGACTCCATATTGCCCTTATTTTTAAACAGTCGTCAATTTAAATCTAAACAATAAATTCATTAATGACATGACAATCATCTATTGGTCACTCTATAATTAACCTAATATAATTTTATAATCCAATCATTCCCAAATAAAATTGACCCGTCCCAATCTATTTTACCCATCGGCCCAAATTAACTGCCAACTTATGCCTTTTCCATCTCTTTCTTCAAGTGCAACTGACTGTGTTATAACTGCCTTTTTCTGTGGCAGAAATTCAAGTATTGGCTCCATTCTTTAATTCTTTTGCTTTATCATTTCATCTCTTTCTATTTTCTATCCTAAAACCCCTAGTTTTGTTGTCTTCTTTTTTCTTGTTTGGTAATTTCATACTTTGAATATTGTAATTCTTTGTGCTTTTTGCTTACTAAACAAATCAATTGATTTTTTGATTTCTTATTTCTTATAATTATCGCTCAGAATTTTCAAATGGTGTACTTGTCCAATTTTTAAGTATGAAACAGGAATGTATAAAGTCCACAAAGATGAGATTTTTACCATGGAATTTTGTGAATTTTCGATTGTTGGAATCAAAGTTTTCGAGTTTACCATATCTATCGAATTATTCAAACAACTAATTTCATTGAAATTCCAAATACAACATATCTAAAATTCAATTTTTTATGAGAAAATTATGTTTCTTCCATCAATTTCTCGCAAATTTACAGATAGTAATGTCGCCAATAAGTTAACTGTTTAACTCAAGATGCATGATACATTTATTCAGCACGTCTTCAAATATCAGTCGAAGAATTCTGGTAAGGAGAGAACTGATGCTTAATGTTTTGATGAAGTATTAGAGAAATGTGATGATCCCCAAATGGGTCTGAAATTCTTCATTTGGGTTGTCTTCGAGGCGGTTTTTATTTGATTTGGGGCAGGTTTATTTGACTTGAATGGGTGGAATGTTTTTTAAATTAGTTTAGGTTAATTATAGGGGAGCAATAGATGATTGACACGTCATTAATGAATGTATTAATTAAATTTAAATTCAGGACCGTTAAAAATAAGAGCAATATAGAGCCTAAAGGTAGATGTGAGGGGTATTTGATGGCTAATAGGTGGAACGAGGGTAATTTTACACTATTTCTAATAGTTTGAGGGTATTTTAGACCCTTTTCTATTTTAAAATAAAAGAGAGATTGTATTACACACACCATGATGAGAGTAGTATAAAAAAGATGTGTGTTTCTCAAACTATTAAGTGCTAGTTTATGTAACAATGAAACTTGCGCTCTCAATAGTTTTGGTATGAAACTCAAAAAAATGGTAGAGCTTAGGCTTGTTTTTTGAAACTTATCTCTTCATTTATTGAAAACTTGACTTCAATATAATTATATAACACTAAATAAGAATAAAATGCTAAACTTAGATAATTTCTTAAGCAATATAAAATTGAAAATAATGACATATAAATAGAAATCAATAGAGTATTATCTATATTCGGGTGTTGGTGTTAGTGTCGGTGCGGGTGCGTGTGGAGTTTGAGGAGTCTCTTTGTGCGTTTACTTTTCAACTGTGTGACTCCAAAATAATACAAGGAAAGATGAGCAGAGAGTGACTTACATAAAGACAGTCAAACTTGGCGGTAGACTATTTCAGCTAATGTTTTCTATTTGTCCTCTGAACAATAGAAATTTCCAAAGTAAAAATAAGGAAGGAATAATTTTGAGTTATGTCAAATTTGTGATAGAAATAATTACATTGTTCTTAGGTATTTTTATTGGTGGACTACTCATATAAATCTGCAGATGAATTATCACACGCAATGACTTGACATCACATACATGTATACTATAGATATGAATAAATAATTTACAGTTTACTTCTTAATGCAACTTAATGAATAAATTTTATTTTTAAAATGATCATTACATGATAACTTTAAACGCCCCAATTTGGTCTTACCAGTGACTTTTTGACATGATTCTTTGCATCTTTATACGTTATCGTCTTTATTAAAAATAATTATTACTTAGGATTTGTGAAATAAACATTATTATTCCAAGGAAATGATGGAATATAGAGCTTCTTTGAGGAAATAATTGCACATTGGCCTACTCCAAGACTTCACTAGTCTAAGACTCAATTTTCCTCTCCTGTCTGGATGTTACTCTTTTGATTTCAACTTTTTTTTTTTTCTCTTTCAACTCTGAACTCCAACAGTAACTGCACATTGGCCTACTACAAGACTCAGTCTTATTGGGCATTTGTTGTTCAGTTTCGCTGCAATTTCTTTGATGGTAGACAAACTATTCCCTTCAAAATGTTTGTTTATCGCACTTGTAATTCTAACAATCAGTTGAACATGTTTCTCTCTCAGTTATTCATTCTCTTATTCTGTATTCAATCAATCATCATATTTGCTGCCACTAACATTCATGAAAACGTTGCCATATCATGTGGTGCCTCTGGCAATTTCCCTGCATCTGATGGACGACTATGGATCGGAGATTCAACTTTCACTTCCTCATTTCTACACTTGACTGGAAAATCTATTCATTCAACAGTACCTCACCAAGCTCCAGATCCTTATAAGTCTGCTCGAATGTCCCGCCATCAGTTTACCTACCAATTTTCAGTGAAGCCGGGACACAAGTTCATACGCCTGCACTTCAAACCAGCTTTATACAAAGGTTTCATCAAGTCAAAACCCATTTTTACTGTGAAAACTAATCAGCATACCCTGCTCAGTGACTTCATGCCTACCCATGCTGCAGGCATCAACTATTTCAAAAAGGAATTTTGTATCAATGTAAAAGAAAGTGAAACATTAAGCATAACATTCATACCATCTCGAAAATCAGAAGACACTTATGCTTTTGTTAATGCAATCGAGATTGTTTCCATGCCCTCTGGTCTGTATTTCACACCAGATGGCGATCAGGGAGTCCCTGTTGTTGGAAGAAATTACAGATTCTACATTGACAACAGCACTGCACTGGAGACAATTCAGCGAATAAATGTTGGCGGAAACTCTATTTTATCCTTGGAAGATGCAATCATGTTCCGGGACTGGGAAGATGACACTAATTACCTGATTCAAGTTGGTGCCTTTTCGGTCAACAGAGCCGTTGATATCAGATATGCATCCTCAGCAACTCAGGTTGCACCAAAAGAAGTTTACCTGACAGCCAGGTCAGTGGGTGCGCACTGCCATTCGAATTTCTGTAATCTCACATGGAACATTCCACTTGATTTGGGATTCAGATACCTTGTTAGGCTCCACTTTTGTGAAATTGAACCTATGATCACATATGAAGGCCAAAGGAATTTCAGTATTGTTATAAACAATCAGAATGCTGAAGATGAAGCTGATGTGATCAAATGGAGTGGGGGGAATGGAATTTCTGTATACAGGGACTATGTTGCCATTATGGAAGGTGATAGAAGGGAAGGGAAGCATAACATTTCTATAGTTTTGCAGCCAAAGTTTTCTACAATTAGTAAACATACTAACGCCATCTTAAATGGGATAGAAGTCTTCAAGATAAGCAACCCCGACAACAATCTTGGTAGTGTGAGCCCTGTGCATCTTGTTACAAGTTCGACACCAGAAAAATCAGAGGAATCTGTGCTGTTCTATACAAAGAATCAAATTGCAACTGTACTGACATTTATGGTCACTTTGGTCAATGTTGCTGTTTATTACATTAGGTGTATCTCAGAGATGAACTCTGGAAAGACGAACAATAGAATATCTTCAGGAGAGCATCAGTGTCGTCAATTCTCATTGGATGAGATGGAAAGATCAACGAACAATTTTGATCCTCAGCTTATCATTGGTAGCGGTGGATATGGCCCAGTATATAAAGGGGAAATTGATGGTGGAGAAACCACTGTAGCAGTTAAGCGATTGAAACGAGGATCTAGCCAGGGGGAGAGAGAGTTTTGGATGGAAATCAATATGTTATCTACGCACCGCCATGACAACCTTCTCTCCCTTATTGGTTACTGCATTGAAGGTCATGAGATGTTATTAGTTTACGATTATATGCCTCGGGGATCACTTGCTGACAACCTGTACAAAATGGACAGAAATTGCTCATCTCTCTCTTGGGAACGGAGACTTAAGATTGCTATAGGTGCTGCACGTGGACTGGATTTCCTTCATACATCTCAAAATAGGGTGATACATCGTGATATCAAAACCTCAAACATTTTGTTGGATGAAAACTGGGAAAGTAAGATTTCAGATTTTGGGTTGTCCAAAATGGGGCCTGGAAATGAATCAGCTACTCATGTTAGTACACAAGTCAAAGGCACATTTGGTTACCTCGATCCTGAGTACTTTCAGACTAATAGATTGACATGGAAAACTGATGTGTATGCTTTTGGAGTAGTACTATTTGAATTGCTCTCAGGAAGACCTGCAGTCGATATGAGCCTGCCTGAGGAGAAACATGGACTTGTAGCATGGGCCAAGCAATGCATCAGGGAAGGAGAAGTTAATAAGCTTATAGACCTGAATCTGACAGGGCCTATCTCATCAACTTGTTTAAAGGTGTTTGTAGGAACTGCAGGAAAATGCTTGGATGATAATCCACGTGAACGGCATCCGATGTCTAAAGTGGTGAAAAGTCTGGAATCAGCATTAGTATTTCAGCAGAGTGCAGATGCAGGCATCATACCATTTGATGACATATCAACATCTCAGTCAAAGGCTGAAGCAGAAAGGTCATCCATCAAAGAGGGTTGTAATGGCAATGATATAGCAAAAAGGAGTGTCATTTCACGGAGATGGTGGAATTTTTTGGGTCTTTTTCCAAAAACACCACCAAAGCCAATAGCTTTACCAACACCACCACAAGTACTTTACCGCTTCACCCTCAATGATATGCTAAAGGCTACAAAAGATTTCCATGAGAGCCTGAAAATAGGTTTTCTAGGATCTGACAATGCATATGTTGGCTTCATAAATGGTCGACGTGTTTCCATCAGACGATCACATACTGCAGAGTCAAGACTTCACATGTTGAGTGAGTTGCAAGCTAAAAGCGAAATGAGTACCTTGCCTAGCCACATTAATATGGTGTCATCGATTGGGTTTTGCAGAAATATTAAAGAGATGATCCTTGTGTATGATTATGCAGCTGGAGGGACTCTACATGATTTTCTCCGTAACCCTGATAGGAATCCTCTCTCATGGAAAAAGAGACTTGAGATCTGCATTGGTGCTGCAGAGGGTTTGAACTATCTTCGGTCCATACTGAAGATAACAGTTCTCCATTGCATTTTCAACTCCTCCTATATTTTTTTGGATGAGAATTTGGTTGCCAAAGTTTCAGAAGTTAGCTGGTCAAAAACAAAAGGGATCAGTACAGCGGGGGTAATTCATGAAGGGGGATATTTGGATTCAGACTACTTACGAGATGCAAAATTCACAGAAAAATCATATGTATACTCATTTGGCTTGGTGTTATTTGAGATGCTATGCACCAATGAAGCATTGGAGCATTGGCTAAATCAGGGACAGGTTAGTCTAGCCCAATGGATTAAAACATGTTTTATGACTGTGACTTCCCGTTCGATTCACCCATGCTTGGTTGGAAGAATATCACCTGACTGCTTTGAGCTGTTTGTAGATACTGCAATCAACTGCCTGCACGATGAGGGTAACAAACGTCCATCAATGAATGATATAATCACAAATCTCAAGGAAGCACTCAAGCTGCAAGAGGCGGCTAAAATTACTTAGGCACTGTTGTTTTAGTACTAATGTCTTTCAGATTTTGTGTTGTACCAATTGGAAATAATGCATGTTTTTCTTATTTCACTCTTGAGGTCAGGGGCGGAGGATGTATTAGAAAATGCATATAACAAAGACGGAAAGGTGCATAACAACAAGTGCATCCAATTAGCTAAAGGAAAAGTTTAGCTAGGTAGAACCAATTAGTTATTGTTATGATGATTTACAGCTAATTATGCAGCCTTTTTCATTCACGTGAGGTAGATTCTTCCCAGAGAAGCAGGTTTATACATCACTTGCACAGGTGAATTGAAGGAGAAGAAAGAAGAGAACTAGAGCTAATGGGAAAAAAGACCCGAAAAGCAATCAGCTTATCTAGTCAATTTTTTTGAAATGAGTTTTTAGACCTAAGTGGGTCATATATTTTAAAATGAGTAAAGAAAATTCACATCACATTTGTCATGTCAGCCAACTTTTAAAAAAGGGCAGTTTTAAACCTTAAAAAACGTTGAGAATATTTTTAAATCAAAAGGTGTAAGGAGGACATTTTTGAACCATTTGAAATACGTTAAGGGAATTTTTCAACCCTTTTCCCCTTCTTAAATCATCAAAAGTTTGGCATTTTGTTGTACAAGTTTAGGAAATTATAGTTTATATATAAGTTATCTAAATATATTAAGGAGACATGATTAACATATCACATAGTTTATTATTGCTATTATAAATAAATATTCGCAGTTACGTGTTACTATGAATTTTCAAATACACATAATTTTACAAAAAAATCAATAATCCAATAAATCAATATAGTAGTAAGTAATAACTTTTTGATAAAATTCTCCCACATGGTACAACAATCTTTTCACATTGAGCAAGAGTCTCTTTTGTGTTAATATAAAATTATAGGTCTTATTTTTTTGGTAATATATAAATATATGGGTCAAATATTTATATTTAAAATAATACTCCTCCTTTTTTGATCTGTAAATAGTAAACACGACACACCTAGTCAAACCCTAATAGAGTTTTCAGCTGCCATGGCCGCTGGCCAGTCTGCTACAGAGGTAAGTCAGCCATCACAACCCTCGTATGCATCCACATTGAAACCAACACCCACTATCTTTAAACCTATTCAATTAAACCCAATCTAATATCTACATGGGGAACCTTGAGTACTATGTGAACAAAAGTACAAATTATATCGAATGAAAATCTACAATGTACTGTAATTGAGAAATTTTCAATTTTCAATCTCTTTGAAAATTGATACTATTTAATGTGAAATTGGAGGAGCACAACATTATTTTGCTAACCAATAATAGATAGATATGTTTTAATTAGGTCCACGTTATTAAAGGACTATGTCAACTTTTTATACAAACTTGCATTCTACATCACACAATGAAATTGTTCATACCTAATGAGAACTTTTAAGTGGGATCCACTATTCAATCCGTGGACGATACCTCAACAACAATAGCCTCAATTTATTTTCCACCAAATTTTTTTGGGAGGGAAACAATGTTTTCTCTAGCAACAACGATTCATAATTCGTTACATATATGTAAACGATTTCTATAGATTGTTTAGTTTATCCTCTAGAGGTTAGGTCCATGTCCGCCTTTGCTTTTGTGACTTTATGGATGTTATAGACATTGTGACTTTTTGGATGTTGTAGACATGGTAAGGGTCAAGCCTATGACTTTAATTAAGAAGAAAAAAAAGTCAATATGACCTTCAAGAATCAAAACAAACCAATGTCATGTCCCACCACATCCTAGTTAAATTTTGCATCTAGATAGAGGCGAAATGGTCTAGAATTGTGGAGAGATTTGCGAAAAACTCTAGAACCTTCTAGATTAATCAAGAAGGCTAGAGAATTCCTTAAATTCTCTAGAATAACTTAGACATTTCAAGAAAGGCTTTGGATGATCCTAGAAAGTGTAGACTTTTCTAGAATAGGGACCAAAGTATAATTATTAGAAGGACTTGTAAAGTAATTTTTATTTACACTTTAGCCTCTAGGTAGTAGTATAAATAGGGGGACTCTCATTTGTAATCCAACCAAGCAAAGTTGTAAGCAATCTTCCAAAGATATACAAGCCTTCTTCCAAAATTCTCTAAGTCTTCCTTCCATTCTCTTAGCGATCTTAGTACAAAAGGGTTTACTTGAGCTTACAAGATCGTTAAAGATTCGTGAGTAAGTTGTCAAGTACCGCACAGAGTCTTAGCAAATACTCTAAGTCCGTGACAAAGTGGTACCAGAGCGAGGTTTGATACTAAGGGAATGGCTACCGAAGGAGACGTAAATGGTGCTAGCACCACCAACGTCCGTATGGAGGGTGGAAAGAAGAATCGCAAGGGGAAGAAACATCAAAAGGCCAATGAGGAAGTGCTTCCCAATTTCACACCTAACGAGGCGCTAACATCTCATCCACCGTCGACTACCGAAGCAAGTGACGAAGAAATGGGCGAAGACGCCATAGACGTCACCACTTGAGAAGAATGGGTCGAAAGGATGGAAGTGGCAAGGCAGGCCGTAGAGATATTAGGCCGACGCATGAATGTGGCCGACGACAAGTTCAAGACCCTTGAGGACTTCACCCTTGAGGAGACTGAGCGCATCCAAAAGGAGTTGGAGGGTCGCCAGTGGACCGAGTTCAAGATGAAGGAGGTCATCACTTCCTTGGAGTGTCGGCTTGTGGGTGTGTTTAACGCGAAGGAGACAATCACTTCCTTGGAGCGTCAGCTTACGAAAGCGCTTAGCATGATCGAGACCCTAAAGGCCGAAGTGAAAGCACTCAAGTAAGGCATAGAGGTTGGAGGATCTGCATCACCTGACCGTGATAGGGAGGCCAGGGTTGAGGCTCCCAAGCCACCTATATTCAAAGGCATCCGTGATGCGTAGGAGGTAGAGAACTTCTTGTGGCACTTGGAGAATTACTTCAAGTATAATCGAGTAAAGAACGACGAAAATAAGATCAACACAACTGTGTTGTATATTTCGGAGATGGCCATGCTATGGTTGATGCGTAAAGAGTTGGAAATAGGAAGGGGCGTTGCACCATCAAAACTTGGGAGTGATTCCAAGAGGAGTTCAAGAAGGAATTCTTCCCTAACAACGTCATCTATAAGGTGAAGCGCAAGTTTAGGGAACTGAAGCAAACGGGCAGCATACGCGCATATGTGAAGGAGTTCACCACCCTTATGCTTCATATTTCCAACCTCACGAATGAAGATATGTTGTTCCACTTTATGGATGGGCTGCAAAGTTGGGCTAGGACGGAGTTGGAACGCCGACAGGTTATGACGATTGATGAAGCCATCACGCAGGCCGAAGCTTTGACAGACTTCAGGCACGATAAGCCCAACAGAGACAAATGATATGAGACGAGAGGTAGTCATGACAACGGTGGGGGAGATCGTGGCAAAGGCAAGGAGCAACGGCCATATCCTAAGAAGCATGATACCTATAAGTCCGATGGCAATAAGTCTGGATGTCATGGAAACGCAAAGAGAAAGACAGAGGTTGCCAAAAGAGATGGTTGCTACATATGTGGTGGGCCACATGACTATGCGAGGTGCCCTGAACTGAAGAGCTTTGGTGCTATCCTTTGAGAGCGGAAAGAGAAGGAAGCACATGAGCAAGAACAAGGTGAGAAGATGACGCAGTTAGGCTTGATAGGACTATGCGGAGCTATAACAAAGAAACTAGAGAAGCCGAGAGTATGCAGCGCGTAGTATGTCGACATCACGATCAATGGAAGACCCGCTCGTGCTATGGCCGACACAGGTACAGAGGTCAATATCATGACCAAGACGACAATGACAAGGTTGGGGCTGCGTTACAGTCCAAGTAACACCCAACTTAGGACGGTCAATGCACCACCGACTCCCATGAGTGGAGTCGCGCATTGAGTAAGCATCACACTAGGCGAGTGGCAAGGTAAAACCAACTTCACTGTCTCTCCTTTAGATATCTTTGATATAATTCTTGGGCAGGATTTCTTCCAGGAATGTCACGTTGTGATCGATCCCTACCTCCAAAGACTCATGGTCATGGAGCGGGAAGGGTCATGATGGTACCTTTAGTCAAGGTGCCGAAGACGGAAGGACAAATGCGACTAACGACCATGAAGCTCAAGAGAAGCAATAAGAAAAAGTGGATGACATTCCCAACCTATATTGCAAGTTCTAAATAAGACAATGGTACCAAAGGGGCCTGGCCACCACGCACGAAGAAGGATAATAATACAGTGATGCCATGGAAGTTGTCGAGGCGCTTGCCTCCAAGAAGGAGGTAGATTGTGATGCCGAGATAGTAGAGATGAAGAAGCAATTGAAGGAGTTATGCGAGGGCATTGATCGAGTCAATGAACTATTGGTCGCGCGTATGAGAAGACAAGACTCGGTCGCCCATGAAGTGATGATGTGACGCGGTCGTCGCATCAATAGGTGGGGGAGAGTGTCATGTCTTGCCACATCCTAGTTAAATTTTACGGCCGAATAGAGGTGGAAGGGTCTAGAGTTGTGGAGAGATTTGCGGAAAACTATAGAACCTTCTAGATTAATCAAGAAGGCTAGAGAATTCCTTAGAATTCTCTAGAATAACTTAGACATTTCAAGAAAGGCTTTGGATGATCCTAGAAAGTGTAGACTTTTCTACAATACAAACCAAAGTGTAATTATTAGAAGGACTTATAAAGTAATTTTTATTTACACATTAGCCCCTAGGTAGTAGTATAAATAGGGGGGCTCTCATTTGTAATCCAACCAAGCAAAGTTGTAAGCAATCTTCCAAAGCAATACAAGCCTTCTTCCAAAATTCTCTAAGTCTTCCTTTCATTCTCTTAGCGGTCTTAGTATAAAAGGGCTTACTTGAGCTTACAAGAACGTGAAAGATTCGTGAGTAAGTTGTCAAGTGTCGCACAGAGTCTTAGAAAATACTCTAAGTCCGTGACACCAAGCTATGTAAGGATGAAAGTTGAAGTAGATCTAGTGGGCGAGATTCCTATGCACATCAACATAATATGAAAAAACAAAACAGAGAGATAGTTGACTAGTGTATCTGAATCATGTTGACTATGTCCCAAATATTGTGAAACATGTATTATTTAGAAACATAACTAGGAGGAATGTTATGTTGAACACCCACAACTATATCTGAAGGACACGGAAGAACTAAACTTCAAGAGGAGATCGATACCACAAAAGTAATAAGCAATAGAGAGGCAGACCAAACTAAAAGAAGGAGAGAGAATAAACAAGATACCTACAGAACACAATAGGAAGCAGGAGAATAAATAAACAAGGAGGTACAAAAGGAAAAAGAGGAATTTAGGAAACAAAGGAACAAAAGATATGCAGGAAAAACAAGGAAACACCAAGTGTGTAACAAAGTTGGAATGTTTATAACAAATCAGTTTGCAGCCTTACATGATGATGAGAAAGAAAGTGAAAAATTGAAGGGAGTACTGAAAATCCATGCACACAACAAGTACAATCATCAAAGCAATGGGTAGAAGAAGTCTTGGGACTTGTAACCTAGACACATATTTGTGATATCTCCCGATTAACATTAGGATATTTGTTTATTGATATACCATATCTTAGTATCTTATTAGTGATTTATTTTCTAATATAATTGGGTTAAGATCACAATCCTTTAGTAGTTGATTCTTTCCTTATTTGTAGTTTGATCTCTTGTACAAATACACATGCAGATTAAATAATTATATACTTCTCTCAAGCAGTAGAACTTATATGGTATCCAGAGCTTAAAAGCTTAACAACAATTTTTTCATGAGAATTTGCATCTTTCTGAGAGTGGTTTCAACCAATGCCTCCACTGAGAACACCTCAACCACATCTCCTGTATATGTACCAAATTCTCCGACAATTCTCACCATGAATAGCGATGGGCAGTTGATCAACATCACTGTTGTTGCTTAGGCACCTCTAAAGCTCGACTCTACAAACTAACAATGTCACATCCCAAGACCACACCCTAGAAGATTTTACACTCTCGGAGTGCAACCGGCGTACTTGACATCTCGGAGATCTTGTACAAACCCTTTTGTATCATTCATCACATATAAAACATATGAAAAGTAGTGCGGAATTAAAACTTTTCATAAACATTCTATAAGTCTTTAAAAACTCTTTCATATAAAATCATAGGAAATACTAAGTCTCATTTTATCAATTCTTGGACGCGACAAAACTTTGGAACACGACCCATACCAAATAGAAATATAGTACTACTAAGTCTATTATAATACTTCGATAAGAGACATAAAAGACATCTATGCCCTCGAGTCAAATGAGGACATACTCCAACTTCACTTGAATGATTTTACGATCCAAGTCTTGCTTCCCAAATGCTCCTCACCTACCAACCACTATAGAGATAGATAAAAGCATGGAATTAGTACAACCACATGTACTAAGTATGCCATGATGCATAAAATCACGAAAACGGACATTCATTTGAAATATGCATATTTTTTATTTAAACATCATAATATAATCATAATAATAACATTTAACACCTTAAAACACATAAGAAATGACTTAGACCATTTATCATATTTTTAGAAGCAACATTACAGTAACTCACTTCACTGTACAGTGAACTTCTTCGCTGTTACAATGAAGTTCTCTTAGCTTCACTTTAGAGACCTTCTAGCATGTAATCTTCTAACTAAAAGCTATCCTAAGACTCACTTAAGCAAGACAAAGAGAGACCACCCATACCTTTCTAGGCACACCTAAATGATCATTAAGACCACATATAATGAGATCAACACACACTTACAAGACATCAAACATATGGATGTGAGATTCTTCTACACAGGTAATTTTAAGTCTCACTTGAATGAGTTGTGAAGCGACCACCCATAAAATCCCTTAAACACATACTTAAGAGATATTTTAGAATACCTAAGATATAATGATTCTCAGTTAACACAACATCATATAAATGATATGACATACTCCTTCCAAAGGCTATCAAAAGACTTACTTAAGTAAATCAAGAAGATAAGGTCATGATTGACCTCTTCAAGATTACCTAAGTAATCCTTAAGACTACCTAAGGCTTAGATCATGTCCACATAATAGACCATATTCCTTAACTAGAGTCATTCTTAAGACTTATCTTGGTAAGATACGAAGTGACTATTCCTATGCACCCTTCACACCTTAACTAGACAACCCTTAACTACTCTAGATAAGTACTTATTCATTTAACATACTTTCTTACATAAGTCATTACATTCATTAGTTCATTTAAGACTCATTTATCACATAAAGACATTCAAATAATGGTCTTGGACAAGACCTAGAGACTCTAACTAACACTTTCAAAGCCTATTGTGCAATGTTTAGATAGTGTCCCATACCACCACCTAAACTTCATAGAATTTCTCTAATGTTGGTAGGTATCCCACATGATAAGAATAGGAAATAACCGACATAGATCATGATAGCTAGACATGAAATCCGGAGTTCTAACTTAATCCGATGAGGGTGTTGTACTTGCCAAGGGCAGAACTAAGACACATCCAATGTAGGCACATGGTTAAGAAATATGACGGGCTTTTATGCACTCTAGTCTCATTCTCAAGTAGAGCTACATTGTACTCTAGTCTCCTTCTTAAGTAGAGCTACTTCCCGTAACATAATCACTAGGTTTTAGCCTTCGTTCTCATAGAGTAATTGACATTAAAGGTTCATACAAAGGGGTTCCATATCAAGTTCATAACCCAATCACATTCACCCTACCAAAGAGGTCCACTAGGGCTACCTTATAATGGCAACATAGATAGCTAATTATGACTTTCCTAAGGATGATATGACGTTATTCCAGCCAATCAACCCTAAGTCCACCATTTCGTTACATGAAGTATATCATTATGGCTCTTCAACTTCAACATTCATAACCTTACCACTAGGTTTAAGGTTCCACGTACATGACCTTCTTAACATCATCTAAGGACTCATATTTCATATATTCATACATGACAAGGGTCCACTAAGCATACCTAGTCAAGACATCTCATATTCACATATCATTCATACACGTATCAAGTAAGGGACACAAGTCTACCAAAACAAGACACAACATTCTCTACTTTATCACATATAGCATATCATTTGAAGCACTTAGGAATGACCCTTATCATTTTTATGTCATCCTATATATTACTATATAATCATAAATACAACCATCACAACTCATATAGTCATATAGGAAAAATCATGCATCAACTCTAAGACTACACATATAAGCACATAGTCATAGTCTAACATGATCTCCTAATAAACATAGAAAGAACACATGCTTTCACTTAATCATATGTAGATCGATACACTCATACTTCACATAACTAAACTACACAAATCATCATAATACTTCAAGTAGTGCCGACAAGGCCACGGTCATCATAATACATAAAATAACGCCGACAAGGCCACATCAATTGGAAGTGAAGCACATAACACCGCCACTATAAGTGGACCATACCAATCACAACATAATTAAAGTCTAATTAACATAAATTAAAGATAATTAGGGCAGCGTACCATCAATACATTCTCAACACTTGAATCCAATGTCAAATCATCCAATTCAATACCATAAGGCCCTTACCCGTGGCCATAATCAATAATTCAATACATAAACTATGATATTCAATGAAACTAGGTCAATTCAATATAGATTTAACAATATAAGACAACCTAGATATCAATTTAATATATTTATTACATCATTCAATAGCCTATAGAAAACTATACAAGAATTCATAAGCATTAAGTCCAAATCACTTAACACATAAAGTAGTAAAAAACTAGGGTTTATCAGTTACATGGGTTCATAGGTTAATTGACTTAAATCATCTAATTAATGAAAATTCAATCAATATTCAATGTTTGAAAACCTTTATTGCAAGAACCCATGTATAAATCATGAAATTGGACAAGTTCATCTTTGAAAACTTTAGAAAACTTTTTTGAAAGTTGGGATCCTTGATGAAGGGAGTTTCAAGCATCAAAAAACATACCTCAATAAAGTTAATCCTCAAATTTGATGAAGAATCTACACTCAATTCTCCAATCCAAGCCCTTCCTTGAGTTTTGGCTCCAATGGAGTTCTAGGGAATTTCTAAGAGAATTTGGGTTTTTATTTTAAAGAATGAAATCTTCTAAGTGTTAAAGACTTATAAATACATTTAAAATACCTAAAAGACCCTTATAAAACCTCTCTTTATCTTATTTGGATTTGGGGTGAATTTACCAATTACCCCCTAACTTAACAGTGGCTTACGTAGGAAAACTAGTACCATCTACGGTTGGCAGTCGACGGACCATTTGTCCATAAACGGACCGTCCTATCCTCCCGTCGTTTGGTTCAGAGACTTGAATTTGGGAGATTGATATCCCTAGGCTAAGTATTAACCCACGACACCTATCGAATGGCCCACGATCCGTCGTTTGCCTCAGTTGTTTGGGCCTAGTCTAGACAACCTTGACTCTTGAGAAGGGTCCTTTCTCAAGGACCCTTGGCTGGTCCTTGGGGACTTTCACCCGGACGTTTACAACCCAAATATGTTCGTAATGAGTTAAGGACCTTTCACATGAATTTCATCTAAAACAAACACGTAAAACTCGACGTAACATGTCAAGACACACAAGGTTGTTTCAAGGCAAAGTTTTCGAACGTCTTGGACGTTCTTTGATGTTTTACCCCCAAACTTCGCGAAACTTGACACACTGCCTATAAACACTATAATAACTCATATGATTACCTCATTAACTCATGAAACACAAATTAGGAACATCACCACATATGAGGCACATAGGTAACTTAGTCGTCGAACGTCTTGGTCATCCCTTGACATTTCACTTCTAAATCACCTAAAACTCTAGACACCGCGTCAAAACCATATTATAGACCATTTTAGGACCTTAGGCCATTATGACAACCATGTTAGGCTTTAGATTCACCTAAGTTATTTTTGAGGTATTAGAACCACTCATGGAGATACATGTGGGAAACCATACTCACTAGTCACTGCAGATGATTTTCTCGATTTTATTGAACAACCACCAAGTTCAACAGCCATTCATTTTCATCAGAAAAAAGACCATCTTATTCGGAGTGACATTGTTGCCTCTTTATCTTCTGATATTTTTCCCTTTGTCATTGATGACAAATCTTCCTATGCTCTATGGAAAAATCTGGCAGCAACATATGCAAAGTCATCATGTGCTCGTATAATGAGCCTTAGAGAGTCACTAAGAAACATGAAAAAGAGTAACCTCTCTATAAATTCATATCTGCAGAAGATTATAAAAATCTGCAGTACTTAGCTTGTGCTGGAATTTAGATTTCAATAGATAGTTGTTTCTTCATGCTCTTCATGGCCGAAGATGACATTATCACTATTGCTCCACGTGCTCGAGAAGCTCCAGTGAAGAACTTCATGAGATGCTTCTTGATTTTGAGCAGAATCTCATTCACTCATCCTCCTTTACCACAGTTCCGATCACAACAAAATTTGCTAGTAAACCAAATAACCGCTTTTGTCCCAATCATGCTTCGCGTCCTGGAAACATCTTGAATCCGACGAATAGACCCACTTATAACAATTTTGGTGCTCAATTTGCTGGTCAAAACACCAATAGTAACCGTTCTCGTGTTACTTGCCAACTTTGTGACAAGCCTGGTCATCACGTGAAGTAGTGCCAAAAATTATTGGCAATTCTCTCTGTAATAAATGGATCTAGATCAGATGGACATACAAGAGATATGCTCCGTCTCAAACACAACAACCAAGTGATTACTATGCAACTCACAACACTAGCAGTGCTGGAAATTGGCTTGTTGATTCTGGTGCCATGTACCACGTCACACAGGATCTCCACAATCTATTCCTTCACTCAGATTATGATGACACTGAAGACATTATACGCAATGATGGTAAAAAACACAAAATCACCCATACAAGATCTGCTTCTTTACCTTATTCTCGACCTTTAACTTTATCCAATGTTTCATGTGTGCCTAAGATGGAAAAAAAGCTTATTTTTGTTCATCAACTTTGTAATGATAATGATGTCTCTATCGCAATATCACCTTATTCATTTGTTATGAAGTACTTTTGCATGAGGGCGCCTCTACTAGCAGGAAGCCTGAAAATGGTATTTATCCAAGGACTTCATCTATTCAATCGCCAACCTCTCCTCAAGCGCTCACCACCCCCACAACTGCAAGTGCTTCCAATTGGCATCGACGTCTCCGCCACCCTTCTTCTCCCACTCTTCGTCATGTTTTCAAGCTTTTAGATATTTAATCTTCTTTAGAAAAATCTTTGTTTTGCAGTTCGTGTAAATTCAGTAAAATGCACAAGTTTCCTTTCTGCACCTCTACAATAAAGAGCAATGCTTCTTTTGAATACATTTTTTTGGATGTTTGGGACTCTTCACCAAAAATTTCAATAGATGACTTTCAATATTATTTAATATTTGTTGATAATTACACGAAATACATCTGATTCTTTCCCATAAAATGACAATATGATGTATCCATTATATTTCCTAAATCTAAGAAAGTTCTAGAAAAACTCTTTCAAACGACCATCATCTCGTTTTATTCTGACAATGGTGGCGAATTTATCCATCTTTGGTCCTTCTTTTAAGACAATGGGATTTCTCACCTTCTCACTCCTCCACATACCTCTAAACATAATACAACAGCCGAATGTCGTCATCGCCATATTGTTGAAACAGGCATCAGTGAGTCTCCCTTTAATATTTTGGTCATATGCCTTTACTAATGCATCCTACTTGATCAATCCTTTACCTATCAAAATTTTAGAGAACCAGTCCCCCTATTTTCGATTGTATGGAAAACTACCAAACTATTTCAAGCTTCGGGTCCTTGGTTGTTTGTGTTACCCCTGATTAAGGCCTTACAACCAAATAAATTGCAACCTCGTTCTAGCCCATGTATTTCTTGGATTCTCACAAAATCAAAGTTCATATCTTTGTTTTGATCCTGTGAAGTCTAGGTTATATGTATCCAGACACGTGGACTTTGTGGAGCATCATTTTCCATACTCATCTATTAAAATTAAATCCAATCAACCTGAGTCTAACACTGTTGATGTATGGATTCCCTCTCATCACATTATTCCTTTTACTTCAAGCCCATGTGGTAACTCATCCCAAGCTATATCTACAATAATAAATTTGGGAAGTACCTCTCATAAGGTTGCCACCAGCAATCGGTCTTCATACGATGAGCCTGAGAATTCCATCACATCTTTCCAAGGTATGTCTTCTTCCACATTATAATTTACCTCTGCTTCCTCATCTTCATTATCAGTACCAATCCATTACACTTCATCCATTCCTTCTTCTGCCCCTATACCAAATCACTCCATGGTTACCCGTTCTAAAAACAATATTAGTAAGCCAATTCAAAGACTGTCTTAATGCTACTTTATCTTCTAAAGATTAATCATCCCTTACTGCACAACCTTCTAAATTCCAAGACACTTCCTCAAATTCCCATTATAAATTTAAGCCTACAAGATCCTTGATTTCTTTCACTTTAATACCCAAAACCTATTGAACCTGGGAGTGTTAGCCAAGCATTAAAAGATCCTAAGTGGCGTGTTGCCATGAATGAAGAGTTAACAACTCTTAAGAGTCAAGGCACATGGTCTCTTCTACCTGAAAATCCTCGAGCTAAACCTGTAGGGTCTAAGTGGGTTTTCCGAGATAAATACAACTCAGATGGAAGTATTAGTCGCTATAAAGCCCGAATTGTTGCTAAAAGTTTCTTACAACGTGCAGGTGTTGATTATGGTGAAACATATTCTCAATTAGCAAAGCATACCATAATGAGTTTTATTCTGGCTGCCACATTTGACTGGCCACTTCCTCAATTGGATGTTAACGACACCTTCTTGACAGTACTCTAGCTGAAGAAGTTTATATGTCTCAACCTCCTAGGTTTGTCAATGAGACATATCCCACTCATGTTTGTCGGCTTCACAATAAATTATGGACTTAAACAAGATCCGCGAGCATGGTATGAGGAACTCAAATCTTATCTTATTTTACATGCATTTTGCCACTCTCAGTCATATCACTTCTTGTTTATACATGCTAAATCTGGAGTTATGCTCTATCGCATTGTCTATGTTGATGATCTAATTATCATGGGTAATCATCAAGTTCAATGTAAGATTTTATTTGGTGTCTTGCTAATCTCTTTTCTAGTAAAGATCTTGGTGATTTGAATTTATTCTTGGGTGTTCAAATTATTCACTCACCTTCCGGAATTTTCTTAAGCCAACAAAAGTATATCTATGAGATATTAGACCGAGCTAACATGGTTGACGTAAATTCTATGCCCACACCAATGGCAAGTGGATCTTGTCTAATGAGTAGTGATGGATATTTACTTGATGATCCTAATCAATATCAGAGTATAGTTGGAAGTTTACAATATCTTCACCTTACCAGATTGGATATTACCTTTGTTGTAAGAAAATTGTCTCAATTTACAAATGCTCCAACAACTACACATTGGGCTATGGTCAAACGAGTTCTTCGCTATCTTGCTGGCACATCTTACAATAGCCTGTTTCCTTGCAAAGGCAAGTCAGTAAATATGCACACCTTCTCAAACTCAGAATGGGCAGGTAATCGTGATGATCGCTCTTCTACTACAACATACATTGTGTTTTTAGACTCCAATCCGATCTCTTTGATCTCTAAGAAGCAAAGAGTTATTGCTCACTCGTCCACATATGTTGAATATCGTTCTATTGCTTCAACATAAGATGAATGGGTCCGTAATTTGCTTCAGAAGTTATCTATTTTTCTCAAGGAACTGCCAATTATCTATTGTGATAATCTTTGTATTACCTATGTTTATGCTAAACTAGTTTCCACTCCAAAATGAAGCACATCAAGATTGATTGTCATTTTGTTAGCAATCTCTACCAACAAGGCCTGCTACATGTTTCTCATGTTTCATCCCAATTAGGTGGCTGATCTCATAATCCTTTAGTAGTTGTTTTTTCCCTAATTTGTAGTTTTCTCTCTTGTATGAATACACATACATATTAATAAAATTATATACTTCTCTCAAGTAGTAAGACTTATAATACATACATAACCTGAAGAGTGGGATCATAAAAGGCAAATCCATGACCCCTCTTTAGGTTAGAGCAAGGCGCAATTAAGATAAGTGCCTATCAATTGATCAATGATTGAAAAAAATCACACTCTAGAATATTATGTTTGTTAACTCTCATGATTATTTTGAGAGACTAATAGAAATACATAGTAATATGGAAACATAATCTTATGATATTTTCTTTTTATTCTTTAAGATTGTGCAATCTTTTAGATCTTCCATATCTTGTTTGTATTCCTTATTTCATGTAATCTTATGATTTTTTTTATTTAGTTTCCTTTGTATTGTACTAATCACTGCTCCCCCTTATGTATTTAAATATGGTTCATGTAATTATAAAAAACACAACTTTCTGCAACATACTTCTCTCTTTATGGTATCAGAGCAGTTCATGTTCTAACGAGTTTCCGATCCTGTATTTTTTATCTTTTCCCACCATGCCTAACAACTTGAACAACTATACTTCGGTTGTGCATAATCCAGCTAGTCCCACCACCAACAACCAAAACTCAGGTATCTCCCCCTCTCAAACAGTCATGAATCCATTAAATCAAGGAATTCAACTTGTTTCCATGAATCAGCCCACCCAACTGCCTATATGGCTTGCTGGCAGCACCAACTATGTCACCTTGAAGGATCAATTCGATGTTTTTTGCCTTGGCTATGATTTGACTTCCTACATTGGGGGTCCTTTCCTTGTCCATCTCAAACTGATCCAAACTATCAACCATGGAGACGATAAGTAAACCTTCTTTTTCATGCTCTTATGAAGTTTTTTTATCGTACCATAGCCCCTCTGCTTGCCTCTACAGCTTCTGCGCACATCGCTTAGACGAAATTAGTACAAAAACATGCCAACAAAAGTCAAACTCGTATTTACTATCTTCGTGATTCTCACAGTCTCCTTATGAAGTGAACCAAGTCCACTGCTTAATATCTTAATAAGATTCGAGCCATCTCAGAAGAACTTGTCATCAAAGTGCTTAGGGGCCTTGGACCAGAATATGATGCCATTAGCTCTTCCATTTGTGCTCGTGAAAACCCCATCACTTATGAGGAGCTTTTGAAAAACTCAGCACCTGTAAATTGTTCCTTCTTCACACACCCAAGCCTGATATGCCACCTCTAACTGGTACTCGTACTGCCCAGTTTAATCAGTTTTTGACACAAAGTGGTCGACAACACCAGAACAAAAATCGTACCAACCAATCTAGAAGTACCTGGTCCGGCCATCAAAACAACCCCAATTCAGATAGAAACAACAATTAGCGAAATTCCAATAATAATAATTGGCGCTCTTAGAACTCCAACAATAGAGATCGAGTTCAGTGCCAAATGTATGAAAAATATGGACATTTTGCTCGTGTTTGCCGCTCTCGCAATCTCAATATGAATGAGACACAAGCTATTTTTTCATCGACTATTGGATCAACCAATCCTGATTAGATCATGAATATTGGTGCATTATATCACATTACCTCAAATACTCAGAATCTGCAGCCTTACTCTGAGTACACAGGGATGGATGATGTTATAGTTGGTGATGGTAACGGTATTAAAATAACCCATACAAGCCATACTACTCTTTCCACTTTCTCTCGTAAATTTTCTCTAAAAGATGTTTTATGCGCTCTAGCTATTCATGCAATCTTATTTTTGTTTGTCTATTTTGTGAGCAAAATAAAACTTCTATTGAATAATTCCCTACTTTTTTGTTGTGAAGGATTTGAGAGCGCGAGCACCTCTAAATCAAGGCCCAAATAAGACGCAAATTTATGAGTGGATTGTCTCTTCACCAACTCCAGCTACCTGATTCACCATTGCTGCACATCTCTCATCTCGTACACTTTGGCATCTTCGTCTTGATCACCCACATCATAAAGTTCTTAATTTTATTTTTTCTAGATATAAGTTGGTTGTTTCTTCCTTTTCTCAAAAGAGATATAATTCTTGTCTTTGTAATAAAAGTCATCGTTTACTTTTTTCTATATCCACCTTAACCAGCTCTCATCCATTAGAACTTTTATATACTGATGTCTGGGGACCATCTTCCATTCCTTTTCAAAATGGTACTCGCTTTTATCTCATATTTGTTGACCATTTTACAAAATATATATGACTTTTCCCACTCAAGCACAACTCTTATGTAACTTTCATAATCCTTAATTTTAACCTCTTGGTCGTAAGGTATTTTAACTCAACATTCTCAATATATTCATATGGTTGTGGTGAGTATGAAGGCTTAACAAAGACGCTGGCTAACATGGGCATCCAACATCTGATTTCACCCCCTTATACACCCCAAAAAGTTGGTACTGCTAAACGTCGCCATCGACATATAATGGGGACAACTTTAACTTTACTACATCAAGCCTTTATGCCTCTTTAATACTGGTCTTATTCTTGTCAAACTGTCATGTATCTCATCAACCGTATGACCACACCTATCCTACAAGGAAAGTCTCCCATTGAAGCCCGTTTTCATGTCAACCCCAATTTTTCCTCTCTTCGTACCTTTGGTTGCTTATGTTATCCGTGGTTAAAACCCTATAATAACCATAAACTGAAACCAAAATCTCGCCCTTGGGTCTTTAAGTTATTCTGTAACCACCATTGTTACCAATGCTTTTATCCATCTACTTTCAAAATATTTCTCTCTCGTCATGTAATATTTTGGAAAGAGTTTTTCTTTTGAATCTATTGCTCATGGTCTACCTCAGGTTACACCACAAGGAATACATTCATGGCTTGATAACTAAACCACTAACCACCCATGTGGTCCTGAAACCATATCTCCTCCCGTGTCTTCAATAGATGTTCCATTAGTGCCTACGTCAGCTCGTGTTTTACCGACAGAGAACACACCACCATATTCTTCTTCATCCCTATTGAAAACACATTCTCCTCCCACATCTCCTTTTGGTACCCAGAATGAAGAGACTAGTCCCTTATCCTCTGCGACTATTACTGCCATGACTGAATATGCTCCTACCTCTCTTTTGCAACAAGTAACTTCTACTCCCCCTCAACCACCTACTCGTGTTTCCACCCACTCTCACCATAATATATTTAATCCTAAAAAGCCTATAGACTACTCTGCTTTGGTTGTTTCTACTGATATAACATGGTTCTCCAAACTTACAAACAGGAAGTTTAACATGCTCCTTGGCGTGATGCAATGTGTGAGGAGATTGCCGCTACTGTTAAAGACAATACTTCGAGTTTAATTCCTAAATCTAAACCACAAAATGTAATTGGATGCAAGTGGATTTTACAAATTAAATTGGAACAAGATGGCTCAATTGACAGATACAAAGAAAGATTGGTAGCGAAAGGTTTTCATCAACGACCAGGTGTTGACTTTATTTCTATTTTCAGGCCAGTGGTCAAGCCAACTACAATTTGTCTCCTATTGACATTTGTTGTATACTTTATTTGGCCTCTCTATTATCTCGATGTAAATAATGCTTTCCTTCAAGGATTTCTAGCTGAAGAAGTTTATACGGATCAACCTTATGGGTTCACTAATAAAACCTATCCTGATCATGTGTGCAAATTGACAAAGCAATTTATCGACTCCGTCAAGATCTTTGTGCATAATATACAGTGTTTAAGAACTTTATTGATTCTATTGGTTTTGTAAGCTCACAATCAGATCCTTCTCTAATCATTATCTATGGCATAGACTATGTTGTATTTCTTCTCTTATATGTGGCTGATATCATACTCACAGGATCTTAAATGTCCAAGCTTTACCATGTTAATGATGCATTGTCTTGTCATTTTTCTCTCATGGACTTATCTCCCTTGATATATTTCCTCGGTTTTGATGTTTGTCACCAATCCACTAGTTTGTATCTCTCTCAAAAGAAGTATATTACTGATCTTCTCCAGCGCCTAAACATGATGGAGGCCAAGGGTTCGTATTCCTCTTGCTTCCTCAACCATTTTGGAACTAGATGATGGATATCCGCCTACTTATTGTAAAATCTATAGGAATCTCATTGACACTCTTTTGAATATCTATCTATCACAAGGTCTGACATTTCCTTTGCTATCAATCACTTATAAAAATTCATGCACAAACCCTCCTATCAACATTTGCAAGCTACAAAAGGGGTAATGCGGTATCTAAAAGGTACCAATCACCTATGTTTACTCATTGACCAATTGCGTCTTTAAACCTAAAAACTTATTCAGATTTTGATTGGGGTGGGAATCCTGATGACTGATGCTTTAATGGTGCATATGTTGTCTTAGTTGGCAGCTTTCCTATCAGCTGGTCGTCTAAAAAGCAATGAATAGTAGCTCGCTCCTTCTGAAGCTGAATACAAAGCCATTGCCAATGCTTATGTTGAAACAATTTGGATTGTCAATCTTTTCAAAGATCTTTGCTTCTCCATTCCAAACACTCAAACCATTTGTTGTGATAATCTTGGTTCCACTTTCCTCTACAAAAATCCAGCTTTCTACACACGTATGAAGCATCTTGACTTGGATTATCGCTTTGTTCAGAAGCTAGTTCAAGATAAGTCTTTTACTGTTTGTCATGTTTCATCCTCTTTGCAACTAGTTCATTCTCTTAAGAAGATTGTACTTGTTGTCAGTTTCCTCTCTCATCGGTCCAAGATAGGTGTTGTTGAACCACCACCTATCTTGTAGGGGAATAATAATGAAATATATGCTCAACATATGTTCTCTTTACTCTTTTTGATTTTGCAATCTTTTAGATCTTCCATATCTTGTTTGTATCCCTTATGTCAAGTAATCTTCTTATTCTTTTTATTTATTTTCCTTTGTATTATATCAATATCTACTTCCATTTATGTATTTGAAGATGGTTAATGTAATATACAAAAACACAGCTTTCTGCAAAATAATTTTCTCGTTACATAGAAGACATTACTGATTTATAGCAGTCATAAAATCTTTCCAGGATCCACAGGAGCTAGAATGATATAGAAGGAAATGGGGAGACAAATGCGCTCTGATAAACTATTTTGCCAAGATTTATATTTTCTAGACAAAGGAATGAGTTAGTCAGGTTATATTAAAGGCATAATACATAAAAATGACCTTAACTTGGAGTTAGTTGGTAACTATGACCTTTAACTTTGTGTGTGCACAAGTAGGTACTTAAACTTATATAAAAACTAAACAAAAGGACACATTCATCCTACATGGAATCCTACATTGCAATTTTTGTGTCCTACGTGACGTCCAACGTGTATTATGCCATGTAGTATACTTGTGTTTACTTGTTCAATTTTATACAAATTCAAATGTCTACTTGTGCACACACAAAGTTGGAGGGCATAGTTGTCCGCTGAAGTCAAGTTAAGGGTCATGTTTATGTATTACTTTACCCAACATGAGTCAATAACAATTTTCAAAAATAATATATGTCATAATATCATCCATACATAAAGATGCTATGCAATAGAGAAATTTGAGCTCTAGGATGAGATGGAACAAATTGTAGAAAATCAATAAAAAAACTATGATAGTAAGAAGAGCTTTTAACGTTATAGTGAGTGAGGAAGAGAATATGGAAGGTTTACCCTTCATTCAACATGAGGAAACTAAATTTTCCATTTTGCATAAACAATTATGTCCTAGCTGAAGTGAGAGTCATTGACAAGAATGAATATATGCTGAAATGGAAAAATTGCAGAAGATTGTATTTTATATTATTTTTTATTAATTATGCATTTTTGGATTGGTTCTCATATAACGATGTTCATCATCTCATAAGTCAAGGATTGAATCATGCCACTTCATATGATATACAACACAACTAAATAGCCTATAATATAGTGGAATTAGAATACTTAATATCTTGGCTGGAATATTTTTAAAAGGTTTCCACCATGGAGGATGTCATTAATTAGTAGTAGATTTACACTTATTTGTGACCTACTTAGTTCAACAATTAGTGTCATCGATGCCTAATTATGTTCTATTCTAATGATATTTTCATGATTTCTGCTATGAAGGCTAAGGGACAAGGAAAAAATGAATACTTAAAAGAAAGGCCAAAAACATGAAAAGAACCGTAAACTCCACACAGTTGATCACCAAACCAAAAGGGTGGATTGTCCAACTGGCAGGATCTCGCCTAAAGTGACAGTACTTGTTGACACCCAATTTTGGACCTCTATAATATAAATTAATCATCAAGCTTCTTAAATTCCAAACGAGTTGAAATAGCTGACTTTATAAAATTCAAAATATTTTTTTAAAGTCATTTTAAAGTAGTTTTCGTCGATTTTTATAATTTTTAAGTGATGTATATTTATATATGTTTTATATAATTAGCTTATTTTATAAAATATTCAAAAATCATCTCAAAAGGATTTTAGTATTACTTAACGCTTTATTAAATTAATTTTGTCTAAAATTAGTAGTCTATATTTTGAGTCCTTAATTCATAATTAAGTTAATTATTTTATCTTGTTAAAACTAAGAAGCTCGTTAATTAATTAATGATAATTCATTTTTTATTTTTTTTAGAAAACCTTTTTAGCCGAATTTGCTAATTAAACTCAATTTGGTTACATTTTAAATCCATTTGACTATAATGCAATCTAATGGCTAATTTATCAATTCAAAATCTAACCACTCCTATTTTACCCTCCAACCTATCAATAGAACAAATTTTGGGCCCTTTTCCAACCTTTTCGGTTGAGCCCACCCCATCCTATTCCAGTTTTTAGCAGGCCCAATCTCCATCCTCTCTTCAACATCCAACCTTTTTGCCCCTAACCCGACCCAATCTTGTTCTCAAAAGAAACCTGGCAATGTTATGTTCTCCTTTTCATAGTGATATAGAAGCAGTAGCGCGTGAGCAACTCAAAATGGATCTATACGCGCCCCATTTTCCTCACGCAATAGCGAGTTTACAAAGAAGGTACACGGCGTGAGAAATGGTATTGATTTGCTCTCCTCCAATGTTCACAAACAGACTGAGATAGACAGAAAACAAATGATTTATTCGCTTCATCTTCCTCGGTAGTATGTTCAGCTAAAGAGTAGGCATTGGTTTTCAATCCTGCTAGTTACGTCCAACGTCCTGGGCTGGCGTGGATGAGATCCACGTAGCATTCGAGGATGAGCAATGAATCTAAGCCATCCAAGCCCCTGCCTCATTAAGATTTTCTGGGATTTGGACAAAATTTCATACAAACCACAACCTCTCCCATCCTTTGGGGGAAAAACTTCTAAATTTGGGATGAAGGGGAATCCTTATTTTCCCCAAAACTTCTCCAAAATTCACCCGCCCTTTAGATTCGTAAATCTTAGAATTTTCCCTCTTTAAAAACATCTCTTTCTCTCTATTCACTGGTGGATTTTTTTAGTTTGCGTTTGGGTTGGAAATATTTTAGCGTAGAAAATAGCTTAAGCAAGTGGTTACAAAAATACGTAAAAGATACATTCTAAAAGGAAGAGAACATTTAGTTTTCAAAGTTCCATTGTCCCTACATGTTTATCTTTATTCCCAAGTTAATTTGAATTCGAGTTGCCGCCAAGGTCTCACTGTTGCTGTCCATATCCGATTTTGTGGTGGTAGAAGCTCTGCCCGAGTTTCCTTTTCCCTATTCGTTGCTAAAAAAAGATAATGTTTTCTCCGTTAGATTTCCTCTCTGTCTTTCACTCCATTTTATTAGTTAATGTTGAAGATAAAAACCATTACTCTGTGTTGACACCCAATTTTGACCTCCCCGATAGGAATCAATTGACGAGCTTCTTGATTCTAAACGATTTGAAATAAGTAGGATTTATAAAATTATTTTTTGAAAATTCAAAACGACTTCGTTCTATCTTTGTCTAAACTTTCGGAGTCTCCTTCTAGTGTTAAAGTCGGCATCTTCTACTCGTTTTGTCCAGTCGCTGCTCCAAAGGAGGTAAAATCTCTCTCCACTCTTATTACCTTCTGCTAATGAGTTGCTTGTTTGATTATACTTCGAATTTGGGTTCAACTTTCTTTAATATTGGGTGCGTTGTCCATTGAAGACACCTTTATTCATGTTGTTGTTTGATCTATCGGGAGGAGGTTCACTGTTATAAACAGATACTTGCTGGAATTTGTGGCATGCACATGAACGGACTTATTTTGGCAAGGAAGATCATTCGAGCCAATTATTTTTGGATGACTATCGAGCATGATTGTTGCAAA
Source organism: Solanum pennellii (assembly GCF_001406875.1). NCBI lineage: Eukaryota > Viridiplantae > Streptophyta > Magnoliopsida > Solanales > Solanaceae > Solanum > Solanum pennellii. The sequence goes on along the minus strand of NC_028638.1, from coordinate 8,806,162 downwards.
TTTGTGCAGAAATGTCATAAATGTCAAGCACATGGTGATATAATCTGAGTGCCTCCTCGCGAACTCAATGCTATGAATTAACCTTGGACGTTTTTAGCTTAGGGCGTGGATGTCATGGGTCTGATATAGCCAGCCGCTTCTAATGGACACAGATTCATTTTGGTTGCCATTGATTATTTCACCAAGTGGGTGGAAGCAGCTTCTTACAAGTCCCTGACCAAGAAAATTATAGCTGATTTTGTTCGCAATAATCTGATATGCAGGTTTGCAGCACCAGAATCCATCATTACTGGTAATGGTGAAAATCTCAACAGTCACTTAAATGAGAGATATATGTGAGCAGTTTAAGATTACTCACTGAAATTCAACCGCTTATCGTCCTCAAATGAATGGAGCTGTAGAGGCTGCCAACAAGAATATCAAGAAGATTCTGAGGAAAATGATCGACAATCACCGAGGTTGGCATGAGTTGTTGCCATATGCTCTGTTGGATTACCAAACAAATGTCAGAACATCGGTTGGGGTTACTCCATATCTGCTAGTATATGGAACAGAAGCAGTCATACCTGCTGAAGTCGAGATACTGTCTTTGAGAATCATTCAAGAAGCTGATTTAGGTAATGTCAAATGGGTTGGCAAGCGGATTGACCAATTAACATTGATTGATGAGAATAGAATGGTTGCCGTTTGTCATGGTCAACTATATCGACAGAGAATGATTCGCGCTTTCCACAAGAGAGTTAGAGCCATAATTTTTGAAATTGGTAAGTTAGTACTTAATCGCATTTTTCCTCATCAAGATGAGTACAAAGGAAAATTTGCACCAAATTGGCAAGAACCCTACATGGTTCGCAAAATATTATTAGGAGGTGCTTTGGTCCTATCAGAGATGGATAGAACTGTATGACCGAAATTAATCAACTCAGACGTTGTCAAAACATATTACATGTGAAGCTTCAGTTTGACCTGAATTCTTAATAATGAGATACGTAGGCAGCCCATGTCGGCCACGATAAGTTTCTTTGTAAAACTTATTATTCTTATTAACCTTTGGGGGGAACTACGTTTGACCTGATTCCTGCCTCAACGGGATATGTAGGCACCACAAGGGTTCGATCATATCTCCCATAAGATTTCTTTTCCTCTTTACAATTGAAACTCGGACAGAATTTTTTAGAGGACTCAAGAATTCTCGAGAAGAAGATTTTTCCCAACAAGTCAAGACTGAAATTGCTTTGAATTTTGCAACTTGGACATAATTTTTTAAAGGATCTCAAAATTTTCGTGATTTACTCATCGGCAGTTAAAGATGAGTCGAGACAGTTAACTTTGACAGAAATTTAGAGGACGACCTCAAAATTTCAATTAGGATTTATCGACAGTCAAGAGTGACTATGAATACTCCCTAGTGAATAATCTGATAGATCTCCAAGCATTAGACTCAAAGAACCTCACTACGTCTGATGTGACATGATACTTGGCAGTAACCTTTTTTCAGAATACGATTTTCCGAAAATTTTTATTTTTCTTAAAATAAATCTTTTTGTCTTATCTATCAAGAGTTGGAAGATCAGAAAATCAATCGGAGGTAGCAGGACAAGGAGAAGACAATTGAAGAAATCGACACAGATCAGTTCATTTTAAAACTAACGATTTTTCTATGGACGTAGGTTTAAGGAAATATTTTATACCACTTGTATCGAAAACTTGGGAATATGAATGGTTTTATTTCATCCAATTTTAAACAATATGAAGTCTATAAGAAAGAATACAACTATGTTCAAAGATGAATCAAATGAAAACCCCTAGAAAAACACGCGATTTCCATCAAGGATGTCATCTGCATCATATTATCGGACGTGATAGTATTGCTACCCGGAGGGTCGTCTCATTCATGTTATCGACGAAAATGATACGCTACATGGAGAGTCATTTTACCGTAGTGTCAATTGAGACGATATCACTATCCAGAATGCACCCAAAAGACACTATGTTGCTCGATTGAAGCAATGTCTTTGTTTGATACCCAAGAATGGCATCAAGAGTAAATATTCATGCACCGCGAGAAGATATTCATGCCTCGTAGAAAATCATTCATCGCAAGTCAATACTCATACATCACAGAAAATCATGCACCACGAGAAGATATTCATGACACGCAGAAAAGCATGCATCGCGAAAAAATCATGCATTGCGAATTGATATTCATGCCTCGTAGAAAATCATGCACCGCGAGAAGATATTCATGCCTCATAGAAACCATGCATCACGAAAAATCATGTATCGCGAGAAGATATTCATACCTCGCAGAAAATCATGCACTGCGAGAAGATATTCATGCCTTGCAGAAAATCATGTATCGCAGAAATTCATGCATCGTGAGAAGATATTCATGCATCGCGAATTGATATTCATGCAATGTGGGAAGATTCATGCCTCCCGGAAAATTTAATGCACTGCAAGAAGATATTCATGAATCGTAGAAATTCATGCATCACGGAATATCATACATCACGAGTTGATATTCATGCATCGCGAGAAGATATTCATGTCTCATAAAAAATTATGCATCACGGGAAGATATTCATGCCTCGCGGAAAATCATGCATCATGAGTTAATATTCGTGCATCGTGGAAAATCATGCATCGCGAGTTAATATTCATGCATCGCCAAAAAAAAATGCAACGCGTGCATCGCAGAAAATCATGCATCGCGAGAAGATATTCATGCATTACGAGAAAATGTCATGCATCGCGGAAAATTCATGCATTGCGGAGAAGTCATGTGTTGCAAGCAAAAATTCATGCATCGCGGGAAAGTCATGCTTTGCAAGAGAAGAAATTCACGCATCGCAGAAATGTCATGCATCGCGGAAGAGAAATCATGCACTTCAAGAGAAGGAAATTGTGCATTCCAAGAGAAATATTTATGTATCAACAACAATTGCATCTTTTATTTGGAAAGAGTAAACACCAAGAGAATCATCGAATACAACATCAGGAGAAATATCATCACAGTGCATTAACTTTTATTTATTTTGACATCAAATGAAGAGTAAATAGAAGTTTACGTTGCAAACATAAGACATAAGCTTTATTTGCTTTACTTCAAACCCAATTGAGTTGACATCAAATTTTGAAGGAGAGAAATTAAGTGTCAACACGATAAAAGACACTGCCTCCCATTTGAATTGATTTTTTATGATGACGAGTTTTATTTCAGCCTTTGTCGAGAGCATCCGAAAGGATGAATTCTCCAAAAGCAAACCACAGGTACGAAAGACATGAAAAAGGATGCAACATAATGTGAAACTTTTTCTTAGCAGCAAATTGGAACATAGTCCAAAGAGGAGTGTCAAACTCTTAGGATGCGAGCATAAGAATGACTTCCACCACAATCAAACCACACCCCTATCAAAGGCATGTGGGTTTTTCTTTGGCTTTTGACAGTTTCGATTTTGCATTCGGATTTTGGTATCTGCCGGAAGCAAGTTTCCATTCTGAGTGATAGTGCACCAAGAGCTTTGGAAATTATGTTTGTGTAAGTACTTTATTATGGGTGTGAAGTGCACCACATTCGTGGCTAAGAGGTTGCAAGCCTCTTTTTCATACTCAATTTATTTGTCACTCTTCCGAAATCGGAGGTTATCTAGCATAAAATAGATTTCTTTTCAATTGATTGGGTCGAACTACAAACAACATGATTCTAAGGTTTAAGGATATGTAGGCGGGCTCAATGTTGATAACTCAGCTATATTCCAACATTTCATTCTTAAATCTAATTTATTAGCGTCCTTGTCCCTTCATAATTCGGTGTCGCGTTGACTCTTGAATTGTTTCATAATAGTGCTTTAAGTCAAGCATATCGAACTACAAATTACCTGAATTCTCATATAGCCTGAGATATGTAGGAAACCCATTTCCAGGGTTCGGCCATAACCCCTAAAGTCCGTACCAAATCCATTTTCCAAAGATGAATGTGTGGTCGGCCAAAAATGAATTAGCCTACTTCATTTTCCTCAAATTTGTTGCATCAAGTAAAATGAGGGACAATTTTTGACACCCAATCTTCACCTCCTCGATATGAATCAATTGATGAGCTTTTCAATTCAAAACGACTTAAAATAAGTAGATTTATGAAAATTCAAAATGTTTTAAAGTTATTTTAAGATTATTCCCGACATTTTTTAAAATGATATATATGTTATGCACAATTATCTATATACATATTTAGTATTTTTTATGATTACTCAGAGACCATCTTAAGAAGATTTTTATTTCGTTTAAATATTTGGCTAATTAATTTAGTTATATGATAGTTTACATTTTTTATTAGCTTATTTTATCTTTATAATTAAGTCGATTATTTTAGTTCATTTGAAATTAAGAAGCTTATTAATTAATTAATTTTGATTATTTATTTTAGCAGAGTTCATTAAGTAGCTCAATTCGGCTAATTTAACTAATTGTAAAAGACCACAGTTTGAGCCTTTTCCCAATCCTTTAAGTGGCCCAACTCCCTTCTCCCTAACCCCAGGCCCAAAACTTTCTTCTATTCCAAGTAGCCCCTTTCAGCTAACCCAAAATCAACTCCCTATATCTATTCAGCCTCCCCAGCCCACCTCTTTATCCAAACCCGATCCGCCCATTTCTTCATCAACTAAAAGAAGCGCAGAAGCGCCAAGCTACATCAATAGTAATCCCAGACCGCGTGAAGACGGCACCAGCAATTCTCTCCAATAACGTTCCAAATGGCGCCCCTTTTCCATCGAAATACACGGAAGAACAGCCCAGGACAGGCAGTATGCTGCAAACCTTGTCGCCTTCTTCCTTTTTCGTCTCCTGCAGGGTTTTTCCGCGATTCCAGCTACTGCTCAGTCCATACAGCCGCGGAAACCTTCCTTGGCTTGCATCGATGGGCGCCACGTCGAGCACAAGGACATTGGTAATCAATCCAATCCATCCGTCTCTTATTCTCATCTGATTTTACGGGGATTTGTTTGAATATTCATACAAAGAACCAGCTGGTTTTGGTCCTTGAGATTTTGAAATTGATTTTGGTTTTGAAATCTCGACTTTACCCTTGCCCCCCTCCCCTTTTTTTTGAAACCCTAATCTCGACCCTATTTTTGTTCTCTTCGATTCAACGAAACAGAGGGGCCTTCTTTTCGTTTTGTGATTTTGGTTGAGAAAAATTGTTAGAAAATATAGAGAGGAAGGAAGCAAATACATAAATACAGTGAAATGAATTAGTTGTGGACAGCCACACACAAATATAGATATAACTCTTGGAGGAAGTAGAGATGTAAAAATCCTATTTTTGCTCTTGTTCGGCTTCAATCTATCTTCGTCAAAACTTTTGGAGTCGTCTTCTAGTGTTAAAGTCGGCTGCTCTACTCGTTCTGTCCAGTCACTACTGCAACGGAGATAAAATCTCTCTCCAATCTTATTACCTTCTATTAATGAGTTGCTTGTCTGATTATACTTTGAATTTGGGTTCAACTTTCTTTAATATTTTTGGTTTTGTTGTCCATTGAATCCACCTTTATTCATGTTGCTGTTAGATCTATCGAGAGGAGGTTCACTGTTATAAAAATAGAAAATAAAAAATGAGGCATACGACTTGCTATTGATCTCTACTCTTCATTTTCCAAAAAAAAATGTGTTGTGTTGGTGTTCATATGTTACCACCGTCTTGATAAAATTGTTCCTAATCAAATTAAGTCATTTTAGTTTCTGTTGGTATGTTGGCTTATTTTGTTATTTGTTTGGCTTAAATTTCCAGCTTTGCTTGATATAAAAATCTGAAAATTGTTATCGACTTGCCTTAAATCCTTCCCCGTCATCTAGAAACCCAAGCGTTGTGCTTGCAGGTTAATCTGAGGCAGTAATAATGAGCTTTTTTCTGGAATTTCTTTTGAGTTCAACCCTTCTCATGACTCGTCTTGCAAACTGATTTTCTCTCAATCTGCAAATTGTTATCCCTAAATCAAGCATGCTTTCATTTTTGAAACAATGTGCATTCTAGTGTAGGAGAACTTGGTGTTTCCTGGTGGGATGTAATGATGTTGCATATTTGGCTTAGTATAAACTGGGACTTGCCATGGTCTCTTTAGTCATCTGCCTACTTGAGATAGGTTTCGTTCTATTATAATGTCGCTTATTGAGTTGGACCTTTTATCTTCATTTAGTTGCATCATAACCACCCTTCTTCTCTCATCTTATTTTTTTAAAATTATTTTTTGTTATTCTGTTCTCTGTTTGATGAAGTAGTTGTATATCTACATTTGTTTCCTTTCCGTTCAAACTCCCTTAGTGCTGAAATGTTTTACTTAGGAGAATGTAGCAGCTAATCTTGTGATGCAATGTTCTTTTCTCTCATCATTTGTCATTGCTTTGTTTGAGAGCGAAAATGTGTTTTGCCTCATACCCCTTCACCTCTCAAGTAAAAAATATTCTTGTTTTGTTTATGTTGAGCAGTTTTTTTTAGCTAGACTAACTCATGTCTTGAAATCATGATTATTACTTTTTTTTTAAAAAAATTAGAGTTGTATTTAATATTAAGATATGTCTTTTGTTTCTAGAATATACAATATATAATTTGTACTTAAAATAGATGTTTGATTTTGTGTATAATGAATAAGTCTTGACCTATCTATTTCAATTTTCTTATTGCCGAAAAGACTCTAAAACGATTTTTAGTTTATCGTGTTGAAATAGATATTGTTTTGAACATTCTTATTTTATAACTTAGTTAGTATTAATTAGATTGATAAAATTGGGGGAAAACTACTTTTCTTTGACGAGTTGTAGATGTTTAGGGAATCAGGGTGTTCGAGCTTACTGTTTACATGAAATAGTGATGCCATGTATGTTCTCGTGCAAGTTGCTGACAATGAAAATTTTCTTATTATGGTGGGCTATTTTTATGGGTTTGGCATCATTTTTTAGTGTCTCCCAAGGACCGTGATTTCCATTAGTTGTAATAAACATTCACTGATTGGGATTCCTTTTATTTTCATGTTTTAATTCATCCAAAAAGTGCTCATTAAATATATTTAAATCTTGCATTTGATTTTAGCAGTATTCCTAATTCATTTTTCCTTTTTGTTATTTTATTTTTATCGTTTGCGGGGCTGCCTACCTGAGTTCCTTAGAGATTTCCTCTTTGCATCTCCAGAGACCCATGAATGCTCGATTCCTCCTTTCGAGTCAGTTGACCAACTTTAAACTGATGCACAGATCCCGAGGTTGAAAGAAAATACAAACCGGATCAAGAAGTTGAAGATTTTGGGCTAAAAGGCCTAAATTTATTTCCTAAATTTTTGTATGTTATCATCTTTGGGCCTAAGCCCTTGTTTTCTTTTATCATTGTATAATTAAAATTTTAGGACAGGTGAAGAATGGGCCTAAGGCTCAAAACAAAATGAAAATGGGTTCAAATACCGGTTCAGGCGGGCAAAAATCGACTTTGGACTCAACTCTCTCTCTCTCTTTTACTTTATCGCTTATGTGTTATTGTTATTATTTATCATTTGTTTCAGGGTCGAAACTTCGAACCCCAGCAAGACGCTGCTATTTTATTTTAACGATCAAACTAATTTAATTGACTTTAAAATAGACTTAAAAAACAATAAATAAATAATTTTGCAAGTTCAAAAACTCACTTAGATAGCAGGATGATATTTCTAAAGGTTTTCAAATCAAAATTCAAATTTAGCTCAAGTTAGATTATTTTAGGCCAAACAAGTTAGTTGTTGGATAACCGTATTAACAGATATTTTTAGGTGCTTTAAACACCTTCGATAAGTAAAAATTTCTGAACCTCCTTTAAAGTTTTCAAATTGATTTTCTGTTTAAGTCTTTGAAAATTAAGTTTTTCTTGATTTTTCTCAAAAATTAAGTGGCAACTCTCAAAACGTCGAAAACTTGTAAAACAATATTTTCCGAATTAAAACACTCTGTTGGTTGCACGCTGAATAGTCGTCATTGGGTTATTAATAGTGTCAACATGAAGCATATGTCTTCTTTTCTTTTTGCCATGGGTTAGTCGTAACTCTATTTTAAGTTTCTGGAAATCTTATCTAGTATGGTTCTTTGTGTATTTCTTTGCTTAAACGCGTTTGATATTTCTTTTTCTTGAGACTAGTTCTTGCTTGAAGCATCAGTTATGATATATTTAGGATCGTCACTATCTGAGTTTGCTCTTTTACAGGTTAATTTTTAAAATCGATTCATATGTTCAAGCATGTATGGTGTGGTCATGTGTTTGTTCTAGTTATTTAGTTTTGACTATTTCTTGAATGTCCTTGTTTGTCTTACTACGTTTGACTCGTTTGGATTAAGTTTCATCTTTATGCCATTCAATTTTCAGTCGAAAAATGCTTGAATTTGTGCATAGAGTCAAATAAACATATGTTCTTTCTTGTCTCATCAGTCATATTCTAAGATTTGCTAGATTTTGTATTAAAGATCGTTTAAAGTGAAACTAGTTTTTCTTATTTCCCATGTCTCATTCTTTTTTTGCAAATGTTTGAAATCCCACCCACCCCTCCCTAAGATTATCTGAAATATGAGGTTATCGGCATTGACTATTGTGTGTGTAGCATGCCGATTTATTTTTTCTCCTATATAAGATTAATTTTAGTAGTTGAGTCACATGTTGTTATGGTTTTGGTTCTTGAAATTTTGCATTGATTGGTATTATTCTGTTTCAAATCTTAATTGACATTATTGTTGGCTTAGTATTCATTTGTACACTGTTAAAGGGTCTAAATTGTTAAAAATATCGTATTTAATTAATATGAGTAGATTGTGTGATAACTTGATCATTGATATAGTTGTTCCTTGGCATGACACGGCTGTAATTCCTTTAACAACGCAGAGCTATTTCCCCTTGTTGTTCCCTAATTTTATGAGTTCATTTATTTCTTTGTGGGGCTGCCAAATTTTATGCCCCGCATGTTTGAATTATCAGTGATAGAATTATCGTGATCTATAATGAATCCAATTGGTTCTCACATGTTTTTTATGCATGTGAAATCTCTCCGAATCCTCACGGACTTTACCCTTGCATCTTCCTTTGGCCATGAAGGCCCAATTCTATTTTATTCGAATCAAGCCCATAAAAACCAACATAAAGGTCCCAAAGTTGAAAGAATTCAAAAAAGATCGGAATATGAAGAGATTGGGCCCAAAAGCCCAAATTTATTCTACAAAAATTTGTATTTTGTTATTTTTGGGTCTAAGCCCTTGTCATTATACTTTTATTATTTTGCTAGAAGTTTAGGACATGTACAACTCGTAATGGGCCAAAGACCCACAAAACCTGATACAAATACTGGTTTAGGCGGACAGAAACAAAATTTGAACCCAACACTCTTTCCCTCTTTATTTACTGCGTTTATCTATTTGTTGATATTTTGTCGTTAGTCTTAAGGCTGAAAAGTTCAAAATCCCGGAGGTCGTCTATTTCGTTAAATAATTTAACTAAAATCGGTCAACTCCAAATAAACTTAAAAATAATTTTTTAAACAAATATTTCTCTTAGTAGGTCAATATTTCCATTTTTTCTCTTAAAATGATTATAACTATAAAAAATGATTCAACCAGGTTTTTTTCAAGTCAAGTAAATTCATATTTTAGCCAAACAAATTAGTTATCAGATAATCACATTAGTGGGTATTTTACGTTCCTTTTATACCTTCCTAAAATACTAACAAGAATCCACGAACCCCTTTACATAATTTCAATCAGTTTACTATGTTGATCTTTTGAGAATAAGTTTTCTCAAATTTTTTCAATGGCAACTCTAAAATCAGTATAACTAAATATTTTTAAATAAAAAAGAATGGTGACTCTGCTGGGGAGATTTGAATGGTTCTAACCTTACAATTAACTGGTTTGGATATATGTGTTTAATTGCTTACTTGTTTTTTGTACAAACTGTTGCATCTCATGACATCAACTCTGTCAAACGGCAAACAGATTGCGTTAGGACAAAGGCGGTTATGTGACTTACCACGACTGTCCTTCAGAAAATACACAAGTCTAATTTTTGAAAGTAATAAACGAATAATTGGCTTGTGGTCATCCAACGTCGTTTATTAATCTTCACCCTGTTATTTGTCCAACTCGGGTAACCATCATCTATAAATTAATTCTAGTCAACTTAGAGTAGAGCGAAATCAAATTTAAATCTAAGTATTAGCCTAAAACGGCTAAATATCAAAGATATATTAAGTCCATTAGTAAAACAACCAAAATCATGTCCAAGGTCCCCGGCCTAACGACATGTCATGTTATTTGACATTTGAAAGATGTATGTGTCGAAACCTGATTTAGGGTGGGGAATCTTAACCGACTTTTATTTTGTAGGTATAGATCATTTACCCAAATTCGACATGGTAATAGAAGCTCCAGTTTTGCTCAAGTTATGATATAACGACCTCAACGGGGATCACATAGAACTCTCAACAAATATGTAGGGGCCCTAACTGAACTCATCAATATGGTTGGGTGGGATGAGCTGATTGAAGTCCTCAAATACCATTGGGATAACGAAAGAATGGTATTCAATTTGGAACCATGGAAATTACCCCGACGATTGAGGAAATTCGGGACGATATTAACACTGTAAGTACAGGATTTGAAACAAGACTGAGGAAATAAGAAGCCATTTTAATCCCTAACAAGCCTTCTATCAAAGATATTACAAATTGGCTTGGATTGGGAAGGATTCCGCCTATTGAGCCGAAGGGTCTAATTATTTATTTACGGACCTCTATGTTAGATTCGGGAATGCAAGCTTTTATGTGAACTATAACCAAGAGTTCCAAGTTACTTACAGAGAATGGGACGTTGTGAGACCTTTGGCATTCACCATCGCACTATTGGGTACTATGATTTTTCCACACTGCTCGAGCCTCAGTATCAACACTCGAGTGATAATGCTTGCACACACTCTGTTCCATAGGCACCTGAATCAAGGGAAAGTAAAGTATAATACCATTGCTCCTGTCATTCTGTGAGACATGTATCGAGCTTTTGGGAAATGCAAAGAAGGGCATCACTACTTTCAAGGTTGTAACATGATCCTCCAATGGTGGATACTACGCCATTTTGCAAAAAGACATGAGACTTAACAACTGCACACCCTCAATAATAATAAAAAACTCTTATGCATTTGAATGATATGTTGTTTTGGGAAAATTTGGGGAGCAGGAGGACTAGAGGAAGATGGGTTCAGATTTTTTTTGAGCTAAGGGAAGAAGATATCCAATAGATGTTCGATTGCTTCATCTCAAAGGATGTCTTTATGGAAGGCCGTAGACAACTTGTGCTTCTATTACAAGGTATTCAGGGAATCCATCCTTACACACCCTTCCGAGTCCTAAGATAGTTTGGGAGAAATAAGTCACGCCTCAAGATGCATACTATCATATCTACATGTTTTATGTCGGGGATGATAGAGTAGACGACACTTCAAAATGCTAAGAGAGTGGAAAAGGACCCTGCGGATGAACAAAGACACCATTGTTTCAAATTGGTTTAACACTGCATATGATGAAACTTATAAGGATTGGTTAAGAAGCAATATACGAGGTCTCTCCTTTTAAATCCCAAATAGTTACCGCAACGTGAAAGACAAAGAATCCAAATTTGTGATCGGGCTAATAGAGGTATAGCGGGAAGTGCAAGAAACGCACAACAAATTTCTCCAATATCAATGTTCTCTTGAGAATGCAACTCGAGAATTGGAAAGATTGAGGAACAATGTTGAAGAACTTGATTTATGGGTGAAAGATAAGTTAAATGGGATGCAATTCGAAGATTGGGAAGAAAAAGGACGCCAGAGCGAGGTTTACCTACTAATGCTACGGTACACATTTCAGCAACACAAGATAAAGTGAAGCAACACAGAAGCAGGGCCATCAAGGATGGCGTAGTGGATTTCACCCCTGTATGTGTTTTTTATATGTATTTCTTTCATTATTAGCCTCTGCATGGGCCTGCCTTTCTTGTATTTTGGTACGTTTTCCAAATGACCCCTGTGTGGGCCTTCCCTTTTTGTATTTTTTCGTTTATTCCCTATTTCCCTGCTTATTTTCCCCTTTTGACCACTATATCTTATATGCAAAATTTTCTTGGGGTGAGAAAATTATTTAATTCCACAGGTACATCTTTCAAATGTGCTAGGCCTACCCTTGGCACAAAAGGGTCGCCCTACTTGTTTAGGATGCGCGTTAGCCGCTTGTGTGTTTAAATGCTTATGTGATATTGTTGCTTCGAATAAGGATATGTTGTTCCAATCCTATTTCAAAATTTCCTGAAAATCTGTACCACATCAAATCCTAAAACATTACTCAATCGTCTCAGGAAAGGTAAAATCGCAGCTATGGAAAAAGGCAAGAACACCAAGATAGAATCAACAAGAGAGAATTTACATAGGAAACTGCAGTTGCTTGAACAGGGGATCCAAGAAACTATAGAAAAGAGGTTTGAAGTAGAGATCGTAATTGTAGTCGTTGAGGCCACAAGCACGACACTATAGGAGGAGTTGGCAGCTAGGATGTTGAGATGCGCTATCGTGGATGAAGAGATGAATATCATACGGAGGTTGCGCGGAAAAGACCCTCTTCTAGATAGCACAATCCCCGCTCCTGAAGGCATTGAATTAGAAGGTGTTGAGGAGGATTCTGAGGAAGATATTGTCTATAAACCTCCTTTCCAAGGACGTGTAGTATAGGGAACAAGAAAATCACCCTCGAGGCATATATTCAAGAGCATTGTATAGGAGTGGAAGTCATTCCATGTGCTCTCATTTATGAGCGCCTTCAGGCTGAGCGTATTATAAAACCAAGCAGGAGAACAACTTCCCAAGTTGGATAGGGGGACCTCCATAAGGCCTGTATGTATCATCCCAACTAGAAAGGTAACACAATATAAGAGTGTGTGGAGTTTAAGACCACAGTCCGCTACCTTCTCAAGACTGACGAAATCACGTATATGTATGGTGACACTGTTATCCTTGTATGTGATGAACCAAAGATCGACATACCAACCACTGATAAGACTGTGCTTTACCGCTGCTCCTTCACACCTTTCAAGAAAACAATGTTGGAGGTATGCATGTTGCTGGTACAAAAGGGGGTCTTTGTCCCTCTCTGGACGTGGAGGCATTATTTCCCCTTGGAAGCGAAGCTTTGAAATGTTTCCAAGTACTGAAAACAGGTTTGTGTCGATAGTCCATATTTCACAAGATCTAAAGGCTCTACAGATTCCTTTCCTAGTCAAGGTTCACATAGGGAAAAGGCAGCAATGGGTTATAACAGCGAAGAAATCAACCTTACTGACGTTGTGGTGGCTCAACCTGCCATCGCCGACCAGAATGAACTAATCATGCAGCTGATGCAACAAATAACCAAAATGAGGGTTGAAATGCAGAGAAGGCAAGATTTGTCTCCTTCGATTATTAATGTCAATGCTTCAACAGAGGGAAGGCCTTCGCTGCACTTTCCTTCTTCAAACATGGAACAAGCTAGGAACCCTCCTTCTTCTCCTGCTCATAATCCCTCAATTATCGACCTAACCACCCAAAATCCTCAATATGCCTCCGCTCCCATCGAATCCCATCCCCTCCTCAAAATAGCGATCCTTAAATGCCACCTCCCCTTCAAAATGTCAACCACCAAGCTGGTCCACTCCCTCAAAACAAAAACTCATACAATCTCCAAACTTCCCTTCATCACCAAAATCAACACACCAACCCCCAAACATTCCCTGAAAACTACAAAACCACCCAAAATGCCAAAAGTCCCCACGTTGCTCCACCTCTACCTCGAAAAACCACTTTCCAAATTCCGGTCACCAATGAGCATACGCTAATGGTTCTAAGCTTGATCACTATGAAGAGTAAGAAAGAGAGTGGAGGTTAAGGAAAGAGGCCGTAAAGGTAGATATAAAGGAAGAGACTTGAAAGTGAATGAAAGATTTGCAATGTATTTCTAAGGTCATCAACCTGAGCTACAATAATTTATGCATTCACCCAAATTTGGACCTCCTGGAAGGGTTCAAAGTGCCGAAATATGACATTTTTTAGGAATAGGGAACCCTTAGCGCACCTAAGGTCCTACTGTGACAAGCTCGTGGGAGTCGTAGAGATGAGCTTTATTGATGCACCTCTTTAGCCGAAGTCTGAGTGAAGAGGTTCTAGAGTGGTTTACATCTCATGAAACAAGACAATGACCTAGCTGGAACTCCCTAGATAAGTATTTCATAGAATGATTCTCTTATAATGTGGAGATTGTTCTTGATCATTATTCCCAGGAAAAGGTGAAGTATAAATCAAATGAAAGCTACAAAGAGTTTGCATATAGATGGTGAAATGAGGCAGCCTCAGTTCGACCTCCTATAATAGAGAAAAAAATCATCTAAGTATTTGTACGGGTTCAGAAACCCAAAGATTATGATCAAATCATGTTGCTCGTTGGAGCAAAGTTTACTAAGATAGTTAAAGTGTGTGAGACTATCGAAGACGTTTGTCCAAGTCACTTATTTTTTTGTCCAAGTTGCTTTTATTTTTGTCTAACTCACTTCCTTTTTTCTGTGTGTGTTTCGAAAATATCCCCATTCATAGGTCCGAGATCTACATCTATGAAGAATTGAAAGGTCCGAATGATCAACTCTGCAATCAGTTGTTAGAATCAATAGGTCTTCAAATTGTTCATTTGAAAAAATTGAAACCCTTCTTATTGGACGATCATGATACTTCCCAAAAATCGAAATTCTTGATCAATGGAGGAACAATATCACCATTTTTGTTCAATAAGATACCAAAGTGGATGATTTGAACCTGAAAAATTGCCCTGGTTATTGTCTCACCCGGGTCCTCGAGCTTGTTGAAGAAGAAAAGAAAAGATGTCGTCCACTATCTCTTGAGGGAAAGAAGACCCCAAGAAGATCCTCGTCATACAAAAGTTGTTCTCGACCTTCACAGAGTTCATACCTAGCCTGTTATGCACAAGATTATTACCAAAATACCCCTCCCCCAGTTATCAAAATGCCCCTTCCCCCACGTACAAAAATACTCCCTCTCCTAATTATTAGGCCCCCTCTCCCTTCCACCAAACTTCCCTCAAGTTTACCAAGATCCATCCCATCACTATCGAAATGCCCCCCTAACTGTGCCAACATTCAGATGAATTTTCAAGCAACTTTGTGATGTATAAAATGCGAGCTCTACTTTACCAAAATACCCCCCGAACTACAAAGCTCCATCGCCAAGTTACCAAATTAACTCGTATCTTAGATATCAAGCCCCTCGTCCTAATGCTCCAAATTATCCTCAAATACCTCCTTCTCAACAAGGAAACTACGATTCCTCCCGTCCAAGGTTGGAGAAGAAACCCGCCTAAATTTTCACTCCGTTCATCAAAAGCCGAACAAAGCTGTTCGAGCGATTAACTGCGGCACGATATATACATCAAGTGGGGACCAAACCGGTTGACACTAACTCAAAGTTTTACAGACCTGATCAGAAATGTGCGTATCACTCCATTAGTATTGGACATCATACAGAGGATTAAGGGCGTCACTATCAATATGACCAAGATAGATGACGATTGGTGCATGACAAAGGCAATAGTTCTGATCGCTCATGATGAACTGGAAATGTTTGTAGCTTTATTAAGAATCAGAGAGAAGAAGGATTTGTGATTCTGATAGCTGAGAAGGTTGTTGCCTTGGTGCGAAGAGAAATTCCTGTCCGACCAAAGTTTGTGATTGAAACTGCTGCTGCTCCAGGTATAACTAGGTCCGGTAAATTTTACACACCAGAAACGTTGCCTCAAGGGGGAAAAAGGAGGATCAAATGAAGAGACCAATAAGTGAGGCCGAGGCTGAAAATTTTTGGAGGAACATGCAGCCAAAAGATTATTTAATTGTGAAGCTTCTAGAGAAGACTCCGGCTTAGATCTCAGTATGGGCTATGTTTATGAGTTCGCACAGGCAAGCCCTGATGAAGGCTTTCGATGACATATATATGTCTGTGGGCATTAGTAGTGACAATGTAGCCTTCATGATAACCAGGTCATCCGGGGACACCGAATCAATTTTTGTGACGAAGAGTTGCCCTTTGAAGGGAAGATGCATAACAAAGCTCTGCATGTCACCATTGCGTGTCAAGAAAAGATTATCAATCGTGTATTGGTCGATGATGGATTCGGTCTCAATATTTAACACTATCAAATTTGTGGCAACTAATAATGGACTTGGGGAAGCTTCACCAGAACCGAGTCGAGGGCTTTCAATGGGGTGAAAAGACACACATTGGGGGCAGTAAACTTGAATATTCAGATGGGTCCTTCAGAGTTCAGTATGGATTTTCAGGTATTGGACATCGAAACTAGTTACAACCTACTATTGGGAAGGTCGTTCATCCACAGGTTGGGGTTGTGCTTTCTACCCTTAACCTACTAATGAAATTTGTCTGGAAGGAACAGGAGTTGTGTATTCACAGTGAGGGAAGCCATTCAAATGAATATGCGCCGATTGTTGATGAAGTTTCTCGAGGCTATGATTTCTACACGGTAGAGCTGGTAAATGCAACCGGGGATGATTTTGCTCAACACCCCCTATGCCTTCCGTATACAAATTGATTGCAACTGTGATGCTTCAAAGCGGTTTAGAAGCAGGTTTTGGATTGGGAAATAATTTTGAATAAATTGTCGAGCCTATCAAAATTCACACCCAAGGAATAAAGTTTTGTTTGGGGTACATCCCCGCAAATGAGGAACCAGAGACGAAGAGCAAGAATGTTGATAAAGCATTGGCTAGGCCAATTCTGCATCTATACCAATCATTTCCAATTCTAGAGTATGTTGATAATGATATCCCTAGGGAAGGATTCTGGGGCCTTTTGAAGAAATTGATGTTTTCATGGAGGACGAGTTTTATATATTCAGTATTCGCGATGCTGAGCCATAGGAGAAATTGAAATATTGGACCTCCATGACAATTTAGATTCCCCGAACCGAATATCTTGTTAGAAAGGACATATATATATATATATATATATATATATATATATATATGCGCTTATTTTGGAAATCAGTGGTAATCAGGAAGAGGCTCGAGACCCATAATTTTTGCAGTTTTTAGTTGTTTGAGTTTTGAAATTCCCTCTTCAAGTTTAAAAGGAAAAATGGCCCTCTGCCATGGCCAAAGTTTTCACTTGCTTTTCAAATTGAAAGAAAGCCTCTTTTGTTGAAAATTTTTGCATTTGCTTATTTGTTGTATATATTATTCTAACTTTATTTGTTTATGATTTCAGTAATATTAAATTAAAAACTTTCAATGTCATGTCA
The DNA here is from genome assembly GCF_001406875.1 of Solanum pennellii. NCBI lineage: Eukaryota > Viridiplantae > Streptophyta > Magnoliopsida > Solanales > Solanaceae > Solanum > Solanum pennellii. The sequence continues at coordinate 8,788,796 of NC_028638.1, read as the reverse complement.
TGTCACGATCCAAAGGAACAAAATGAGCCAGGTGATGACGAAGGTGAAGAATATGAAGAAGAAAATGAGGTACCGAAACATGTTGCTGAAGAGTTCCGATAGTTTGAGAATCAACACCAGCCGAATTCGGAAGAATTGAGACTATGAATCTTGTATACGAGGAGTGCATCAAAGAAGTCATAATTAGTGTACATCTAACTGAAGCTCAAACAAGGGACCTGATTCGTTTGCTTAGAGAATACATTGATGTATTTTTTTGATACACAACGATATTCAAGGGCTGAGTACAAATGTGGTGTCCCACAAGTTGTTGAATAATCCGTGGTTCGTTCTAGTAAAATAAAAGAGTCGGAAGTTCAAACCAAATTTAATTTTAAAGATTAAAGAAGATATTACCAAACAGATCGAGTCTCAAATAGTGGAAGAAATGCAAGATCTGACTTAATAAGCCAATGCTTTCCCTGTTGCCAAGAATGATGGAAAGATCAAAATCTGTGTTTACTACAGATATCTCAACAAAGCAAGACCAAAAGATAATTTTTTGTTGCCAAACATTCACATTCTAATTGATAATTGTGCTAAGCATGAAATGGTGTCATTTGTGGATTGTTATGCGGGTTATCATCAGATCCTGATGGACGAAGAAGATGTAGAGAAGACAACCTTCATTATGCCTTAGGGTGTATATCATTACAGAGTGATCCTATTTGGACTCAAAAAAGTCAGTGCTACTTATACAAGGTTTATGACAACCATCTTTCATGACATGATTCACAAAGCGATTGAGATGTATGTACATGACGTCATAATTAAGTACTGTGAGATTTTGGACAACTTATATCATTTATGAAAGTTTTTTGTTTGTCTGCATCGATAAAACCTGAAGTTAAATCCCGTCAAATGTGTTTTTGGGGTGCCAGCTGGCAAGATGTTGGGGTTTATAGCCAGCAGAAGGGGAATTGAACTTGACCCTTCTAGGATCAAGGCAATTCAAGAATTACCTCCTCCGAAAATGAAGAAAGAAATGATGAGCTTCTTGGGAAGAATGAACTACATTAGTCGATTCATAGCTCAATCCACCATGGATTGAAAACCTATCTTCAAGTTGTTGAAGAAAGATGCTTTGACAAAGTGGACCGAGGAGTGTCAGACTTCTTTTGATGCCATCAAGAATTATTTGTCCAATCCATAGTGTTGATTTTTCCACAAGAAGGGAGTCCATTGTTTCTATATTTATCGGTCTCGAATAGCTCATTTGGGTGCATGATTGGTCAACATGACGAGACATGGAAGAAAAAGCAAGTCATTTATTACTTGAGCAAGAAATTCACTCCATACGAGGCTCGTTATACCCTTTTGGAGAGAACATGTTGTGCTTTGACTTGTATCACACAAGTTGAGACATTATTTGTCTTATTATACCACATACCTCATTTCTAGAATGGACCCGTTGAAGTATATTTTCCAAAAGGCCATGCCGATCGGAAAGTTGGTTAAATAGCAAATGCTTTTGAGTGAATTTGATATTGTGTATGTAACCAAGAAGGAAATAAAATCACAGGCCTTAGATGATAATCTTGTGGAAAATTCAGTCGATGAAGAGTACGAACCGCTCAAGACTTATTTCCCCTATAAAGAGGTATCATTTGTAGGTGAAGATATTGTTGAAGCACACCCGGGTTGGACAGTATTCTTTGATGGAGCAGTGAATCACCAAGGGAGACTTATCGAAAAAAATGTAGTATCAGAGTCCCGTCAACACTACCCTATGGCAGTTAAAGTCCAATTTGATTGCACAAATAATATGGCAGAATACGAAGCTTGTATCCTTTGGTTGGAAAATGGCTATCGACATGAATGTTCCCTGCTTCTGGTTATTGGAGATTCAGAATTGATGATTCATCAAGTTCAAGGAGAATGGGCCGTGAAGAACCCAAAGATCACATCGTACGTGCAGTATATACAAAAGTTGTGCAAGAGATTTTGCAAAACAGAGTTCAGACACACTTCCATAATATAGAATGAGTTGGCTGATGCTCTTTCAACCATCGCCTCAATGATTAAACATCAAGATACGGATTATATTGATCCCCGAGATATAGAAGTAAAGGAGTGTCCAGTCCATTGTTCACATGTTGAAGTGGAACCAGATGGTCTACCGTGGTATTTTGATATTAAGAAGTATTTATAGATCAGGACTTAATTATAGAATGCAATGTTCAACCAGAAGAAGTCGATACGATGTATGGCCCTTAATTTCTTTCTTAGTGGAGAAATCCTTTATAGGAGGACTCTAGATTTAGGTCTTCTTAGATGCGTTGGTGTCGCCGAAGCTGCGAAGCTTCTTGAACAATGCACCTGAATGGTGTCACGACCAGGGAGCCCCCCCTCCCCAGAAGTAACATGGCGTACTTGACCTCTCTGAGGTCTTATACAAGCCCATAGTTATCATTCATCACAATGTATAGGTAAATTAACAGAATATTTAAAAATTCTCATAGCACATAGTATGCTAGAAACATCTCTTCATATATATATATATATATATATATA
>NC_028638.1:8770640-8786150 GCF_001406875.1 Solanum pennellii | reverse complement strand
ACACACAAACACACACACACACACATATATATATATATATATAATATAAGTCATAATACATAGTTAAAAACTCTAAGTCTCTTTTTCCAAATCAGACTCAACATAAATATAGTAGAATAGGGACACGACCCTTCACAAGATAATATATTAACAAAGTTATTACATAACTTTAAGAATAACTTGACATAAGAAGTCCTTTAATCATAAGGACGCCTTTCTTGAGCTTGGGAAACATCTATCGAGCCCTCCACTTTTGAGGCATACAATAAGCATCAATAACCTACCCTTTGTGTAAAGAGGTGAAGAAGAATGGTATTAGTACAAGAATGCACTAAGTACGACAACAATGCAGAAACATGTATTAAAAGAGGATGTTTTTCTTTGAAAACCATGCATCATGCCTTTTAGTAAAACTTCATAAAAACTTTCATATAATAAGCACAACATAGCTCATACACTTCACATAAACATGGACATTATTCATAACATCACATAAAGCAACATTATTCATTTAAAGCACATTTATCACATTCATAGTATTATCTTGTCTTTTACTTTAAGTTAACCCCCAAGTAACCCTCTAGTAACCTTTGGTGCAATGCATGAATAGTGTCCCATTCCACTACTCATACTCAAGCATCACCTTAAGGTGACCAAGGTGAACATTCACATAGACTTCATTTACTTACACATAGGCATTCATAGAAACATAACATTTCCTAAGACATCTACTTCACATATGAAACAACATGTTCCATGAACCACATATAAGACTCACTTCAAGACCACATGCAAATCAACAAATACCAATAACATCATAATAGCAATAGTCAACAATAGCATATTTTGACTTCATTTCATATAGACATCATAAGACCTTATTCATAATCCCAATATAAGCCTACTAGTGCAATGTACATGTGAAGTCCCATAACCTCACACATGCTTAGTTAACTCATAAAAAGACTGCACGCCTACCATTTACTTCACACATCAACATCACAAGTATAGTCAACTACATATATAAGTAGGACGTTCATCATACGACAAGTAAGACCAACATCATGCATATTCAAGGTGAGACTTTCATCATATAGTCAATAAGACCAACATAATGCATCTGAAGTAGGACCTCATCATATAGACACAATAGGACATATCATGCATATTAACATACAATTAGGTAAATACCATAATGTAATGCATATAAAGGCATATACATATTCATATACCTATTGAACACCTTCCTAGAACTCCCTTCAAGAGCTATATGTGCAATGCATAGGTAAAGTATCATATCCTCACCTACACTACGCAACTTCCCTTAGGTTATCCTAGTTAGGGTCCATACATTACTTCCATTATCCATCTTACATTAGGAAAATCCTATGCTTATCGGATAATAAGACCATGTAAGCCAAATATGGAATTTGGTGTCATCCCCTCACACCAAAAGAGGGTATCTTACTTGCCAAGGTAAGACATGAATATCATTCTAGAATTTTAGATGGATCCACTAGCTAGGTCTTATAGGTAAACATAATTATGGAAACTTGGAGGTATATATGGAAACCCTCTTTATGCCTATTGGGAATTGTAGTTATCCACCTCGTGAGGACTATGGCGAACAAGCCTTCCCTTTGGGATGGGGCACCCCTCATCATCAAGTTCACTCGGTGCTAATATAACTTCCATTTATTGAAAAGTCTTTATTAACTTTACTTCATAAATAGCCTTAGGAGAATCAACCCCTCATATGCTTAGATCATATGTTATAGATGATAATATCCTTTTCATCAACCTAATCCATGTGAGAAAATCTTTCACATGGACATAGCATATTCAAGCACAATCTAGTTTAGAGTACAATTGATAACACCTTTTAAAAGACTCCTTCTTTACTATATAATAATACATGCTTCATTAGATGCATTTATGTGTGTGTATGTGTACTTACATGAGCAAACCTTTCACATAAACATATTAACATACTACACATATGCACACTTCATCATATGATGTACTTTTATGTTCATATCTTACTCATGCATTCATGTTCATGTACATAGAGTAATCACCCTAGGAGATATTCCATCAAGGTAGACATGTGTGATGTATAGACAAAGACCCATATACTGTTGCCTTCACTAGTACACCTATCAAGTCATCCTAGTTAAGATACATATCATACTTCATGGAACATATACTTTACATGCATATTAGTAGAAATTAGTGCATATGAAAATTATCCTTTCATTAGACACCATGAACCTAAGCATGCATGAGGTGTGAGTGTGTATACATTGGTCAACATAATCATATAATGACAACAATCCTAACATCGAGGCAGCTACCTTACAAAGGTCAAAACACACATTCAAGTCCCTTAAACCATTGACAACTTATATAGAGAGGAATAGGAACTATAGACCACACACCAAACATCATAGCATAAGAGACAAGACATATTCATCTTTTACATCTAGGACTCCTAAACATGCTTAAGACGACACATTCATATAGGGGTTCATAGGTAGGGGTTATGCTACACAAGAGTAACCAATCATCAATAGAAATCAACAATGTCAAACGTATAAAACCCTAACTCTAACATCTTCATTCACATAGATAAAGCATCATCAATATAACCTAGATCATGAACTAGAATTGGAGACTAGGAATAATACTTTACATTGTGTGATCATCATAAACACACATTTATAACACAATTGCCTTCAAGACCATGATCACATCATACATAAAATGACAATAAGGTAAAACACTACCACCATAAGTGGACCATACCACACAATGTCATACAAGGCCAAGCATCTTGCAATTCCATAGAAAAGTAGAGAGTGGGGCCAACTTACAATTCCTTCAAGATTTGATCGTCATTGATCAATTTCCATGATTCAACATCAATATATGTACAAAACAGTAGCTAAAGACACCATTACATATACGAAAGCATACTTCAAACATCCTGATTTCAAGATCACATTAGGTACACTACTTCATCAAGTCTATAGAAAGTAGATGAATATAGATGAATTTACCGAATCCCTAAACATTGATCATCATTGGTAACTCATCAACAATTCATATTCAATTCAAATTATTAACAATAGAAATAGGCAACTCAACATAATTGAAACATAATTCAATCAACATAAGGTCAGGATCACAAGACCCACATTATAGGCCAATTGAGAATTTAGGAGGATCATTGGTTCATCATAAAATTGGCTTGAAATCCATATTTAAAACAGTATATAATCATTAAGTTATCATTAGAATGTCTTTGAAATCAATTTGACAAAGAACCCATGGCTAGATAGCAATTTTGAATATAAATTCTCTTTTAAAAACCATTGAAGAAACTCCTTAGATGAATGGATAACTAAGGTTGAAGGATCACCGTACCTTTCTACATGAGAAGCCCACAAGAAGTTGAATAAGAATCTATGAAAATCCAGCCCCTATCTTGAATTTGAGTTTATCCCTCCAATGGAGGTTTAAGAGAATTTGGAAGAGAAGAGAGATTTGGGATTTTGATTTTCTTATTGGATGTTGGAGTTTTGGCTTGGGAAAGGGTATGTAATTCCTAAAATAGCTTATAACTGTCTCCCTAAGTTACCAAAACACCCCTATACTTATTGGGACTTTTATACATGTCAAACTTGACTTTAAAACGACGCAACCAAATCTAGAAAGTGGTTGCGCGTCGCAGAGGCAGCCTCTGATTTTGCCCCAAATAATTTTGAGGTAGTAAGCCTCGTGTAGGGAGCGTGAAACACAGGCACACTCAGTTTCAGGCGCGCGACGCGTGACAGATTCCCAATCTTGCTGCTGCACGTTGCCTTGGGAAGCTTCCTTGTCTAACGTTTGGGTCCTCCTTGGAGGCCCTTAGGGTGGTCCTTGGGGAGGCGTACTTGAACGTTTTGACCCTTAAAATGTATATTAGGATTGTAGGGTCACCCCTAATGTTTTTGGACCTCAAACAACACATAAAAACAAGGAAACACTAGCACGTTTAAAGACCACCTTTCGAACGTATTGGACGTTTCTCCTCCAATGACCTCAAATCAAGCATACATACTATAAAACACTTAATTAACATATTTTAGACCTTTTTAGACATGTGTGAGGCTCTAAGCACCTTAATTTATTTTGAGGGTCCTTACAATATCCCCCACTTGGGAGCATTCGTCCTTGAATGACACTTGGAACATTTTAAACACATCAAGGACTCAATAAACCATAGAGCAGCTCATAACATTCAAAACATCATCACATAAAATTTATTTCACAAAACATACAAGGAACACCAACTTCACACCATATTATGACTCAATGCAACACAATCAAGAAAAATCTTTGTTCACTCACTTTCGAAATGTGTCAAACACATAGGCTCTTGTCATGTTCATAGGAGGAACATCCTTCTCCTAATCATAACATGGTCTTTACATTTTAGTTCATTAGGAGCTCATTATACAACAACCTTTAAGTCACACATAGGCAAATTCATCATCACTCAATAAGCATTTGAGCACTCACACTTCAATGCATATAGACTTGAGTCAAGTAGATCAACAAGGATCCATATCATTTAGACCTAGTGCCATGAAGGCTATACTCAACCTTACCATGATTGGTTATGCTTAAATAGGATTTTCCTTCTCCTCAACACACTTACATATCTCATGAGTTCATAAACAAGCAATGCACAAAGGTCAATTCATTTAAAATGAGAAATTCTCAACTTTAACCAAAGCATGTTCATACTTCCTTCCTAATGAAGTCAACATGGGAAATGAAACCACACACATCACAACAATAGGAAGTCACTTCACAAAATTTTCAATTTCAAGCATGACCATAGTCTTCACAAACATGCATCAATTAGGGAAAATTCTTCTACTTTATAGGCATATATTAAGAGCACTAGATAAACATAGCAAAACCTCTTAAAGAGAGCCTATATTAATACTTCCTAAGTCATAAAATTCACATTTTTTACAAAATCATCATATTCCATTTAAAGGAGAATCAAATTTCCATTAATGATTTAAAACACCACATGATATAAGTGACTTCAAACATGCTCCTTACCTCATCTCATGAAGTTAAATGCATAACTAACATATCAAGATGCACAATCAACATGAGAAAACATGAATTTGATCAAAAATACTTTTTCATGCAATTTAGAACCTTCAAAACATGCTTAACAAGTGTCAATTAAGACATAATTAACATACGGAGAACATGCAACTTATACTTTTATGCAAGACTCCCATCATGAAAAAGCAACTAGGAACTCTTTGGTTTCAAGCTTGAGTAAGAATAGAAGGACAAGATAGGGATATCTACAGCCTTCCTACTCACTTCATCACCCCCATTTAGGGTAAACCCCTTTAAGAGCAACTTGTATCAACCTTAAGAGAAATTTAACTTACCAAACCTAATAACTAAGCACAACATCCAACTCTTGGGATCTAAGCTTAAGAAAACCCTTTACTAACATCAGTTAAAAGTGATTCGCAATATAGGGAAGTCGAAAGGAACTCAACATGAGAACATCAAGGGTACACAAACTCTTACAATCTAGGCACATTATCCCCCACTTGAGTAAGCGTAATCACTTCATGCCCTTAAACACCAAGGTCAAGGTAAGTGAAGAACAACCAATCATATTCTTCATTAAAGAACATTTAACATCATTGAGGGTTGTCACTCCTATTCTCACATCAAGAAGTCTACTAACTCATTCATCAAGGGGTAAATGCCTCTCATTCCTCTAAGTTCAACCCCTAAAGGAAATCCATAAAATCTAGTTAGGTCATACTACCCAACCACATAAGGTCTCAATTATATCATGAATGCCGAGGGTCATGAAAACCTTAGGGGGGAAAATAGAGGAGACTTAGCCATAAGGCCTCTTTCTTTTCTTTCAATACTAAGGTAAGGTAACTTCTAGCTCATTCCAACCCACATCATCACCCTAAAAGATAAGAACACTACCTTCACTTCTAGGACCAATCCTATACCAAAGACTCCAATCCAAACAAGGAAACTACAAAGAACCACACATATAAAAAGGGCACCATTGAACCATTAAATTTATAGAAAGGCAACATGCATCTAGCGCTATTTACCATACTTTTTCAAAAGCATTTCAACTCATATCGTAACATTATACTTTCATCATGCATACTCGTAAAACAACTCATCATTCCCAAAAGGGAAACTCATCTGAACTACAACAACTTCTTTAACAATCTATAACCATATCGTAGCATAAATCTTCAAAAAAATTTCCATACATCATAAATCACATATATAGCCATTAATGGCATCATCATCAAAGCATGTCAAAATTCACCTTCACACATACTCATCAAGCCATAAACAAAAATAAGCTTTAAAAATCACCTTTTCTCCATAAAGCATTGAGATATCATCTCATTCAAGCAATCACATCTAAAAGACCACAGGACAAGAAAACATATGAGACAGATATTGTAGAATTAAGTTCTATGGCACGGCATAAGAATAGTGAATAAGAGAAACTCTATCGTCCGGTAGTCTCTCGCTTATAGATGTGTCGTGACTCACCACCAATGAACGAGACTCTACTAGACGTGGCAATATGAGACTTTGGACCCTAAAACCACTTTTATAACTTCGTGATATGATACCACGTTTGTCACGATCAGGAAGCCCCCATAGAAGTAACATGGTGTACTTGACCTCTCAGGGGTCTTATACAAGCCCATAGTTATCATTCATCGCATTTTCATAGGTAAATTAGCAGAAAATTTAAAACTTTTCATAACACATCATATGGTGGAAACATCACTTCATATATATATAATATAAGCCATAATACATAGTTAAGGACTCTAAGTCTCTTTTGCCAACTGATACTCAACATCAATAGAGTAGAATAAGGACACGACCCTTCACAATACAATATATTAAGAACAACTTGACAAAATAAATCTTTGAATCACAAGGACCCTTTTCTTGATCTAGGGTAACATCTATCAAGCCCTCCACTTTAAAGACATCCTTTAAGCATCCATAACCTACACTTTTTGTAAAAAGGTGAAGAAGAATGGTATTAGTACAAGAATTCACTAAGTATGGCAATCATGCAAAAACATGCATTTAAAGAGGGCTTTTTTTTTTTTTTATGAAAACCATGCATGCCCTTTAGTAAAACTTGATAAAACTATGAGATAATAAACACAACATAGATCATACACTTCACATAAGAATGGACGTTATTCATAACATCACATAAAGCCACATTATTCATTTAAAGAACATTTATCATATTCATAGTATTATCTTGTCTTTTACCTTAAGTCTTTAACCCCCAAGTAACCTTCAACCTTTGGTGCAATGCATGAATAGTCCCATTTCACTACTCATACTCAAGCATCACCATAAGGTCACCAAGGTGAACATTCACATAACCTTCATTTACTTAAATATAGGCATTCATAGGAACATAGAATATATAAAGACTCCTACTTCACATATGAACCAACATGTTCCATGAACCACATATAAGACTCACTTCAAGACCACATGCAATTCAACACTACCAATAACATCTTAATAGGCAATAGTCAACAGTAGCATATTTGGAATTTATTTCATATAGACATCATAAGACCTTATTCATAATCTTAATATAAGCCTACTAGTTAAATGTACATGTGAATTCCCATAACCTCACACATACTCAATTTAATACTAAAGAGACTACACACTACATACACAATTAGGACCTTCATCATACGACAAGTAAGACCAACATCACGCATATTCAAGGTCACACTTTTATCATATAGTCAATAAGGCCAACATAATACATCTAAAGTAGGACCTCATCATATAGACACAATAGGACTCATCTTACACATATTAACATACAATTAGGTCAGTACCATAATTTTATGCATATAAGACAAATATATATTCATATACTTATACAACACCTTCCTAGAACTCCCTTCAAGAGCTACTTGTGCAATGCATAGGTAAAGTCTCATACCCTCACCTACACTAAGCAACTTCCCTTAGGTTATCCTAGTTATGGTCCATTACATTACTTCCATTGTCCATTATACATTAGGGAAATAATAGCCTTAACCGACAATAAGACCATGTAATCCAAACATGAAATTTTGTGTCATCCCCTCACACCAAAAGAGGATATCTTACTTGCCAAGGTAAGACATGAATATCATTCTAGAATTTTAGATTGATCCACTAGCTAGGTCCTACGGGGAAACATACTTATGGAAACGTGGAGGTATATATGGAAGTCCTATTTATGCCTATTGGGCATTGTAGTTATCCACCTCATGAGGACTATGGTGAACAAGCCTTCCCTTTGGGAAGGGGCACCCCTCATCATCAAGTTCACTCGGTACTAAGCTAACTTCCCTTTATTGAAAAGTCTTTAATAACTTTGCTTCATAAAAATGGCTCAAGGATAGTTAATCCCTCATATGATCAGCTCATAGGTTATAGATGAGAATATTCTTTCATCAACCTAATTCATGTGAGAAAACCTTTCACATAGACATAACATATTCAAGCACAATCTAGTTTAGGGTACAATTGAGAAGATCTTTCAAGAGACTCCATCTTTACTACATCATATACATGCTTCATTAGATGCATTTATGTGTGTATATGTACTTGCATGAGAAGACATTTCACATAAACACATTTAGATACTACACGTATGCAGAATTCATTATATACTATACTTTCATGTTCATAGAGTAATCACCCTAGGAGGTTAATCATGCATTCATATTCATGTACATAGAGTAATCACCCTAGGAGATATTTTATCAAGGAAAACATGTGCAATGTATAGACAAAGACTCATACCCTTGCCTACACTAGTACACCTATCAAGTCATCATAGTTAACATACATATCATACTTCATGGAACATATAATTTACATGTATAGTAGTAGACATTAGTGAATATGAAAATTATCCTTTCATTAGTCACCATTAACCTATACTACTTATAAGCATGCATGAGGTGTGAGTGCGCATACATTGGTCAACATGATCATATAATAGACCCAATCCTAACATTGAGGCAGCCACCTTACAAAGGTCACATCACATATTTAAGTCCCTTAAACCATAAACAACTTATATATAGAGGAATAGGAACTATAGACCACACACCAAACATTATAACATAAGAGACAAGACATATTCATCATTTACATCTAGGACTCCTAATCATGCTTAAGACAACACATTCATATAGGGGTTCATAGGTAGGGGTTATGCTACATAAGAATAACCAATCATCAACAGAAATCAAAAATGTCAATCTTATAAAACCCTAACCCTGACATCTTCATTCACATATAGAAATCATCTCAATGTAAACTAGATCATTAACTAGCATTGGATACTAGACATAATACTTCACATTGTGTGATCATAATAAAAACACATCTTTAACATAATTGCCTTCAAGACCATGATCACATCACAAATAGAATGAAAATAAGGTAAACACCACCACTATAAGTTGACCATACCACGCAATGTCATACAAGGCCAAGCATTTTGCAATTCCATAAAACAGTAGAGAGAGTAGGACCAAATTACAATTCCTTCAAGCTTTGATAATCATTGATCAATTCCCATAATTCAAAATCAATATATGTACAAAAAAGTAGCTAAATATACCATTACATAAACGAAATCATACTTCAAACATCATGGTTTCAAGATCATATTTGGTACACTACTTCATCAAGTCTATAGAAAGTAGAGGAATTTAGATCAATTTACCCAGTCCCTAAACCTTGATCATCATTGATAACTCCTCAAAAATTCATATTCGATTCACATGATTAACAATATAAATAGGCATTTCAACATAATTGAAACATAATTCAATCAACATAGAGTCAAGATCACAAGACCTGCATTATAGGACAATTGAGAATTTAGGAGGATCATGGGTTTATCATAATATAGGATTGAAATTCATATTTAAAACATTAAATAATAAATTAATTTATCATTAGTATTCCTTTGAAATTAATTTGAGAAAGAACCCATGGCTAGATTGAAATATAGCAATTTTGATCATAAATTCTCTTTGAAAACCCATTGAAGGAACTACTTAGATGAATATAACTAATATTGAAGGATAACCATATCTTTTACATGAGAATCCAACAATAAATTTAACAAGAAACCATGAAAATACACTCCTAGCTTGAATATGAGTTTTTCCCTCCAATGGAGATTTGAGAGAATTTGGAAGAGAGGAGAGATTTGGGATTTTGATTTTCTTATTGGGTGTTGGGGTTTTGGATTGGGAAAGGGTTAAATAAGTCCTAAGAACAGTTTATAACCATCTATCTAAGTTAAAAAAACACCCCTATACTTATTGGGACTTTTAGACATGTCAAACTTGATATTAAAAGAACACAACTGAATCTGTGAAGTGGTTGTGTGTCGCGGAGGCAGTCTCTGATTTTGACCCGAATAATTTTTGACGCAGTGAGCCTAGTGTAGAGATCATGAACATAGGCACACTCAGTTCCAGGCGTGCGACGCATGACAGGTTCCCAATCTTGTTGCTGCACGCTGCCTTGGGCAGCTTCCTTGGCTAACGTTTGGGTCCTCCTTGGGGACCCTTAGGGTGGTCCTCCGGGATTCGTACCTGCACGTTTTGACCCTTAACATGTATATTAGCATTATAGGGTCACCCTACTGTTTTTAGACCTCAAACAATACATAAAAACAAGGAAAAAATACAAGGACACACTAGCACGTCTGAAGACCAACTTTCGAACGTCTTGGACTTTGTTGGACGTTTCACCTCAAAATGACCTCAAATCAAGCGTACATACAATAAAAAAAACTGAATTAAAATATTTTAAACCTTTTTAGACACATGTGAGGCTATAAGAACCTTAATTTATTTTGAGGGTCATTACAAATGGACTTACTCTAGCAAGAAAGATCCTTCAACCCGGTTACTTTTGGATGTTCGTAGCTTTTGCCATGGATGTCATCGGTCCAATAGAGACAGCGGCCTCTAAAGGACACAAATTTATTTTGGTTGCCATTGACTACTTCACCAAGTGGGTGGAAACAACTTCCTATAAGTCGGTAACCAAGAAAGTAGTAGCTCATTTTGTTCACAACAATCTTATATGCAGGTCTGGAATACGAGAATCCATCATTACTGATATTGGTGAAAATATCAATAGTCACTTGATGAGAGATATATGTGAGCATTTCAAGATTACTCACCGAAACATAACCGCTTATCTCCCTCAAATGAATGGAGTTGTAGAGGCTGCCAACAAAAACATCAAAAAGACATTGAGAAAATGATTGATAGTCACCGAGGTTGGCATGACATATTGACATATGCTCTGTTGGTATACTAAAGACTATGAGAACATCGATAGGATCTACTCCATACTTGTTAGTATCTGAAACAGAAGCAATCATATCTGCTGAAGTTGAGATACAGTCCTTGAAAATCATTCAAAAAACTGAGTTAAGTAATGCATTGTGCATCCGCAAATGGGTTGATCAGTTAAGATTGATTGACGAGAAGAGAATGGTCGTTGTTTTTCACAGTCAACTATATTGACAGAGAATGATTTGCTCCTTCCACAAGAGAGTAAGAGCCAAAAAATTTGAAGTTGGTTAGTTGGTCCTTAAACACAGTTTTCCTCATCAGGATGAGTACAAAGGTAAATTTACACTGAATTGTCAAGGACCTTACATGGTCTGCAAGGTAGTATCTGAAGGTGTTTTGATCCCTTCAGAGATACATGGCACCGAATGGAAAAAACCGATAAACTTTAAGAGATATTATGTGTGAAACTTCAGTTTGTATTTATGTTACTTCCTTGTAATTGTTCTATTTCCCTGTAATCATTTTATTTAGAACCCTATCCCTCTTGTAATAAACTATGTCTTGCCTGAATACTCAAGAACGAGATACGTATGCGGCCTATGTCGGCCTCGTTCACCCCATTTATCCCTTTTATTTCTTTATATTTGAACTACGTTTGACTTGTATTCTCAAGAGTGAGATACGTAGGCGGCCTATGTCGGCCTCGGTCTGTTGCTTTGTAATTTCTTATTATTGTTAACCTTTGAGGGGGAACTATGTTTGACCTGATTCCTGCCTAAATGGGATATGTAGATGCCACAACGGCTCAGTCATATCTCCCTTAAGATTTCTATTTCTCCTTAAAATAGAAACAGGGATCGAATTTTCGGGAGGGAATCAAAAATTCTCGAGAAGAAGATTTTTCCTCGACAAGTGAATACTGAAGTTACTTTGAGATTTGCAACTGGAACAGAATTTTAGAGAGGATCTCAAAAGTTTCATGATATGCTCAGCAATTGTTAAAGATAAGACAAGAAAGTTATCTGGGACCAAAATTTTGAGGATGGCCTTGAATTTTAAATAGGGTTTATCGATAGTTTTAGGGCAACTTTGAAAACTTTTCAGCAAATAATCAGATAGACCTCCAAGCATCAGTCTCAAAGAAGTTCGCTAAGCTTGACGATACATGAAACTTGACAGTCACTTCCAAATACTACTTTCCAAAAATCTATTTTCTTACAACTTTCCTTTATATTTTATTCATTTTTGTATAAAAATATTTTGTCTTATTTATCAAGAGTCGGGAGATTAGAAAAATCGATGGAAGATAGCAAAACAGGGACCAAACAATCGAAGATATTGAGACAGACCAGTTCATTTTAAAACTAACAATTTTTATGTGGATGCAGGTTTATCGGTTCACCTCAAAATCATTATATTTCTCCATTCGATGAATATGGAGAAGCTAAAAGGCTAAGATATCCATAAAATTAATAATATTGTTGTGGGTGCAGGAAATATTTTATGTTGCTTATATCAAAGATTTGGGAATGGAAATAACATTGTTTCATTCAATTCCCAACAACATGAAGTCCATAATTAACGTGCAATTTTGTTACATATAAAACAAATGAAAACCCCGAGGAAGACATTTTACCCTTTTTCATCAATTAAAGATACTTGAAGGACATTATCTGCGTCATATCATCAAACATGATATTGTTACTACTCAGAGAGTCATTGATATTGTATTGTTGATTGAGACAATACCGTCACTCTGAAGATACCTAGAAGATCATATATGTTGCTCAGTTAAGCACTATCTTTGTTTGGTAAAAGAAAAAAGTTAGGCATTGCAAGAGAGAAGTCATGCATCGCTGGAAAGGAATGCATTCATTGTGGGAAAGAAGATTCATGCATTGCACGAAGATGCTCATGCATCGCGAGAAGATATTCTTGCACAACGAAAAAAATGTCATGCTCTGCAAGAGAAAAGAAGTCACGCATTGCGGGAAAGATATTCATGCATAGCAAGAAAAGAAAGTCATGCATAGCAAGAAAAGAAAGTCATGCATTGCAAGAGAAATGAGTCATGCATTGTAAGGGAAGGAAACCATGCATAGAAAGATAAGAAAGTCATGCATCACGGAAAAGAAGTCATGCATTACAAGAGAAGGAAGTCATGAATAGCAAGAGAAAGATGTCATGCATTGCAAGGGAAGAAAATTGTGCATAGAAAGAGAAAGGGTCATACATCGCAAGAGAAGAAAATCGTATATCGCAAGAGAAAGACATATACATCGCAAAGAAGGATATCGTGCATTTCAAGAAAATCAACATCCTGCATCATTTTTTATTGGCAAGGGTAAACATCAAGAGAATCATCAAAGACGATATCGAGAGAACTATCAATACATCGCATCAACATTTTATTACTTTGACATCAAAGAAAGAGTATATTGAATATTATATTACAAATATGAGATATAAGCTTTATTTTCTCTACGTCAAAACCAATAGAGTTCACGTCAAATGCTTAAAGTGAGCGATTAGGTGTCAACACGATATAAGACATTGTCTCCCATTTGAATTGTATTTTTATGCTAATGAGTTTTATTTCAGTCTCAATCGAGAGCATCCAGAAGGATGAATTCTCCAAAAGAAACCACAGGTGTGGACGATATCAAAAAGAAAGCAGCACAACGTGGAACTTTTTCTTAGCAGCGAACTGGGACATAGTCCAAAGAAGAGTGTCAAACTCTTAGGACGCGAGCAGAGGAGCGACTTCCACCACAATCAAACCACACCCCATCAAAAGGGATGTGGATTTTTCTTTAGGTTCTTGGTCCCAGTTTTGCATTCGGAAATTTTGTTCTCCACCGAAAGCAACTCTCTAATCCGAGTGATAATGCACCAAGAGCTTTGGAAATTATCTCAGCACAAGTTCTTACTTATAGGTGTAAAGCATCCCATATTCATGACTAAGATGCTGCAAGCCTTTTTTTTTACTCGACTTACTTTGTCATTTGTCCAGAACCAAAGGTTATCCAGCATAATAGATTTCTTTTTCAACCAATCAAGTCGAACTGCAAGCAATCTGATTCCCTAAGTTGAGAGATATGTAGGCAAAATTAATGTTGAAAACTCGGTTGTACTCCAATATTCTGTCATATATCTTATTCCCGAGCATCCTTATTTCTTCATAATTTGATATCGGTATGACTTTTGAATTCTATCAAAATCGTGCGTCAAATAAAGCGTATCGAACTATAGGTGGACTGAATTCTCAATAGTCTGAGATATTTAGAAAACCCATTTCCAAGGTTCGACCATATTTCCTAAAGTCCAGACCGAATCCTCTTTTCAAAGGAAGAAGATGTAGTCAGTCAAAATTGGATAAGTCAATTTCATGTTTTCCTCAAATTTCTAGCATCAATTCAAGTCAAATGAGGGACATTTATTGACACCCAATTTTGGACCTCCATAATATAAATTGATCATCGAGCTTTTTAAATTCCAAACGAGTTGAAATAGCTGACTTTATAAAATTCAATAAAAAAATTGAGTCATTTTATAGTAGCTTTAGTCGATTTTTATAATTTTTAAGTGATGTATATTCATATATGTTTTACATAATTATTTTATTATATAATATTCAAAAATCGTCTCAAGATTTTAGTTTTACTTAACGCTTTATTAAATTAATTTTGTCTAAATTAGTAGTCTATATTTTGAGTCCTTAGTTCATAATTAAGTTAATTATTTTATCTTGTTAAAAATAATAATCTTGTTAATTAATTAATGACAATTCATTTTTTTTTAGAAAATAGCTGAATTTTATAATTAAACTCAATTTGGTTACATTTTAATTCCATTTGACTATAATTGCAATCTATTGGCCAATTTATCAATTCAAAATCTACTCACTCCTATTTCACCCTCCAATCTATCAATAGAACAAATTTTGAGCCCGTTTCCAACCTTTTCAGTCGATCACAACCCATCCTTTTCCAATTTTTGGCAGGCCCAATCCCCATCAACTCTTCAACATCCCACCTCCTCCCCCCCCCCCCCC
>NC_028638.1:8762530-8770106 GCF_001406875.1 Solanum pennellii | reverse complement strand
CCCCCCCCCCCCCCCCCCCGAACCGGCCAAATCTTATTCACAAAAGCAACCCGGCAATGTTATGTTCTCCTGTTCACGGTGATACAGTAGCAATAGCTTGTGAGAGACTCAAAACGGCTCTGTAAACGCCCTGTTTTCCTCACGCAATAGCGAGTTTACGGAAAAGGTACACGGCATGACAAATGGCATTAACTTGCTATCCTCCTATGTTCACAAGAAGACGGAGATAGACGCAAAGCAAATGGTTTCTCCGCTTCATCTTCCTCGGCAGTATGTACTTGTAGAAGAGCAGGTATTGCTTTTCAGTCCTGCCAGTCGCGTCCAAAGTCCTGGGATGGCGTGGATGAGAGCCACGTAGCATTCGAGGACGAGCAATAAATCCAAGTCATCCAAGCCCCTGCCTCGTCTGGATCTTGTGGGAATTGGACGAAATTTCGTACAAACCACAACCTTTCCCATTCCTTGGGGAGAAAAGGTCAAAATTTGGGATGAAGGGGAATCCCGATTTTGCCTCAAAACTTCTCTGAGATTCACCTGCCCTTTACATTCATAAACCCTAGAATTTCCCCTCTTTTAGAAACATCTCTTACTCTCTATTCACTGGGTGAATTTTTTTTAGTTGGCTTTGGGGTTGGAAATTTTTTAGCATAGAAAATAGCTTAGTAGTTACAAAAATAAATAATAAAATACATTGAAAAAGGCATAGAAGGTTTTGTTTTCAGAGTTCCATTCTCCCTACTGGTTCATCTTTGATCCCAAGTTGATTTGAATTCGAGTTGTCGCTTAGGTCTCTTGTTTGTTGTCCATATCCGATTTTGTGGTGGTAGAAGCTCTGCCCGAGTTTCCTCGTCCCTGTTCGCTGCCCGAAAAAGATACCATTTTCTCCATTAGCTTTCCTCTCTGTCTTTTTCTCCATTTCATCCATTAATGTTGAAGAAAAAAACCACTACTCTGTTGGTTGCTCATTCAAATTTGGGCCCAAAAGCCAAAATTTATTCTCAAAAAATTGTATTTTATTATTTTTCGGCTTAAGCTCTTGTCATTTTACTATTATTATTTTTCTAGAAGTTTAGGACAGGTACAACTCATTACGGTCCTAAGGCCCAAAACGAAATGGGTCCAAATACTGGTCCAGGCGGACAGAAACCAGATTTGGACCCACTCTCTTTTCCTCTTTAGTTTACTGCGTTTATCTATTTGCTAATATTTTTTCGTTAGTCTTAAGGCTGAAAAGTTCAAATCCTCGAATTTAAAAGTAATTTTTTAAACAAATATTTCACTTAGTAGGTCAATATTTCCATTTTTTCTCTTAAAACGATTCTAACTATAAAAATGATTCAACCTGTTTTTTTTTTTAAAAAAAAAAGTCAAGTCAATTCATTTTTTAGCCAAATAAATTAATTATCGGATAACCACGTTAGTAGGTATTTTAGGTGCCTTTAAAACCTTCCTGGAATACTAATAAGAACCCCCGAACCCCCTTTATATTTTCAATCGATTTACTGTTTTTATCTTTTGAGAATAAATTTTCTTAATTTTTCTTCAAAAATATGGCAATTCTAAAACCATTCTTAAAAAATATTTTTAAATAAAACAGTACTCAACATAGTAGTAGCTTCTTCATATTGTTAAAAGTAGTATCATATTCACTCTGCTCTTCTAACGAGTGGATAGGCCCGACTCCTTGTATTAGAAGAAACATGGTCCTTGGATCTTTCATTGGTAACTTCAATCTGTTCTAGTTTCTCCACTACTTCCTCCATCGACGGCCTGCTTTTAGGTTCATTTCCAAGACATGATAGTGCCAGTTGTGCTATTTGTACCGCAGCTCTGGATGGATATTTTCCTCCCAGCCGTGAATCGGTTCTATCCTTCAACTTCCTTCTGTCAGAAAAATGAGGCTTAATCCAGTCGATTAGATTAATCTGGTTGCTTGGCCGGTTTGTGTCTAGTGCTCGTAGACCTGTTAGTATTCCACTAAAAAGACACCAAAAGCATAGACATTGCTCTTCACGTACAAGTGTTCTGTAGAAAATAAATAATACACATTTATTCTCACTTCACTATATGTTTAAACTTGTAAGCGCAAGATATGATTCAAGAGAAGTAGAATTTCCAAGTGCAAAAGCCCACGAGACTCCACGTTTACCTGTTGCAGCATATTTGGGAGCAGCATAACCGTACGTCCCAATTACCCATGTTGTCACATGTGATTGACTAGCCGAAATACCTTGTTTTGCGAAGCCAAAATCTGCTATCTTCGCATTGTAAGACTGAAACATCAAAATTTTTATTAATAACAACCTTTCTCTAATGTTTTCACTGTTATACATCAGGTTTTTTCTCTCTGTGATGAATAGCTCAAAAACTTTAGGCAAAACAGTGTGTGCAAACCAAAAAGGTGCCCAGTAAGAAAAGGGCTTGTGATACTTTTATTACTTGCGCTAATAAAGGTATATTCCTAGGGAGAAGTAAAGAGAACATACGCCATCAAGTAATATATTTGAGGCATTGAAGTTTTGTAAATGACTTGCTTCTCTGATGCATGTAAGAATGCCAAGCCTCGAGTTGTGCCAATCGCAATTTGAACCCTTACATTCCATGGAAGTGACAAAGCAGCAGAGTGCCCTAAGAAAACAAATATGTTTAGGCACATTCCTTGCTGCTTTAATCTACAAATATGTTATATATTATTGAAAAATATATACATAGTCTCTTACTTCTATAAAGATGGTTGCTCAAGCTGCCCTTTGGCATAAACTCATAGACAAGCAGTAGTACTTTATCTTCTTGTCAGTAACCCAAGAGTTTGATCAGGCTAGGATGAGAAAATCTTCCAAGAATGCTCACCTCAGACTGCATAATTAAGAAATGAAATGAAAATTCGCAAGATATATATATATATATATATATATATATATATATGCCAACATACAGAAAACTTACAGAATAGCACAGAGGAATCACTTGCCACTCTTGAAAGCTTTCACAATTCAATTGCTTAACAGCAATTACAGTCCGGCCACTCTTGGAAGAAAGCGACTCAGCAAGGTAACCATTGTAAACTCTACCAAAACCACCTTCTCCCAGCACCGTGTCATTGCTAAATTTTCTGGTGGCGACCTTGAGTTCAGGGAAAGAAAATATCCTTAAATTTGGGTGGTGTGATATTCGGCTATCTGGATAAACAGGATTCCCTGGCTTTGGTGGTACTTTTCTTAAAAGGCTACGAAAATCCCACCATCTTGGTGAAGCAGTGTAGGACATTTATACTCAAATTTTACCTTTTCCCTTAAGGTGGCACTCCTTTCTGTTGTATCACCGCCATTACAGTTCTCTTTAATGGATGCCCTCTCTGCTTCAATCCTTGACTGAGATGACATTGATGTTCCATCGAATGAAATGATACCTTCACCTTCATTCTCCTGAAATATAATGCTAATTCCATGCTTATCACCACTTCAGACATTGCAGGCCGTTCTTGTGGACGACCATAGAAGCATTTAGCAGAAATTCCTATAAACACCTTTAGACAAGTTAATGAGATGGACCCCAACAGTTTCTGATCAATAAGCTTATTAATTTCTCCTTCCTTTATGCATTGTTTGGCCCATGCTACAAGTCCATGTTGTTCCTCAGGCAGTCTCATATCGACTGCTGGTCTTCCTGAGAGCAATTCAAATAGTACTACTCCAAAAACATACACATCAGTTTTCCATGTCAATCTATTAGTCAGAAAGTACTCAGGATCGAGGTACCTAAAGGTGCCTTTGACTTGTGTCCTAACATGAGTAGCTTATTCATTTCTAGGCCCCATTCTGGACAACCCAAAATCTCAAATCTTACTTCCCAGTTTTCATCCAACAGAATGTTTGAGCTTTTTATATCACGATGTATCACCCTATTTTGAGATGTATGAAGGAAATCCAGTCCACGTGCAGCACCTATAGCAATCTTGAGTCTCCGTTCCCAAGAGAGAGATGAGCTATTTATGTCCATTTTGTACCGGTTGTCAGCAAGTGATCCTCGAGGCATATAATCATAAACTAATAACATCTCATGACCTTCAATGCAGTAACCAATTAGGGAGAGAAGGTTCTCATGGCGGTGCATAGATAACATATTGATTTCCGTCCATAACTCTTTCTCCCCCTGGCTAGATCCTGGTTTCAATCTCTTAACTGCTAAAGTGGTCTCTCCACCATCAATATTTCCTTTGTATACTGTACCATATCCGCCACTACCAATGACAAGCTGAGGATCAAAATTGTTCGCTGATCTTTCCATCTCATCCAGTGAAAATTGATGACACTGATGCTCTCCTGAAGATATTCAGTTGTTCGTCTTGACAGACTTAATTTCTGCATCACACCTAATGTGATAAACAGCAACATTAATCAAAGTGAGTATAAATGTCAGTACAGTTGAAATTTGATTCTTTATATAGAACAGCACAGATTCCTCTGATTTTTCTGGTGTCGTACTTGTAACAAGATGCACAGGGCTCACACTACCATGATTGTTGTCAGGGTTGCTTATCTTGAAGACTTCTATCCCATTCAAGACGGCGTTAGTATGTTTACTGATTGTAGAAAACTTTGGCTGCATAACTATTGAAATGTTATGCTTCCCTTCCCTTCTATCACCCTCTATAATGGCAATATAGTCCCTGTATACAGAAATTCCATTCCCCCACTCCATTTGATCACATCAGCTTCATCTTGAGTATTCTGATTGTTTATAACAATACTGAAATTCCTTTGGCCTTCATATGTGATCATAGGTTCAATTTCACAAAAGTGGAGCCTAACAAGGTATCTGAATCCCAAATCAAGTGGAATGTTCCATGTGAGATTACATAAATTCGAATGGCAGTGTGCACCCACTGATCTGGCCGTCAGGTAAACTTCTCTTGGTGCAATATGAGTTGCTGAGGATGCTTATTTGATATCAACGGCTCTGTTGATCGAAAAGGCACCAACTTGAATCAGGTAATTAGCATCATCTTCCCAGTCCTGGAACATGGTTGCATCTTCCAAAGGATGAAATAGAGTTTCCACCAACATTTACTCGCTGAATTGTCTCAGTGCAGTGCTGTTGTCAATGTAGAATCTGTAATTTCATCCAACAACAGGGACTCCCTGATCGCCATCTGGTGTGAAATACAGACCAGAGGGCATGGAAACAATCTCGATTGCATTAACAAAAGCATAAGTGTCTTCTGATTTTCGATATGGTATGAATGTTATGCTTAATGTTTCACTTTCTTTTACATTGATACAAAATTCTTTTTTTGAAATAGTTGACACCTGCAGCAAGGATAGGTATGAAGTGACTGAGCAGGGTATGCTGATCAGTTTAGACAGTAAAAATGGGTTTTGACTTGATGAAACCTTTGTATAAAGCTGGTTTGAAGTGCAGGCGTATGAACTTGTGTCCCGATTTCACTGAAAATTGGTACGTAAACTGATGGTGAGACGTTCGAGCAGACTTATAAGGAACAGGAGCTTGGTGAGGTATGTACATGTGTTTAATATGAGTTGGGGATTTTACAAATTGTGATCAACTCAAATTAAGATTTTTGGACACTATTCAACCTTAAATCCTAATTGTACTAAATTCTCTTAAAAAACATTTCGAAAATTTCATAAAGATATCAACATCTCAAATATTCATATAGAGATCAAATCTAAATCATCCTAATTTGAGAAATACGCACTAACGGCTCTCTTGAATCATGAATAACTCTCAAATTTTAGGAGAGTAGAATCAAGGTATCAACAGAGTTGTACCCGCAATCTATCTTGATCAATAAAATCAAGTTTCTTTATATTTT
This sequence comes from Solanum pennellii, assembly GCF_001406875.1. Taxonomy (NCBI): domain Eukaryota; kingdom Viridiplantae; phylum Streptophyta; class Magnoliopsida; order Solanales; family Solanaceae; genus Solanum; species Solanum pennellii. Next base: position 8,764,270 of record NC_028638.1, on the reverse strand, counting down.
ATTTGTATGATTTGTTTATTTTCCATATGTTTAAAATTTATTGCAAACAAATTGACACCCAATGAGACCAAATCTGTCATTCATCTCTTCTCTCTTAATTCAAGTGTGAAAATCTAAAGCTGCAAAGGTGGAAGAATGAGTACATCTAGCCTCGTCTTTGAGTTTTATCAAATCTACGCTCCGACAAGCTTTGAAGCAGGGGACATTTTAGACACTGAAATTTTGTAGAACTCTACAAGATGTGTTCAATATGAGTTGAGACTTTACAAATTGTGATCAGCTCAAATTAGAATTCTTGGAGACTATTCAACCCTAAATCCTAATTTATGTCTATATAAAATTCTCTAAAGGCATCTCGAAAATTTCATAAAGAGATCAAGATCTCAAATATGTTGCAAAAAGTCATGGAATATTCATATAGAGATCAAATCTAAATCATCCTAGTTCGAGAAATACGTCATTAACGACCCTCGAATCATGGATAAATCTCAAATTTTAGGAGAGTAGAATCAAGCGATCAACATGATTGTACCCACAATCTATCTTGATCAATAAAATCATGTTTTATTATATTTTATTTGTATGATTTGTTTATTTTTTATATGTTTAAAATTTATTGCAAACAAGGTACTCTTGAATGAATAGATATTCCAGTTAAGTGTAGAAATGAGGAAGCGAAAGTTGAATCTCCTATCCATAGTCGTCCATCTGATGCAGGGTAATTGCCAGAGGCACCACATGATATGGCAACGTTTTCATGAATGTTAGTGGCAGCAGCAGATATGATGAGTGATTGAATACACAATAATAGCTGAGTGAGAAACATGTTCAGTAGGGATAAACAAACAAGTTGAAGCAGAATAGTTTGCAACTTTGCATACCATCAAATAAACAGGACAATAAAATACTCAGTCTTGGAGTAGGCCAATGTGGAGTTATTGTTGTATTATTTTTTTTTACAGAAAAGTCAAAGAACCTATTTAGTCTATCATTTCCTTTTCTAATTGATAAATAATGCATCATTAATGTCATTGGAGTTAGTTAACCTAAATGATGACTTTTAAGTCCAAATTTGAGCATTATTACTAAAGATAGTGATGGTCCAAATTGGATAGCACATATATTAAGTACCCTATGCGCTCTCCTGACATTTACTCTACTCCAATACTCTCGTATTATTATTTATTAGTTTCTTCATATGTGTATTTTTCATGTATTCAATGTTAATTAGTAGTATATGTTTGCAACAAATTTTAAACATATGAAAAATAAATAAATCATACAAATAATATATGAAGAAACGTGATTTTATTCATCAAGATTGTGAGTACAAATCCGTTCCTCCCTTGATTCTACTCTCTAAGATGATTTATCCATGATTCGAGGGTCGTTAGTGGCGTATTTCTCGAACTAAGATGATTTAGATTTGACCTCTCTACATGAATAATCCATTAATTTGTGGAGTATTCGAGATCTTGATCTCTTTGTGGATTTTTCGAGATGCCTTTTAAGGGAATTTAGTACCCTTTATATAGGCATAAAGTAGGGTTTAGGGTTGAGTAGCATCCATGTAACGACCTGTTTAGTCGTTTTGAGCAGCAGATTTTATTTCTGGAAAAACTGGCTGAGACGACGGAACCCACGACGGACCGTCATGGGCACGACGGACCGTCGAGGGTGTCTCGTTCCAGAACACTTAGACTTCTGAAATTTGGGTACTGAAATCGACTCTCTGAACTT
>NC_028638.1:8708960-8754423 GCF_001406875.1 Solanum pennellii | reverse complement strand
TTTTAGAAGTTATTGAATTGTCTTTTTATTAATGAGTTTAAGTCTTTCGCATCGTATTTTGTTCATTATGGTTAAAATGTTAAGGTTTAGATTGGTTGGTTCGCTCACATAGGAGGGTAAGTGTGGGTGCCAGTCGCGGCTCGGTTTTGGGTCGTGACAATCCAAGAATCCTAATCTGAATTGAACACAATTTGTAGAGTCCCAACTCGAATTGAACGCATTTTCTAGAGTTCCACAAAATTTCAATGTCTACAAATGCCCCCTGCTTCAAGGCTTGACGGAGTGTAGACTTGTTGAAACTCAAAGACGAGGCTTGAAGTACTCATGCTTCCACCTTTGCAGCTTCAGATTTTCAGATTTGATTTAGGAGAGAAGAGATGAAGGGCAGATTTGGTCCCACTAGGCGTGCCAATTTGTTTGCAACAAATTTTAAACATATGAAAAATAAATATATATATACAAATAAAATATGAAGAAACGTGATTTTATTCATCAAGATTGTGAGTACAAATCTGTTCCTCCCTTGATTCTACTCTCTAAGATGATTTATCCATGATTCGAGGGCCGTTAGTGGCGTATTTCTCGAACTAGGATGATTTAGATTTGATCTCTCTATATGAACAATCCATCAATTTGTGGAGTATTCGAGATCTTGATCTCTTTGTGGATTTTTCGAGATGCCTTTTAAGGGAATTTAGTACCCTTTATATAGGCATAAAGTAGGGTTTAGGGTTGAGTAGCATCCAAGAATTCTAATCTGAATTGAACACAATTTGTAGAGTCCCAACTCGAATTGCATGCACCTTCTAGAGTTCCACAAAATTTCAATGTCTACAGTATAATTTTTTTTAGAACTATTAGAGTTTTATTCTTTTAACTCTTCCATATAGATCACTGTTCTTTGTTATATTTTTGAATTATTTAGCAAATATAAGTACATTTTTTGTCAAAGATAATAAAATAATAGATAATATAAGATCAAAAATATATATTTTTAATTGTTATTCGCCTCACATTTAATATTTCTTTTTTTCATTTTTAGCATTTATTTTTTGGATTGTGTAGGATGATATATCTTATTTGTAGACCGAATAGAATGATATATTATATAGGGAGAAGGGTCAAATATGCCCCTAAACTATTTGAAAAGGTTTAGATATACCCTCCGTTTAAAGTTTGGTTCATATATATCCTCGCCTTCCAACTTTTGGTCTACATATGCCCTTTTGGGCGTTAGTTGGCCAACTCGGAATATCCAACTCATTTTACTTTTATTTTAATGCCAAATGGAATTTCCACGTCATTTTTATGTATTATCACTTGACATTTATATTCAAGGGAAAAGGGTCAAATATGCCCCTAAACTATTCGAAAGGTCTAGATATACCCCCGTTTAAAGTTCGATCAATTTATACCCTCGCGTCCAAACTTTTGGTCTACATATGCCCTTATGGGTGTTAGTTGGTCAACTCGAAATATCCAACTCATTTTACTTTTCTTTAAATGCCAAATGGGATTTCACATCATTTATATATATTGTCATTTGACATTTATATTAAAAGAGAAAGGGGTCACTTATGCCCTAACTATTCGACCCAATTTTAAAACACATATACGCCCCGTCTTTTAAATAATCTATACAACCCGACCCTTTTTTTTAAATCCCCTATATGGGTCGGATTAGGGCATAATTGAACCATTTAAAAGATGGTCGTATATGTGTTTTAAAATTGGGTCGAATAGTTAGGGCATAAGTGACCCCTTTCTCTTTTAATATAAATGTCAAATGACAATATATATAAATGATGTGAAATCCCATTTGGCATTTAAAGAAAAGTAAAATGAGTTGGATATTTCGAGTTGACCAACTAACACCCATAAGGGCATATGTAGACCAAAAGTTGGACGGGAGGGTATAAATGGACCAAACTTTAAACGGGGGTATATCTAGACCTTTCGAATAGTTTAGGGGCATATTTGATCTTTTTCCCTTGAACATAAATGCCAAGTGATAATACATAAAAATGACGTGGAAAATCCATTTGGCATTTAAATAAAAGTAAAATGAGTTGGATATTCCGAGTTGGCCAACTAACGCCCAAAAGGGCATATATAGACCAAAAGTTGGACGGCGAGGGTATATATGGACCAAACTTTAAACGGAGGGTATATCTAAACCTTTTCAAATAGTTTAGGGGCATATTTGACCCTTTTCCCTATTATATATAAAAGTGCAGTTGAAGAAAGTGTATGAAAGCTGACACGTGGCAGTGTATGAAGACACGCCCAAATTGAAACTGACATCGCTTCACGCGGGGACGCGAATACTCTATTACATTTTGTTTTTGGTTCCTAATTTGTTTTGAATTTAATTATTTTATGAAAAAAATAAATAATCACATATTGTTATAAACAATTTGTATTATAGTGAATTTTAATTATGTGGAGTCCTTATAGGATATGGTTAGGAATATACTTGGGGACCAAGTAAGGTTTTCCCTATAAATAAAGGGTTTTCCTTCATTATAAATAAGATTTGTCAAAGATCTATGAATACTGAATATATTTCAAGAGAAATAAGAAGTCTTTTCTCTTCTCCCTACTTTCCTCTTCTTCTAAATTTATATAATTTCATAACACGTTATCAGCATGATTGTTCTATTCTTAAAGAATTATGAAGAAGACGGGAAAAGTGCAAAAGAGATCTTGCATAAGTTATGCAATAAGGTTCTTATATCTTCAAGGTATGATTTATTTTTATGTTATAATTATTTATGTAACAGATCTGGAGGTACTATCTAAAGTAAGTATTTAAAGAGACTTGTCGACTTTCTATACATTTAATTTTAACCGACGGGAAGAGAATTCCTTAATTTATTTTAATAATTAAATAAGCACAATTAAGAGAAAGATATTTTCAATCTTTATATGAGGTACGTGATCTATTAAACTATATCTATTAACTGCTAATGTTGATTATAAGAAATCATTAGTCTCAATTTTGTGTGTAATTATAATATATAATCATATTAATGATCATCAAAAGTGATAAAATTGTAATTATTTTCAAAAGCTTGCGGTTGAGCCTCATTGTGGGTAAGACAATGAATTTAAGTTATATCGCACCAAGAGAATAAGGCGATGGATCTACGTCTAATCGTACCAAGAGGGTAAGACATCAGCAGTGTTGATGCTTTGTGATGAAAGATGTTGGATTCAAGTCCCTCATTGATTTATGGCATAAGACGTTGGGTTTGAGTCCCAATGCACCATATTGATGATATTATGATGACTAAGGAAAATAATGAGTTTTTGATAAAATTAGTCATGAAATATATCTCATTGAAGCAGATCCATTCCCCAAAAGTGAATGTAGCAGTGCATAAATGTCTAAAAGAAGACAATTGATTAAATGATGCACATGAATATGGAATGAGGTACTAAGTTATCAAAATTTGATGTACTTAGATGATTGTGTTCCATTCATGAAGAATGAGAGCCTTTGATAAATGGTAAAAATACAAATCCATTCTTTAGAGTGAATGAGGTGATAAGCCACCATGCTAGACGTGAATTTTCTTGTACTGCTTGTTAACAAGGCAAGTTAATTGTGAGACCATCATAAACGAAAGTTGAGATTGAATTCTCTGCGTTCGAGGAACGTATACAAATATTTGTGGACCTAGTCATCCACCTAGTGGATTGTTTAGACATTTAATGGTCCTAATAAATGTTTCTTCTATATGGTCTCATGTGTGCCTATTATTATCTCGCAACTTGATGTTTGCAAAAATGTTGACACAAATAATATGTGACATGCACAATTTTTTTTCAGATTAGTTCATTCAATGATGGGATCATGAATCACCTAAATGGTAAAGTAATTGAGAAAAAATAAATCTGAAAATTACTCTTGGATTAATAAAATTGAAATTTACTCATATAATAGTAAATCAAAAATTTAGTAAAGCAAAAGACACATGACGTAGTAAACTTGGAGTTTACGAGTACTAATAATTTTATTAGTTGGCATGAATAATTTGGTCATCCCAAAGATGTGAATATTGAGTAATGGACATACATTGAAAAATTAGAAGATTGTTCAAGAATTCTTTACGTTGCTTGTTCTCGTGATAAAGTTGATTGGATCAACTAAAGTTGGGACTAAATCCCTAAATTCTGAAAAGTATAAAAGGTGAATATGGGCCCGTTTACCTATCATGTGATATGATAAAAAGATGCATCAATAAGATAATCAAATGTGCGTTTGTTGTCAACTTGCAGTTTGACATTCGCAAAATTGTTTGTGCAAGATAATTGAGCTAAAAGCACAACTTTCAGAATATGAAATCAAGATAATTCATCTTGATAATATTGATAAATATATAAGATGATGTGACATTAAATGTCTCATATAGTGAATCATTGCTTATGAATATAAAGTTTCATATGTTGATCTGAAATATGATATTACATACAAACATAATTGTATGAATCAAACCAATAAGTTATGATCAATTTTTCTGTTAATTGGTTTATGGTCAGGGACCAAATAGTTTTCATCTGATAATTTTGATGTGCAATATATGATTAATGAATATACTATGATGAATAAAGGTATATCGTTGACGATATCTTTAATACAATAGCGCGCAATATTGTAAAAGATTATGAGGATATGAATTCTACATCTATTAAAGCATGCTTGTATAGAAATAATTATCAAGTGAAAAGTGGAATGATGCATCTTGGTAAGCGTAAAGCTTATTTGACTTGCAATCTAGTCACTAGAATATATCATACATTTAATATTGAATGTTATCACTTGACAAAATTAATATGAAAAGNCGAATGGGTTCAAAATCTAAAGCATATACAAGTTTTTGGAAAACTTGTTTATCATCCTCATAAGGATTAAATAGATTCAAAATGCATAGAGCATATACAAGTATTATTATGCAAGTTGATGACTAGAATTGAAACTCTTGGCAATATATTATTTGCTTAAAGAAGTTGAAGTAAGGAACTTGCAGAAATCTTTGACCCTGAAGGGAAGATTTATAAAAGCAGATAGAAGAAAACATATTTCGTCAAGGTTTTCCTACACTCATAAGCTCCCAAAAATGGTGATTTCAACATGCAAGAGGTATGTTCAAGTAATATTATTGTTGATTTATTCACCAAGTCTCTACCAACTACAACTTTCAAGAAGATGGTGCACAAGCTTGGAAAACGAAGATTCTAGTCTCTGAATTAATGTTTTCATAAGGGGGAGTTAATACGCGATGTACTCTTTTTCTCTCACAAGGTTTTGTCCCATTGGATTTTCCTTGTTAGGTTTTTAATGAGGCATCCATAATGTGTATTATTAGATATGTGTACTCTTTTTCCTTTACTAGATTTTTTTCCCATTGGGTTTTATCTAGTAAGGTTTTAACGAGGCACATAATCCACCGACATTCAAGGGGGAGTGTTATAAACAATTTGTATTATAGTGAATGTCTAATTATGTGGAGTCCTTATAGGATATGGTTAGGAATCCTACTTGGGGACCAAGTAAGGTTTTCTCTATAAATAAAGGGTTTTCCTTCATTGTAAATAAGATTTGTGAAAGATCTATGAATCCTGAATATACTTCAAGAGAAATAAGAAGTCTTTTCTCTTCTCCCTACTTTCTTCTTCTTCTAAATTTATAAAATTTCATAACACATATACTATTGTACTATTATATATACATAATTTATCTCTACTTTAAAAATATTAATTGTAACACTATTTTTTTAATAATTATATCATATATTTTAAAAAATTACATCAATATAAACACTCTTAGATATGGTATTAAATAATTATTTTAAAATATAACTTCTTTAATTAATAGGATACCAAAAATTCAAAAACAAATTAGCTATAATTTGGCAGGAAAAAATCACAAACAATTAACTAAAAAGCTCAAAAATGAAAAGATCGAAAGAAAGGAATCGACGAAAAAATATGAAGGTTCAATATAAGTTTTAATAACATTTAGGATTTTAAATTTTTTAGCAAATAGTTAATAGTGATACAAAATGATTCTCTAAATATCTTCTGTTTGTTAATTTTCCAGAATTTGCTTTGCTACTCAAGGCATTCCGTTATAGTAGTTTAATTCAAAAAGTTATCACATATCTCGGCCTTATAATCCAACAGATACACATGTATGATGTATCTTCACACATGTATCCATCAGCCAAAAGTGTTATAACACGTGATATCACAAATTATCAAGATTTCTAGTAATTAGACTAAATTATTGAGATTTATGTAGTTTACCGTTATTTTATTAAGAATTTTCTATCTCTATAAATAATCCATAAGAATAATTATCAAAGGAGGAGGACAATGTAGAAAATAACTTCTGACTATAAGCCATCGTGAAAGCTGGAGAACTTAAATTTTATATTTTCTCTCCTTTATTAACTATTTTTACATCTTTTCTTTGAATGATTTGTTGTAATTGTTGTTGATAATTTCATATATGATTTCAAATCATATCTGATAAAATTTCAAATCATATTTGTTATGATTTTATATAAATATCTGATATGATTCTAAAATATACGGTATATTATTTTAATTTAACTAAGCACAACCACACCATTCATATTGTGCAATATATGATATGATATTGTGTTAGAATCATGCTTGTACCTTTGTATATAAATAGTGCATAGTTTATCAATTGTAAAGTAGAGAAATACAAAATAGTTTTCAACTCTTTTTGGTCTCTGATTTCTCAAATGTTATCATGGTATCAAGAACCTAATTATTTTTTTCCAAAAACTAGTTTCATTTTATCCTTATTGTTGTTTGATTTCTATCATCGGATATCTCTCGTCTTTCTAATGGAGTCACATTCTCACGACATATTATTTATCAAATTTGATGAAAAAAGTTATCTGATGTGAAAATTTCATTTCCAGATCTTTGTTCAAGGGAAAATCTTCATTGGAATCCTGGATGGATCAACAACTAAGCCAAACGAAGATAAGGAAAAACAAATTTGGCACACTAACAATATTTGTGTAATTTTGTGGATCCTCGATTCTGTATATGCAGTTGTTGCACTCGGTCTACGTTCGTTCAACTTGGCAAAAAAGATGTAGAAGAATCTCAAAAATGTATATTCTCGATGTAATCATGCTTAGAATTTTGAGTTGGAACATACTATTTCAAAATACAAACATGGAGATTAAGACATTTGAAGTTATTATTGGGGAGTTATGACAATCTGGTTAGAACAAGACCGAAGCTTTGAAGGAAACATTTCTTCCACATGCTTCAAGGAAGTTATGTTGGAGAGAAAGACGACTCGAGTTGTCTAATTTCTCATGATTTAGGGTAATATGCTATAGAAAGTAGTCTTGCCATGGAGCTCGCATGTTATCTCTAATTGAGAACTGTAGACACCTCTATTAAGTTTATTGTGTTCTTGATTAACTTGAGGACAAGTAAAAATTTAAATTTGGGGGTGTTCAGAAGTGATAGATTTGCACTCATTTAAGGTCAATTTAGCTCAATAATTGGTGTCCTCAATGCCTAAGTTTGTCTTTTTCTAATCAAATATTGATGATTTGCAGCTATGAAAGCAATTGGACAAGGCAATGAATGAAGTTTGAAAGAATGACAAAAATATAAAAAGAAGTGCAAAGTGAACATTGTTGATCACATAAGATGAAGGGCAGACCGTAAACTGAGCACGACCTCTCCCAAATTGTCACGACCGGGGAGTACCCACCTAGAAGTAACATGGCGTACTTGACCTCTTGGAGGTTTTATACAAGCCCATAGTTATCATTCATCCCATTTTCATAGGTAAATTTAGCGGAAAGTTTAAAACTTTCATAACACATCATATGCTAGAACTTTACTTCCAATATATATATAACATATCATTATACATAGTTAAATACTCTAAGTCTCTTTGTCATCTTAAACTCAACATCATTAGAGTAAATTAGGGACACAACCCTTACAACATAAATCATAAGTACATTTATAACTAATTTTTACAGTAAGATAGACTTAGGAAATCCTTGACTTAAGGATTCATTTCCTTGAGCTTGAGAATCACATATCAAGCCCCTTCACTTTAGAGACATCCATTTAAGTATCCATAACCTACACTTTGTGTAAAAAAGTATAGAAGTATGGGATTAGTACAAGAATGCACTAAGTATGACAACCATGCAAAAACATGCATTTAAAAGGAACATTTTACTTGAAACCATGCATCATACCTTTTTGTTAAAACTTCATAAAACTTGATATATTAAGCATTATACAATTTACATACTTCATTAATCATATATCATAGTCATAATATCACATAAAATTACGCATAGCATTTAAGGTATTTTAGTCACATTTTACAGTAAGCATAATTCATTTAAATTGAACTCCTATCCTTTACAGTGAACTTTTGTTCTTTAACTCATTAACCTGCCAAGTAACCCTCTAGTGATAATTTGTGCAATGCATCACCTTAAGGCCACAAGGTATTCATACATACAATCTACATAAGCCAACACATACCATCATAGAAGTATAGCACATCATAGACACATTCACTGTAACACCTTAAAAAACCAAGACGTGTCGTAAAGCCTAACATAGGTGTCATAAGGTCTAAGTAGTTTTTTCAAGTCCATTTTGATGAATGTAGGTCATTTAGGAAGTTTAGAACCAAAACGTCCAAGAATGTCCATGACGTCCGGAAGTTGGTTCAAAGGGATGTTAGCGTGCCTTAACCTATTTCACTAGCTTTTAGGAGTCATAAATTTATGAGAAATGGTGAAAGGATAGCTAACAGATGTTTAATTTATTTCATGGTTGAAACGTCCGGGTACGACTCCCCAAGGACGGACCAAGGGCCCTTGAGGAAGACCCTTGGAGTCTGAGGCAACACTGCCTGGCAGTGTGCATCGATGGGACAGCAGACGGCCTGCGTGTGGACTGACGGGACGTCGGTTCCACCGTCTTTCCCACACTTAGGCTAGTTTATGAAAGCCCCTCTCCCGCACAGCCTCTGAACTTACCAACGAAGTTCAGGCTATGGTCCGTGTGTGGATCGATGGGACGTCGATGCCACCGTCGTTCCACACTTAGACAATTTGTGGAAGAACCTTACCTGCATCGTCTCTGACCGGACCGACGGATGTGCAGCACGGTGGTGGGCTTGGTTTGTTGACTGACCCACGGTTCGTCGATTGTGGTGTCATCGCTGACACAACCAACTTTCTGCACATTTTAAGTTAGTCTTATTTAATTAATTAGGTGGTTTAGTGGTTAGTTAGGAATTAAGGGGAGATTAATTAACTAATTTAACTCCCAGTATAAATACCCCTAACCCTCATTAATCTAAAGAAAACTCACAAAATAAACTCTCTTCCTTCTCTCTTCTTTCTCTCTCTACTTGAACTCACCATTGAAGACTAGCAAGGATAAGGGTTTGGGGGCTGTAAAGGGACAAATTCACCATCAATTCTTCATCAAACGTTAGGGTATATGATCTAATTCACCTTTGAGACTCTTTCCTCAAAGGGTTCCTTCAAAATGGATTTCAAAAGTTGAGTTTCCTTATGGGTTTCATCCAATTACAAAATTGAAGTTATGGATTGAGTTGTTGATGATTTATTTAGGTTATATTGAATAGATTAACATGTATTTTAACTTGATTATGGTAATTGTTGATGGTTTGGTATAAATTGAAGAACATGATCGTCAACCACTAACCCTAGGTTGTGATCTTGATCTATATTGTATTGTGATCATTCAATTGACTTGGTTATTGATTAGATTACTATCTTATGGTATTATTATGAATAAATTAAGATGAATTATAGGTCTATCATGTTAGTTCTTAAGATGTGATTTAGGTTATGAATTATATTGTGAAATTGGCCTATGTATCTTGTCTTAAGCTATGATCTAGTGTTGAATTATGTTATAGAGATGCAATTGGCCTTGTTATCTTATTGGTTATCATTGTGTAATGATGTTACTCCCCTAATTTGGTTGAGTTATGGGTTTATGGTAAGATTTTGATGATGAACTATAAGGAAGACTTGGTAAGTCTTAGAACTCTATCTTTACTTCCAATTGTGATTAATTGTGGTTAAGTCATGATGTTACATTGGAGTATGCCTTATACTAGGATGATAGGGTGGTATGATATTTAATTGAAATGTCTTAACTATGTTGTGAGGTTGATTAAGGTGTATGTGATAAAAGGATAGTGAAAACTATCAATGTGCCTTGATATGCTATGGAAAGCTAATGTGCTAACCTCACTTATATGAATTGTGATGAAAGGACTTATACTCATACAATTCTTATTGAGATACTGATGATGATGATTATACAATAGGTAGACCCTATGACCTAAACTAAGCTATGATTGATAAATAAAGGCTTAAAGACATTTCAAAAAGGGACACTAGCTTAGCACCGAGCGAACTAGATTGAGGAGTATCCCTTCCCACCTAGGGAAGGTAGGAACACTACATTACTCTTGAGATTGGAGAGTATAATGCATGGCGCATAAAGGGGGTCCCAACTATACCTCCTAGTTCTTGAACTATGTTGCCTCCATAGGAATACTAGCTAGTGGATCCACGTAATTGCTATGTTTCCTATTTTGGTACTACCTTGGCAAGTAGTCCGCCTTCTTTCGGTGTAGGGTATTATGACACCGGATTCCATACTAGATCATGTGGTCTATGTGGGTTAGGGCAAAATACTCCCAAAAGGTAAAATGAATTAAAGGATTTGAACTCTAACTTGGATAACCTAAGAGGTCTAGCTTAGTCTAGGTAGGGGTATGAGACTCTACCTAAACATTACACTAGTTATCCTTGAGGGAGTCTTAGGAGGATGTTCTTATATATGTTTATGTTATGATGATATATGATGTGTACATGATGAACTTGGAATATTTTTGATACTATATGTTGATTAGTTCACTTATGAATATGCCTTGAGTTATAATGTTAACATAAGATGAAATGTTAATCTGAATGTTATGTTATGTGAAGTTGGACATTGTTTATGGTTTCTTGTTGAGGCTACTTGAATGAGTAGAGTTATGGGGCTTTTCTTGGTCTTTGCACTTGTTGACTTTATTAGGATTCATGAGTAGTTGTCTTGGTTATTATAATATGATTGACTCTTATTCACTCTTGTAATGTTATTCCTTGATGATAGGGTTGTAGTAAATTATGGTTTCAAGTATGTTGGAATACGTATGACTAGTTGATTTAGTAAGCATGTTTGGTTAGTTGATATGACTTGCTTGGCTTTGCATTAGGTTTTTTTAAACAGACAAGGGCCTAAAATACCCTTAACGTATTGAAAATGGTACAAAATTATCCACCTATTGGCTCCAAAATGCCCTTTTCATCCACTTATTGGCTTCAAAATACCCTTGTCATCCACCTTTGGGTTCAAAATTGTCCACTTTTTTAATTGTTTTAAAATTGAACTTTTTAAATATTTTTTAAAATACTTGGCGTTCAACTATTGATTATTATTTTAATTTATTAATATAATTTATAAACCAACCCACTACCCACTCATTACTAACTAAACCTTACCCAATTAATAATCCAATTATAATATCAAAATCGTCATAAAACTACTAAAACACGATGAAATTATAGATTCCTGAAAATGACATTCAAAATTATTTGAGTCCAAATCGAAGCCCCAATTAAATTTAGGTTGAGCCGCTTATTTAGGAGGACACTTTCTTTCAAAATTGAATTAAAAATTTATGATTAAAGGTAAAGAAGTAGTACATCCCGAATTAATTCATGTACGTTTTTTAAATATAATTTTATAAATATTTATGATTTGTTTTAAAACCTTTAATATATTATTTTGAAAAAGAGTTACCTATGAAGTAACATCACATAATTGAGACGTAAGAATAATTAAGATGAACATAGTCAGACTTTTATGTTTATCGGCGATTTTTATTTAGCCACTTGAATGTATGATAATTTATGTCTATATAATTTTTAAAAACACTCGATTGGTAGTAGCTTGCATTAATAATGTGACAGGTTCATTAATTTAGAGGGATCTAATTAGTAACCGGTGGGTAGATGATTGATTTATAAATTATACTAATAATTTAACACGTATTTTAATAAATATTTAAATAGTTATATATAAAACCGTTAAATAAGTGGTCAATTTTGAACCAAAAGGTGGATGAGAAGGGTATTTTGGACCCAATAGGTGGGTGAGAAGGGTATTTTGGAGCCAATAGGTGGATGGAGGGTAATTTTGTACCATTTCCAATATTTTAAGGGTATTTTAGGCCCTTTTCCGTTTTTTAAAAGGGTAAAATGGTATGTTTTGACTAAATGTCCCTTTTTAGCATGTTTTGCTTGTATATGTGCATAAGGTCTCATACTTAGTACATGTGGAGTACTAACCCCATTTTCTTCCCTTTTTCCAAATATTTTAGGTTCCCGTTGTTGAAGAATTTGGAAGGCGACAATGTTGAAGACTTGGATTCTTCATTTCATCCAAGTAGGGTAGGTCCTCAACTTCCAATGGCAATAACACTATCTAGCTTACGGACTTGTTATGATCTTAAAGACTCTTTCATTTCTTTCCTTTTCAATTGAGTACTATGCTTTTGTATGATCGATATGTGGTCTTGTTGGATTGATGTAAGGGCTATGCCCATATTGTGATAATCGTTTACATGGTATGAGATGAGACTATCTTTCTATCTTATATATGTGTATGTGCAATAAAAGTAGAAGGTTATGTAACCTTCCTATACGAAGGGTCTATGTATACTCAATACGACTATATATTATGTGTATGTAGATTTCTATGTAAACTTCCAAGTAGTTGTAATTAAAGTTTTACATTTTTTTTTGAATTTCAACCTATGAATGTAATGACATGAGACTAAAAGGCTAGTCTTAGTCCTTAAAAAGGACGACGACGCCGGTTACGTCTAGGGGGTAAACCCGGTTGTGACAAACTTGTATCAGAGCATAAGGTTGAATATCGTTGAGTTGTGTCTCTCTCTCTACCACGTCTATGTAGGTTTGTATTCATAATTGTGAAGTGCGCCATACTTATGAGTAGGAACCTATATGATGCTTAGGAATCAAGCTCTTTCTTGGAAATATTATATTGTGCCGATAAAGTATACTTATAGTGTGCTTTTGTATCTAATCCTATTGTTGTGCTTATAGGAAGCATGAACACTCGAAGGAATGATGCTCGAAAACTTGAAGAGGAAGTTGCCAATGCGGGAGCTCCTTCCCGTGGTGAGCAAGTTCCTCCACTTGAAGAAGATTCTAATGTATAGCAAGCACCGGTTAATCCTCCTCCTTTGACGGATGAGGATATAAGAACCACTCTTCTTCAAATGGCCTAAGATATCACCACTCAAGCACAAGTGGCCACGACTCAAGCCCAAGCTATGACGGCTCAAGCAAACCGAGAGGTTGTGCCCCGTCCTCATCAACAAGTCGCTAGTATGGCTTCCCGTCTAAGGGACTTCACTCAATGAACCCTCCTACTTTATACGGATCTAAGGTTGATGAAGACTCCCAAGAATTCATCGATGAAGTCTTAAAAGTACTTTTGGCTATGGGGTTTTCACAAGTGAGAAGGCCGAGTTGACCACTTATAACCTCGAGGACGTGGCGCAAGCATAGTATATGCAATGGAGGGATAATAGGCCATTGTGGGGTGGTCCATTGACTTGTGAGATCTTTAAGACGGCTTTTTTGGATCGGTTCTTTGCTAGGGAGATGAGGGAGGAAAAAGTAGTGGAGCGTCCATGAGTACTCTTTGGAATTCATTAAGTTGTCCAAATATGCTCCTTTTTTGGTATCTAATCCTAGAGACCAAATGAGTCGTATTGTGACGGGGGTGTCGGAGGACTTACAAAAAGAGTGTCATTCGGCCGTGCTACATGGCAGCATGAACATTTCTCGTCTTATGGTTCATGCAAGAAGGGTAGAGCAGGCAAGGGCGAAGAGAAAGAGTAGAGATGCTAAAAGAGCAAAATCATTTGATGGAGGTTCTTCAAAGAATAGGCTTGAAATACAATACAAACCTAGATTCATGTAACAATCCGAATTTTTTTTTGAATGTATAGGTACTTAAGGTGATTTAAGTATTAATTAAGAATCTGAACTTTTAAGGGCATAATGGTCCTTTCATGTATTAATTAAAATAAATCAGATTTGTATTAATCTAATTTGAATCCTATTTCACTAAGTCTTGAATTTAGTCTCCTAATCCTAATACCACTCTATCTCTCTCTCACGTTCTCCATATCTATCTATCTCGTTGGTTTCTACCAAAAAATAATTTCAAGAACTGAAAATACATCAAAAGTTATTCACACTTGAAGAACTCACAAGAATTTTTAAGTAAAAGACAAAGTAATCAAAACGTCAAGGCTTAGAGAGGTTTGTCGAGTGAGGTGTACGTTGAAGTAAATTGGGCGTGGATTGGAGGAGTTTCCGGGAAGCAACATCAGCGTTTGAACATCGATTAGGTATGGGTTTCTTCTCTCTTGGTCCCTTTCCCAAGAGACCCCTTAACGTTCAAGATATTCATTCCGAACAATAAGGTTGTTCCCCGTTGTATGTCCCTGTCACTAGCTCCCATTGAATTATAGATTGGGTATGTTTGCTGGTATAAAGTAAGGATGAAATGCATTTTCGTGATGTTTTTGTTTAAGTATGCATGTTCGGAATTATGTGAATATTAAATATATTGTCCGAAATCATGTGAAAAAGTGATGTGTGTGTGAAATGTGTGGCAGTGAACTTAGTCATTGTTGGAAGTGTGAAATGGCATGTTTAATTCTTGCATTTTATGTGCAAAAGTTGTACACAACGTGATATTCATTGTAATGAATCGTGGATGATTGAATAACAATCTTTTAGCCAAACAAACCTATGAAAGATGCACCTAAAAATGTGTTAAAATGGTCTACGAATTTTCTTAGGAATTCAAGTGAAAATATTGATAAAAATGAATTGAAAAATGACCAAAACTTCCAGCAACAATGCAACATTAAAAGAAAATAAGGGGGCTGCGGGGGTTCGAACCCACCACCTCACAGCCTCCTCCTCTTCAGCGAAAATTAAAAGAAAATAAGGGGGCTGTGGGGGTTCGAACCCACAACCTCCCTATTGTAGCAAATTTAATTCTAAAACTCAAAGGGGTTGTTGGGGCTCGAACCCCTAACCTTTTGGTTAACTAATAGTAAAATTAAAATAGAAAATTTATCCCTTCATGTAAATATTGAGATTTAAATTAGAATTCTAATTAAAATAGAAAATTAATTCTTTCATGTAAATATTGAGATTTAATTCAGAATTCTAATTTAAATAGAAAATTAATTCTTTCATGTAAATGTTGAGATTTAGTTTAGAATTCTAATTAAAATAGAAAATTACTTCCTTCATGTAAATGTTGAAATTTAATTTAGAATCCTAATTTAAAATAGAAAATTAATTATTTCATGAAAATGTTGAGATTTAATTTAGAATTCTAATTAAAATAGAAAATTAATTATTTCATGAAAATGTTGAGATTTAATTTAGAGTTCTAATGTCATGAATATTAGAAATAAAATCAATGAAAAATATAAACGATATCCAAGTGATTCAAGATTCGGGTTCCCGTGCCCAAACCTCCGTATTGATACATAAGTCATACGTGAATAAAATATTCAAGAATAATGCCATCTACTTATATCAAAAATCAAGATCTTGGCATATATACAAGTTACATAAGTCTTGTAATACATAATCTTAGGAAAGTAAGAATCACTTAGCGAACTATGAATGAAGCCCCATGACTTGTATGTATAGACACATAAGTCTAACATACGTTCAAAAATAAGTGACCTTAAGATATACGTAATGAAATGATGAATCTTAGGAGGGTTAAGTACGAGAGTAAGATACACTAAATGGCCAAGTGCATTGGCATATGATGATATGAACTATGAAAAAAAGAAATGAACATTCACGTAATAAGAGGTGAGTAACTATGAAAAACAAAGGTGCTAATAATGAAATATGTGGTGACAATCATGATGTGAGGCTAATGTATATGATGAGAGCAATCTCAAATGAGCCTAAGTAAATGTTATCAATACGTACTCACAAATGAGAGTGTAAGATAATAAAGAGACCAGTATCTATGAACGCTCTAATGAAAATATTGAGTTTAAAACACTTAATACTAATGATGATACGAGAAATTATCTATTGAGCTATGATGTCCTCATACTACAAGCCATCTTCCATTATGTGTGAGTTGATTGTAATGGAACTTTATACTGAGCACCGATAGGCTAGATATGAGCGGTGATGCCTTCTTTCGGGCAGGGCGAAGGTTCACGTAACTCTAATGAGATGAGACTGTCCAGCTTGCCGGGTATGGGTCTCCATACATCTCCTAGTCTTTGAACCTATACTGCCAATATAGGGATCTGGCGGGGTTAATTTCTCATATACGCTAGCATGTTATTAAATCACTTTGGCCGGTGATTCCACCTCTTTTCGGTGTGGAGGAGACACTGGATTTCATAATGCTCACATGATATATGTCGGTTAAAGTTAAAGTTCCCAATGAATAAATGAGGCCAGCCTCAAATGAATCATATAAAGAAATGAATGATACCGTAGGTGTTAGGATAGGATAATCAAGAGGTAAGCTAGATTAAGGTAATAGCATTAGGTTATTCCTGATCATTGCATAGCAAACCCTATGAAAGTCTTAAACTACATCCTAGGTATAGCTGGTGTTCACACTGGCCTATGAATGAACTGGATGAGGTACGTACAAATGAATGAAGCAGACTATGTGTTAGTTAAAGAAGGCTCCCTAGTTGAGGTCCCATATGTTGAGCCCTCATTTTGGAAAGTCTTAAGTTCAAGTCCATGATAACAATGTCTCATGGCATATGAATATGAAAGAAACTATGTGTTATATGTTATCTGCTATATGTAGATATCATGTGTTGTGTGCCATACAATAATTATAATGATGCATGTTACTCTCATGGCATAACTTTCCCAATCGCAATTTGGCAAGTCCACTGGCTTGACTTCCAAAAATCATGTCGTTAGGAAAGAGCTATTCTTTCTCATGCATGTCCCTGGTGTGTGCTTGCATATACCATACTTAGTACAAGTGTGTACTAATTCCATACAAACATCTACTTTTAGGTGCAGGAACAGGTGGACGGTAGAGCTACAGGTTCGCTGTTGCAGCTATCCGGACGTCAGCATTCATCCGAAGTTTGGTAGGTCCTCACGCTTTCGAGGATGCTACTGTTTTACATTCTGGCGTAGCTTTAGAGTTGAGCTAGTGGAGCATGTTCCACTAGCGTTTCTTTCCTGTTTTGGTTCAGACTTTGTATTGGTGCTATTTAGGCCGATATACAATTAATACTTAATGAGTTATTTCTTTCAGTTTCTTATCGCTTAAATGTTAGATGGTTGATTATGAATGATTACAAAATATAAAAAAAATGTTTAGCAAGTATATTTAAAAATATAAAATTTCAAAATTTTTGCTAAAATTAACCTATGTAAAGTAAGAGTGACGTAAGTAGGCTTGTTTGCAACCGCTGAGAGGTCGACGACGCCGGTCTCGTCAGGGGTCTAGATTCTAGTTGTGACAAAGTTGGTATTAGAGCACTAGGTCAAATTCCGAGAATAATGAGTTCACATCAACCACATTGAGTAGTTTCTAAGTCATGGTAGTTAAGTGCACCACTATCCTACATTAGAGACTGCATGATGCGTAGGAAAAATTTCTCTTTTTCTTATCTTATCGTGCTTTTCCTAATGTCTGAATTCTTGGTGTTATGAACATGTCTAACATCAATCCTTGTTGTTTTTAGAGAATGAACACTTAGAGAACTAAGGTTCTGAGGACGGGAGGAGAAGCAGCTAGGGGTAATCAGAATCCACCCCAGGCTCCAGCTGAAGGAGTGGCCATGCCAGTTAACCCAGCTGGGTTGACTGATGCTGAGGTGAGGGCATATCTAGCCCTGATGGCACAGGCCATCACGATGTAGGCTCAGGCTATGACTGCCCAAGTCAACCGGCAGGATGTTTAGAGGGAGAACCCACCGGTTCGCAGCATGGCTGACACACTGCGAGATTTCACAAGGATGAATCCTCCTATATTCACAGGGGCTAAGACTTCAGAGGATCCTCAGGAGTTTATAGATGAGGTGCATAAGATCCTGGTGGCCATGAGGGCCACTGATATTGAGAAGGATGAGCTGACTTCCTACCCGCTCAAGGATGTTGCACAAACTTGGTGCAAGATGTGGCAAGATAGCCGTGTCCGTCATTCACATGGGAGCTGTTCAAGACAGCATTTCTGGAGAGATTCTTCCCCAGAGAGATGAGGGAGGCCAAGGTTTAGGAGTTCATCAACCTTAAACAAGGATCTATGACGGTCAGGGAGTATTACCTGAAGTCTGTGAAACTATCAAGGTATGCCACTTCTCTTGTGTCTAACAGCAGAGACGAGATGAGTAGATTCTTGAAAGGAATTGCTGAGGATCTCGAAGAGGAGTGTAGGGCATCTATGTTGAATGACAGCATGGAGCTTTCCAAACTTATGGTCCATGTCCAGCAAGTGGAGGAAAGCAGAAAGAGGAAACACACTAGGGTAAGGAACAAATCAAGGCAAGCTGAGGAGAATTTTTCAAGGAAGAGTAGTACTGAAATCAGGGATAAGCCCAGGTTTAACTTCCACTAAGGGGAGTCAAGTTCATCCAAGGGTCGCCATGATAGGAATTCCGAGTCTAGCGTTAAGAGAAACAATGAAGTAGATACACCTCAGGAGAGACCACCTTGAAGGAAGTGTGGCAAACTACATGGAGGAGAATGTATGAGGGGCACTAATGCTTGTTATAGTTGTGGCAAACTGGGTCACATGGTGAAGGATTGTCCAATTATGAGAAGTCAAGAACGAGGGAAGGAGAGAGTTAAGTCTAATGGTCTAAGTGAAGAGGCTCCAAGAAGGCAACGATTCTTCGCACTCAAGTCTAGGGGTGCAGGCGAAGGCACTTCTGGTGAAGTCTCGGGTGAGTAGCCTTAACTAGTCCTTGAAGTATTTGACTGTGTATGCACTAGTATGAGGTTATACTTCCTACTCGTAATGCTATAGTTCCTTATCTCTTCGTATTTTGTTGCTATTGGCTAATTGTGCATAGCGATTAAGTTATGATCGGATTGGCATTACGATGTGTAATGGTAGTGTCATTCGGGGACGAATGTTCCTAAGGGGGGGATAATATAATGATCCGAATTTTATTTTTTTTGAATAAATAGGTACTTAAGGTGATTTAAGTATTAATTAAAAATCTGAAATTTTAAGGGCATAATGGTCCTTTCACGTATTAATTAAAATAAATCAGATTTGTATTAATCTAATTTGAACCCTATTTTACTAAGTCTTGAGTTTAGTCTCCTAATCCTAATGACACTCTATCTCTCTCTCTCACGTTCTCCATATCTATCTATCTCGTTGGTTTCTACCAAAAAATAATTTCAAGAACTGAAAATACATCAAGAGTTATTCACACTTGAAGAACTCAAAAGAATTTTTAAGTAAAAGACAAAGTAATCAAAACGTCAAGGCTAAGAGAGGTTTGTCGAGTGAGGTATACATTAATGTAAATTGGGCGTGGATTGGAGGAGTTTCCGGGCAGCAACATCAGCGTTTGAACATCGATTAGGTATGGATTTCTTCTCTCTTGGTCCCTTTCCCAAGAGACCCCTTAAGGTTCAAGATATTCATTCCGAAAAATAGGGTTGTTCCCCGTTGTATGTCCCTGTCACTAGCTCCCATTGAATTATAGTTTGGGTATGTTTGCTGGTATAAAGTAAGGATGAAATGTGTTTTCGTGATGTTTTTGTTTAAGTATGCATGTTTGGAATTATGTGAATATTAAATATGTTGTCAGAAATCATGTGAAAAAGTGATGTGTGTGTGTAATGTGTGGAAGTGAACTTAGTCATTGTTGAAGTTGTGAAATGGCATGTTTAATTCTTGCATTTTATGTGCAAAAGTTGTACACAACGTGATATTCATTGTAATGAATCGTGGATGATTGAATAACAATCTTTTAGCCAAACAAACCTATGAAAGATGCACCTAAAAATGTGTTAAAATAGTCTACGAATTTTCTTAGGAATTCAAGTGAAAATGTTGATAAAAATGAATTGAAAAATGACCAAAATTTCCAGCAACAATGCAACATTAAGTTAGACTAAAGTTTAATGAAGAAAATATGGAAATTTATTAAATTTTAAAGGAATGAGGCCACCAGGATTCGAACGTGGGACCTCACCCGTAAGGGAGCAGTGGTTCGCGATTAAAAAAAAAGGGAGTGGGCTAGGGGGATTAAACACGCGACCTGGGTGGAGAGAGAAGAAGGAAAAAGAAAATGGGAGGCGTGGGATTTGAACCCACGACCTCCCGATACACGCAAAAAAGGAGAGAAGAAGGAAAAGAAAATGGGAGGCGTGGGATTCGAACCCACGACCTCTCGATACGCGTGAAAAGGGAAGAAGAAGGAAAAAGGAAACGCGAGGCGTGGAATCGATCCCACAACCTCAAGGCTGAAAGGGAAGTGGCGAAATCAATTAGTAAAGGAAGTGAGGTTGTGGGGATTCGATCCCACAACCAAACTACCACCCATTAATCTATTAAAAAAAATATGTATATATGTATATATGTATATATATAGAGAGAGAGAGAGGGGATGTGGGGGTTCAAACCCACCACCTCACAGCATCCTCCTCTTCAGCGAAAATTAAAAGAAAATAAGGGGGTTGTGGGGGTTCGAACCCACAACCTCCCTATTGTAGCAAATTTAATTCTAAAACTCAAAGGGGTTGTTGGGGCTCGAACCCCCAACCTTTTGGTTAACTAATAGTAAAATTAAAATAAAAAATTTATCCCTTCATGTAAATATTGAGATTTAAATTAGAATTCTAATTAAAATAGAAAATTAATTCTTTCATGTAAATATTGAGATTTAATTTAGAATTCTAATTAAAATAGAAAATTAATTCTTTTATGTAAATGTTGAGATTTAATTTAGAATTCTAATTAAAATAGAAAATTAATCCCTTCACGTAAATGTTCAAATTTAATTTAGAATCCTAATTTAAAATAGAAAATTAATTATTTCATGAAAATGTTGAGATTTAATTTAGAATTCTAATTAAAATAGAAAATTAATTATTTCATGAAAATGTTGAGATTTAATTTAGAGTTCTAATGTCATGAATATTAGAAATAAAATCAATGAAAAATATAAATGATATCCAAGTGATTCAAGATTCGGGTTCCCGTGCCCAAACCTCCGTATTGATACATAAGTCATACGTGAATAAAATATTCAAGAATAATGCCATCTACTTATATCAAAAATCAAGATCTTGGCATATATACAAGTTACATAAGTCTTGTAATACATAATCTTAGGAAAGTAAGAATCACTTAGCGAACTATGAATGAAGCCCCATGACTTGTATGTATAGACACATAAGTCTAACATACGTTCAAAAATAAGTGAACTTAAGATATACGTAATGAAATGATGAATCTTAGGAGGGTTAAGTACGAGTGTAAGATACATTAAATGGCCAAGTGCATTGGCATATGATGATATGAACTATGAAAAAAAGAAATGAACATTCACGTGATAAGAGGTGAGTAACTATGAAAAACAAAGGTGCTAATAATGAAATATGTGGTGACAATCATGATAATGTATATGATGAGAGCAATCTCAAATGAGCCTAAGTAAATGTTATCAATACGTACTCACAAATGAGAGTGTAAGATAACAAAGAGACCAGTCTCTATTAACACTCTAATGAAAATATTGAGTTTAAAACACTTAATACTAATGATGAGATGAGAAATTATCTATTGAGCTATGATGTCCTCATACTAGAAGCCAGCTTCCAAGATGTGTGAGTTGATTGTAATGGAACTTTATACTGAGCACCGATAGGCTAGATATGAGCGGTGATGCCTTCTTTCGGGCAGGGCGAAGGTTCATGTAACTCTAATGGGATGAGACTGTCCGGCTTGCTGGGTATGGGTCTCCATACATCTCCTAGTCTTTGAACCTATACTGCCAATATAGGGATCTGGCGGGGTTAAATTCTCATATACGCTAGCATGTTATTGAATCACTTTGGCTGGTGATTCCACCTCTTTTCGGTGTGGGGGAGACACTGGATTTCATAATGCTCACATGATCTATGTCGGTTAAAGTTAAAGTTCCCAATGAATAAATGAGGCCAGCCTCAAATGAATCATATAAAGAAATGAATGATACCGAAGGTGTTAGGATAGGATAATCAAGAGGTGAGCTAGATTAAGGTAATGACATTAGGTTATTCCTGATCATTGCATAGCAAACCCGATGAAAGTCTTAAACTACATCCTAGGTATAGTCGGTGTTCACACTGGCCTATGAATGAACTGAATGAGGTACGTATGAATGAATGAAGCAGACTCTGTGTTAGTTAAAGAAGGCTCCCTAGTTGAGGTCCCATATGTTGAGACCTCATTTTGGAAAGTCTTAAGGTCAAGTCCATGATAACAATGTCTCATGGCATATGAATGAATAATATGAAAGAAACTATGTGTTATATATTATCTGCTATATGTAGATATCATGTGTCGTGTGCCATACAATAATTATAATGATGCATGTTACTCTCATGGCATAACTTTCCCAATATCAATTTGGCAAGTCCACTGGCTTGACTTCCAAAAATCATGTCGTTAGGAAAGAGCTATTCTTTCTCATGCATGTCCCTGGTGTGTGCTTGCATGTGCCCATACTTAGTACAAGTGTGTACTAATTCCATACAAACATCTACTTTTAGGTGCAGGCACAGGTGGACGGTAGAGCTACAGGTTCGCTGTTGCAGCTATCCGGACGTCAGCATTCATCCGGAGTTTGGTAGGTCCTCACGCTTTCGAGGATGCTACTGTTTTACATTCTAGCGTAGTTTTAGAGTTGAGCTAGTGGAGCATGTTCCACTAGCGTTTCTTTCCTGTTTTGGTTCAGACTTTGTATTGGTGCTATTTTGGCCGATATACAATTAATACTTAATGAATTATTTCTTTCAGTTGCTTATCGCTTAAATGTTAGATGGTTGATTATGAATGATTACGAAATATAAAAAAAATGTTTAGCAAGTATATTTAAAAATCAAAAATTTCAAATTTTCCGCTAAAATTAACCTATGTGAAGTAAGAATGACGTAAGTAGGCTTGTTTGTGACCTTTGAGAGGTCAACGACGCCGGTCTCATCTGGGATCTAGATTTCATTCGTGACAATAAGAAGCGAGTTTCTAATCAAGTCCCTTCCAAGTTCTCAAAAGCTAGTGGTGATTGGGTGTTTAACCCTAAATTCAAGAAGGGAAAAAGTACTAACTCACCAACCGAGAAGTCAACTTGTGGAAAGTGTGGCAAGAAGCACTATGGTGATTGTCCTAAGGATACGGATATTGCTTTAGTTGTGGCAAGAGTGGTCACAAAATCAGAGATTGTCCAAACTCGAAGAGTCAAGACAAGGGTAGTGGTCAAGCTTAAGCAAGTGGTTCTAGTGATGCTCCAAATAAGAATCGCTTTTATGCTCTCCGCTCTAGAGGTGAACAAGAGACTTCTCCCAACATGGTGACCGGTATGTTGAAAGTTTTATGTATTGATGTATATGTCTTACTTGATCCGTACGCTACGTTATCATTTGTTACCCCTCTAGTAGCCAAAAAGTGTGATATTTTACCCGATATTTTGCATGACCCTTTTATAGCTTCTACCCTGGTGGGTGAGTCGGTTGTTGCAAAAAGGGTGTATAGAAATTGTCCAATAATGTTGCCCAATAGAGTTTCTTATGTTGATCTAGTAGAACTCGATATGCTTGATTTTGATGTTTTATTGGGTATGGATTGGTTGCATGCATGTTTTGCCTCTAATGATTATAGTACAAGAATGGTGAGGTTTAACTTCCCAAATGAACCCGTTGTAAAGTGGAAGAAGAGAAATTCTATTCCTAGAGTTCGTATTATTTCTTGTCTACAAGCATGCAAAATGATCTCAAAATGTTGTCTATATCATATAGTAAGGGTTCAAGATCTAGACTCCGAAGTTCCTTCCGTTGAGTCGGTCCCCGTAGTGAGTGAGTTTCCGGAGGTCTTTCCTAATAACCTTTCTGTTATTCCTCCCGAACGGGAAATTGACTTTGGCATTGATTTATACCGGATACAAATCCCATATCAATTCCTCCTTATCGGATGGCTCCGGCTGAATTGAAGGAGTTGAAGGCTTAACTCAAGGATTTACTAGATAAGGGTTTTATAAGTCCTAGTATTTCTCCATGGGGTGCCCCGATTTTGTTTGTGAAGAATAAGGATGGGTCGTTGAGAATGTGTATTGATTACCGCCAACTCAACAAGGTCACTATTAAGAATAAGTACCCTCTCCCTCGGGTCGATGACTTATTTGATCAACTCCAAAAGGCGAGTTACTTTTTGAAAATTGACTTGAAATTGGGGTATCACCAACTTAGGGTGAGAGGTGAGAATGTACCAAAGATGGCCTTTCGGACTAGGTATGGGCACTATGAGTTCTTGGTCATGTCTTTCGGTCTCACTAATGCTCTGGCGGCGTTTATGGACCTAATGAATAGAGTGTTTCTAAATTACCTAGATTCATTTGTCATTGTCTTCATTGACGATATCTTGGTGTATTCGAAGAATGCGAGTGATCATATGGGTCATTTGAGGGTGGTATTGCAAACCCTTAAAGAACATCAATTGTTTGCCAAATATAGCAATTGTGAGTTTTGGTTGAGGTCAGTGACTTTTCTTGGGCATATCATCTCAAGTGGAGGATTTGAGGTAGACCCAAGGAAAACGGAAGCGGTGAAGAATTGGCCTAGACCATTGACTCCAACCGACATTAGGAGTTTCTTGGGTCTAGCGGGTTATTATCAGAGGTCCGTAGATGTTTCTGTGTCCATTGCATCTCCTTTGACTACTTTGACTCTAAAGAGTAAGAAGTTTGAGTGGTCGAAAGCAAGTGAGAAAAGTTTCCAACTGTTGAAAGATAGGCTTATTTTCGCTCCGATATCGACTTTACCGGAGGGTACAAAGGGTTTTGTGGTATATTGTGAGCATCCCGAGTAGGTTTGGGGTGTGTGCTTATGCAACACGGGAAAGTGATAGCCTATACCTCTAGGCAACTTAAGGTACATGAGATAAAAACTATCCCACTCATGACCTTGAGTTAGCGGCCGTGGTGTTTGCTTTGAAAATATGGAGGGATTACTTGTATGGGGTTCATGTTGATGTCTTTACCTACCATAAGAGTCTTCAATATGTGTTTACCCAAAAGGAGTTGAATCTTCGCCAAAGAAGGTGGTTAGAGTTGTTGAAAGATTATGACATGAGTGTCCTCTATCACCCCCGCAAGACTAATGTGGTTGAGTATGCCCTAAGTTGTATCACTATGGGTAGTGTATCCCACCTTGACGAAGCCAAGAAGGACCTAGCAAGGGAAGTTCATAGTTTGGCTAGGTTGGGGTGAGGTTGGAAAGTTCTCCGGATGGGGGTGCTATAGTCCATTATAATTTTGAGTCATCTCTAGTGGTTGAGGTGAAGTTCAAACAACACCTTGATCAAGAATTAATGGAGTTGAAATAATCGATTCTCGGCAAGTTGAATGAATCATTCTCCTTAGAAGGGGATGGTGTATTAAGGTACCAAGTAAGATTGTGTGTTCCCAATGTAGATGGGTTGAGGCACCGGATCCTAGAAGAACTCATGGGTCCCGCTACTCAATTCATCCAGGTTCAACAATGATGTACCACGACCTAAGGGAGATATATTGGTGGGAAGGTTTAAAAAGGGACATAGCGGAGTTTGTCGCTAAGTGTCTGAATTGCCAACAAGTAAAGGGCGAAAACCAAAATTTGGGTGGCTTACAACAAGAGATCCAAATTTCTACTTGAAAGTGGGAAGACATCAATATGGACTTTGTAGTAGATATACCTCGGACTCAAAAGTTATATGATTCCATATGGGTGGTAGTGGATCAATTGACTAAGTCGCTCGCTTTACTACCGTCAAGTCTACATATTCGACGGAGGATCATGAAAGAATCTTCATAGATGAGATTGTGTGCCGCCATGGTATTCCGTTATCCATCATATCGGATTGGGGCGCACAATTCACATCTAGATTTTGGAGATCATTCCAAAAATGGTTGGGTACTACGTCGAAGTTGAGCACCGCTTTTCATCTCCAAACAGATGGTCAAGCGGAGCGTACTATACAAATCCTTGAAGATATGCTAAGGGCGTGCATTATTGATTTTAAAGGGAATTTGGATAAACATTTACCTTCGGTGGAGTTTGCCTATAATAATAGTTTTCATTCATCCATTTCCATGGCTCCCTATGAATCCTTGTATGGTAGGAGGTGTAGGTTTCCTATTGGATGGTTTGAAGTGTGTGAGCCATCACTTCTTGGTCCCGAGTTGATTTATAAGACTTTGGAAAAGTTCATATCATAAGGAACCGGTTGCAAACTGCCTATAGTCGGCAAAAGTCTTATGTCGATCATAGGAGAAGGGATTTGGAGTTTGAAGAAGGTGATAAGGTGTATTTGAAAATTTCACCAGTGAAAGGGGTGGTTAGATTTGGCAAGAAAGGGAAGTTGAGCCCTCGTTATGTGGGTCCCTCTGAAATCTTGCAAAGGGTTGGTAAGGTTGCCTATGAATTGAAACTTCCCAGTGAATTGACTTCGGTTCATCCGGTTTTCCATGTTTCTATGTTAAAGAAGTGTATCGGTGATCCCGAGTCCATTCTTTCTATTCAGGGTCTTGGTGTCAAGGATAACCTCTCTCATGAGGACGTTTCGGTCCAAATTCTTTATAGGCAACTCAAGAAATTAAGGAATAAAGAGGTGGTTTCCGTAAAAGTGTTATGCAAGAATTATTTAGTTGAGAGTGCAACATGGGAGGTCGAGGCCGACATGAAGTCCTGTTACCCTCATCTTTTTGATAATTAAGGTTAGTCATTCTTTTTAATAATATAAATATGCCTAGAAATTGAAGTTTCTTGATTTTTGTGAAGTCTTGTAAAAATGTTTGCAAAAATGTGCATTTTGGGGTTATATTACACTGATATAGTACCTCTAAAACTTAAATTTTGCCGTTTTTGTTTATTTGAGTTATGTTGTGAATTTTGGTATGGTGAGTCTTTATTAAGTGATATGTAGCATGTTGTTAAGTTGAACTTTGTGATAATTGAATCATGTAATGATATGTTGAGCTCATATGTGTTGTGAGAAGGAAATACCTCATGATGAAGTGTTTTGAGCCTTATGTGTGAAAATATGAGTTTTCAAATTTTCCTTGTTGAAATGATATGATTTATGTTGATTTGATATTGTTGATTGGTAAGGCTGCTAGTCTTGAGTCTATTCCTTCCTTCAAAAGAGTTTTAGTGTCATTTGAGGACGAATGTTCCTAAGGGGGGATAATGTAACACCTTAAAAATCCAAGACGTTTCGTAAAGCCTAACATAGGTTTCATATGGTCTATGTACTTATTTTAAGTCCATTTTGATGAATGTAGGGCATTTAGGAAGTTTAAGAACCAAAACGTCCAAGAACGTCCATGACGTTCGGAAGTTGGTTCAAAGGGGTGTTAGTGTCCCTTAACCTATTTGACTAGATTTTAGGAGTCGGAAATTTACGAAAAATGGTGAAAGGGTAGCTAACAGGTGTTTAAGTTTTTTCATGGTCAAAACATCCAGGTACGACTCTCCAAGAACCGACCAAGGGCCCTTGAGGAAGACCCTTGCAGTCTGAGAAAACACTGTCTGGCAGTGTGCATCTACGGGACAGCAGACGGCCCGTGTGTGGACTGACAGAGCGTCGGTGCCACCATCGTCCCACACTTAGTCTAGTTGATGAAATCCCCTCGCCCGCACAGCCTCTGAAATTACCAACGAAGTGCAGGCTACTGTCCGTATGTGGATAGACGGGGCATTGATGCCACCGTCATCCCACACTTAGCCAATTCGTGGAAGATCCTTACTTGCATGGTCTCTGACCGGACCAACGGATGTGCAGCACGGAGGTGGGCTTGGTCCATCAACTGACCCATGGTCCGTCGATCGTGGTGTCATCGATGACACAACTAACTTCCTGCACATTTTAAGTTAGTCTTATTTAATTAATTAGGTGGTTTACTATTTATTTAGGGATTAATGGGAGACTAATTAACTAATTTAATTCCCAATATAAATACCCCTAACCCTCATTAATCTAAAGACAATTCACAAAATAAACTCTCTTCCTTCTCTCCTTATGGGTTTCATCCAATTACAAAATTGAAGTTATGGATTGAGTTGTTGATGATTTCTTTAGGTTATATTGAATAGATTAACATGTATTTTAACTTGATTATGGTAATTGTTGATGGTTTGGTATAAAATTGAAGAACATGATCGTCAACCCCTAACCCTAGGTTGTGATCTTGATCTATATTGTATTGTGATCATTCAATTGACTTGGTTATTGATTAGATTACTATCTTATGGTATTATTATGAATAAATTAAGATGAATTATAGGTCTATCATGTTAGTTCTTAAGATGTGATTTAGGTTATGAATTATATTGTGAAATTGGCCTATGTATCTTGTCTTAAGCTATGATCTAGTGTTGAATTATGTTATAGAGATGCAATTGGCCTTGTTATCGTATTGGTTATCATTGTGTAATGATGTTACTCCCCTAATTTGGTTGAGTTATGGGTTTATGGTAAGACTTTGATGATGAACTATAAGGAAGACTTGGTAAGTCTTAGAACTCTATCTTTACTTCCAATTGTGATTAATTGTGGTTAAGTCATGATGTTACATTGGAGTATGCCTTATACTAGGATGATAGGGTGGTATGATATTTAATTGAAATGTCTTAACTATGTTGTGAGGTTGATTAAGGTGTATGTGATAAAAGGATAGTGAAAACTATCAATGTGCCTTGATATGCTATGGAAAGCTAATGTGCTAACCTCACTTATATGAATTGTGATGAAAGGACTTATACTCATACAATTCTTATTGAGATACTGATGATGATGATTATACAATAGGTAGACCCTATGACCTAAACTAAGCTATGATTGATAAATAAAGGCTTAAAGACATTTCAAAAAGGGACACTAGCTTAGCACCGAGCGAACTAGATTGAGGAGTATCCCTTCCCACCTAGGGAAGGTAGGAACACTACATTACTCTTGAGATTGGAGAGTATAATGCATGGCGCATAAAGGGGGTCCCAACTATACCTCCTAGTTCTTGAACTATGTTGCCTCCATAGGAATACTAGCTAGTGGATCCACGTAATTGCTATGTTTCCTATTTTGGTACTACCTTGGCAAGTAGTCCGCCTTCTTTCGGTGTAGGGTTTTATGACACCGGATTCCATACTAGATCATGTGGTCTATGTGGGTTAGGGCAAAATAATCCCAAAAGGTAAAATGAATTAAAGGATTTGAACTCTAACTTGGATAACCTAAGAGGTCTAGCTTAGTCTAGGTAGGGGTATGAGATTCTACCTAAACATTACACTAGTTATCCTTGAGGGAGTCTTAGGAGGATGTTCTTATATATGTTTATGTTATGATGATATATGATGTGTACATGATGAACTTGGCATATTTTTGATACTATATGTTGATTAGTTCACTTATGAATATGCCTTGAGTTATAATGTTAACATAAGATGAAATGTTAATCTGAATGTTATGTTATGTGAAGTTGGACATTGTTTATGGTTTCTTGTTGAGGCTACTTGAATGAGTAGAGTTATGGGGCTTTTCTTGGTCTTTGCACTTGTTGACTTTATTAGGATTCATGAGTAGTTGTCTTGGTTATTATAATATGATTGACTCTTATTCACTCTTGTAATGTTATTCCTTGATGATAGGGTTGTAGTAAATTATGGTTTCAAGTATGTTGGAATACGTATGACTAGTTGATTTAGTAAGCATGTTTGGTTAGTTGATATGACTTGCTTGGCTTTGCATTAGGTTTTTTTTAAAATGGTAAAATGGCATGTTTTGACTAAATGTCCCTTTTTAATGTGCCTTAATATGCTACGAAATGCTAATGTTTTAACCTCACTTATATGAATTGAGACGAAAGGACTTATAATAATACAATTCTTATTGAGGTATTGATGATGATGATTATACAAAGGGTAGACCCTATGACCTAAACTAAGCTATGATTGATAAATAATGGCTCAAAGACATTTCAAAAAGGGACTCTAGCTTAACACCGAGCGAACTAGATTGAGGAGTAACCCTTCCTACCTAGGGAAGGTAGGAACACTACATTACTCTTACTATTGGAGACTATAATACATGGCGCATAAAGAGGGTCCCAACTATATCTCCTAGTTCTTGAACTATGTTGCCCCCATAGGAATACTAGCTAGTGGATCCACGTAGTTGCTATGTTTAATGTTTAGGTACGACCTTGGCAAGTAGTCCACCTTTTTTCGGTGTAGGGTTTTATGACACCAGATTCCACACTCGCTCATGTGGTCCATGTCAGTTAGGGCAAGATGTTCCCAAATAGTAAAATGAATTAAAGGAATTGAACTCTAACTTGGATAACCTAAGAGGTCTAGCTTAGTCTAGGTAAGGATATGGGACTCTACCTAAACATTGCACTAGTTAGCCTTGAGGGGAGTCTTAGGAGGATGTTCTTATATATGTTTATGTTATGATGATATATGATATGTACATGATAAAGTTGGCACATTGTTGATACTATATGTTGATTAGTTCACGTATGAGTATGCCTTGGGTTATAATGTTAACATCAGATGAAATGTAAATCTAAATGTTACGTTATGTGAAGTAAGACATTGGTTATGGTTTCTTGTTGAGGCTACTTGAATGAGTAAGGTTATGGGAATTTTGCTTGGTCATTGCACTTGTTGAATTGATAAGGATTCATGAGTAGTTGTCTTGGTTATTATGATATGATTGACTCTTATTCATTCTTGTGATGTTATTCCTTGATGATAGGGTTGTAGTAAATCATGGTTTCAAGTATGTTGGAATACGTATTACTTGTTGAGTTAATAAGCATGGTTGGTTGGTTGATATGACTTGCTTGACTTTGCAATAGATTTTTTTTAAAATGGTAAAATGGCATGTTTTGACTAAATGTCCCTTTTTAACATGTTTTGCTTGTATATGTGCATAAGGTCTCATACTTAGTACATGTAGAGTACTAACCCCATTTTCTTCCCTTTTCCCAAACATTTTAGGTTCCGGTCGTTGAAGAATTTGGAAGGCGACATTGTTGAAGACTTGAATTCTTCATTTCATCCAAGTAGGGTAGGTCCTCAACTTCCGAGGACAATGCCACTATCTAGCTTACGGACTTGTTATGAGCTTAAAGACTCTTTTATATCTTTCCTTTTCAATTGAGTATTATACTTTTGTATGACCTATATGTGGTCTTGTTGAATTGATGTAAGGGCTATGCCCATACTGTGATAATCATTTAGATGGTATGAGATGAGACTATCTTTCTATCTTATATATGTGTATGTGCAATAGAAGTAGAAGGCTATGTAACATTCCTATACGAAGGGTCTATGTATACTAGATACGACTATATATTATGTGTATGTAGAGATCTATGTAAACCTCCAATTAGTTGTAATGAAAGTTTTAAATTTTTCCGCATTTTTCAACCTATGAATGTAATGACATGAGACTAAGAGGCTAGTCTTAGTCCTTAAAAAGGACGATGACGCCGGTTACGTATAGGGGTAAACTCGGATGTGAAATTCAAGTCAAGACACCCAACACTATTACAGTAATCCATAGTTACATTGCACATATGCTAACTTCACTTCACATAGAATATTATAAGACCTTACTCACAATCCCAATATAAGTCTACTAATGTAATGTACATGTGAAACCCCATAACCTCACACATACTTAGTAAACCTATCATGAGACCACAAGTCTTAACATTCACTTCCTATATTAACATGACAAGTATAGACTCTTCATACAAACCAAGCAATACCTTCATCATATAGTCAATAAGACCTAGATAGTGCATATAAAGTAAGAACACTTCATATAGACTCATTAAGACTCATACCATGCACATCATCACAACAAATAGACTACACTACAATGTCATGCATAAGGAACATAATCATAGTCATATACATTAGAACACCTTCCTAGAACTCCCTTCAATAGCTATTTGTGCAATGCATAGGTGAAGTCCCATACCCCGACCTACCTGAAGCAATTTTCCTTAGGTTATCCTAGTTAGGGTCCTTTTATTTACTTCCATTGTCCATTTACGTTGCAGGAACTATAGCCTTAACCGACACTAAGACCATGGGTTCTAAACATGAAATTTTGTGTTGTAGAGCCTTACACCAAGATAAAGTGTTCTACCTAGCCAAGGTAGAACATCAACACATGCTAGCATATTAGGTGATGTCACTTGCTAGTCCTATGTGGCAAGAATAGTGTATGGAACTTGGAGGTATATGTGGAAACCCTCTTTATGCCTATTGAGGCATTGTAGTTATCCACTTATGGAACCCTCTTTACGCCTATTAAGGCATTGTAGTTATCCACCTCGTGAGGACTACGGTGAACAAGTCTTCCCACATTGGGAAGGGGCAACCCTTATCTAAGTTAACTCGGTGCTAAGCTAAGTTCCCTTTATTGAAAAACTATAATTATCATTACTTTATAAAATGAGGCTTTAGGAGATTGACTCCACATATGCTTACCTCATTGGTCATAGATTAGAGTTCATCAAGCTAAATCATGTGAGAAATCCTTTCACGTGGACATAGCATATGTAAAGCACCATCTAGTTTAGGGTACCCTTGAGAACACCTTTCAAGAGCCCCTATATTGACTAGATCATCATACAAGAAACATCGACATGTTTTCATGTGTGTGTATACATATATGTGACCAAACCTTTCACATAAAAACCACTAGACACACATGTTCATACTTGTACTTCATTCTTGCTGTTTACATCCCTAACTATTTAAATTGGGCGAAACGTCACGGTGACTCAAAAATAATTAATTGATTTAATTTTAAAAATAAACAAATTTTAAAAGGAGTCACCACATAATTTTAAGAAAAAACTAGAAAATCATTAAGTAATCTACGAAATCATTAGTTCTAGTAAGGGGTCCAAGTGATTCCGAAGATTAGACACCCTTAGAAATCCATAAATGTGGGTCTCGACTGAATTCATTCTTTCGAATTGAGGAAATAAAAATAATATACAGATATAATAACATGCAACATACAAAAATAATAAAATAAAATAATAATAAAAGACACGGTCTAAGATTTGTCTAACGTCAATAATATACACAATAATGAATATAAAATATATTTGAATTCCATTGGAATAGCTTCGATGAGAAGCAACTCCGAGATACCTATAAACACACTTAATAAAAGAGTTAGCCATAAATAAATATGAATAAAAAAAATGAAATAAATATCTAAAAATAAAATCCGTCTTATTAACATGGAAGACCTTGGAAATCGACGGGAATTTTTTCATCGGC
The DNA here is from genome assembly GCF_001406875.1 of Solanum pennellii. Lineage (NCBI taxonomy): Eukaryota > Viridiplantae > Streptophyta > Magnoliopsida > Solanales > Solanaceae > Solanum > Solanum pennellii. The sequence goes on along the minus strand of NC_028638.1, from coordinate 8,720,647 downwards.
CGATTTTAACAAGTATGTAATATAAACTTAACTAAATTTTCCATCTTTTAAACATTAAGGAGTCCTCCAAAATCGATGAAAAGATTCTTTCATTGGTCATTTTAACAAATAAAATATATAAATTAAACTAAATTTTCGTCTTTTACAATGTGAAGGCCTCCAAAATCGACGAAGAGATTTTCTCATTGACCATTTTAACTTGAATCTACTTAATATATGACACTTAACACCTATGAGTGAAAAATGACAAACTTTACAAGAATGTTCTACGACAATATTAATAGTTAGAAACGAAAAAAAAATAAAAGCAACAAAAATACATCACATATTACGAAATCAAATACAATTATTATAGGAAAATTTCCATCATTTGCAAAAATAAATATAAGGTAAAAATAACAAAAACCAACAGAGGAGTCAAAATGATAAATAAAAGAAGAATCATCCTAAAACAAAAGCAATCAATAGCTAAGAAGAAATGTAAAATCGATGTAAAACAATCTTAAAATATCCAACAATAAGCAAATCTATGTGACTTGGAAAACCGATAAACTCACGAAGAACAAGCAAACATTTAATATAAATAATAATTCAACAAAATGGATAGGTATAAAATAGTATAAAATAACACAACATCTTAAAACTAATCAAACAAAGAAAACTTATACAATGTTATAAAAGAATTTACTAAGATTAATATACTAAAAGAAGAAAAATTGAGGAAGTAATATATTTCAAAAAGTGTATATATGTATCTTTATGTATAATGGTTATTTATAGCCATGAGCTGAATGTACATATGTATAACTTGGCCTTCTTGTTGGTCAAGTGATGATATACTACTAATGGGAGAGTTCCACATGGCATGCATAATTGATTTGCACATTATTTACAAGTGATGCAATACTTTTAATGGTTGGGACCCACGTGACACTCAAAAATACTTTACAACACTCCCCTTTGGATGTCTATGTAAGAGAAAAGTACATAGACATACATAATACGCATTACTTGCTGCCTCATTAAAATCTTTCTAGGAAACCCCAGTGAGACAAAACCTAGACTAAGGAAAAAAGAGTACAACAATGTGTATTTTACTCCCCCTGATAAAAACCATGATTCAGATGGTTAAGTTTTCGCATTCCAATTTTGTGAACCATCTTCTCAAGAGTTGGGGCCGGTAAAGATTTGGTAAATAAATCTGCTGGATTATCACTCGAATGAATTTGTCACACATTAATATCACCATTCTTCTAGAGATCATGTGTGAAGAATAATTTTGGTGAAATGTGTTTCGTTCTATCTCCTTTTATAAAGCCTCCTCTTAATAGAGTTACGCATGCAGCATTGTCTTCAAAGAGCATTGTGGGTATCTTGACGTCACACTTCAAACCACATCTTTCTTTGATAAAATGTATTACTGATCTTAACCATACACATTCTCTACTTGCTTCATGAATGGTTATTATCTCAGCATGATTTGAAGAAATAGCGACAATAGACTGCTTCGTAGATCGCCATGATATAGCAGTACCTCCGTATGTGAACATACCTATTTGTGATCGAGCTTTATGTGGGTCAGATAAATAACCTGCATCTGCATGACTAACAAGATCTGCACTATCTTTGTTAGTATAAAACAGATCCATATCACTAGTTCCCCTTAGATATCGCAATATATGTTTAACTCCATTCCAATGTCTTCATGTAGGGGAAGAACTATAACTTGCTAACAAATTAACAGAAAATGCTATGTCAGGTCTCGTAGCATTATCAAGATACATAAGTTCCCCAATTGCACTAAGATAAGGTAGTTCTGGACCAAGAGGTTCCTCATTCTCTTCTTGAGGTCGGAATGGATCCTTACTCACTTCAAGTGATCAGACAACCATTGGAGTACTTAATGGATGTGCTTTGTCCATGTAAAATCGTTTCAAAATTTTCTCAGTATAGGCAGATTGATGGATGCAGACCCCGTCTACTAAATATTCTATTTGTAGTCCAAGACAAATTTTTGTCTTTCCAAGGTCTTTCATATCAAATTCTTTCTTTAGATATTCAATTGTCTTTTGAACCTCTTCTGGAGTTCCAATGAGATTAATGTCATCAACATAAAAAGCAAGAATAACAAACCCCAATGTTGTTTTCTTAATAAATATACAAGGACACATGACATCGTTTATATAACCTTGTTTTATCAAGTACTCACTGAGGCGATTATACCACATGCGCCCTGATTGTTTTAAGCCATATAATGACTTTTGTAATCTTATTGAATACATTTTCCGAGATTTTGAACTATGTGTTTCAGGCATTTTAAGTTCATCCGGAACTTTCATATAAACTTCATTATCAAGTGAACCGTAAAGGTAAGCTGTAACCACATTCATTAGATGAATTTCATGATTTTCATGTACAGATAAACCGATGAGATATAGGAAAGTTATTGCATCCATAACAGGTGAATATGTTTCTTCATAGTCGACACCGGGTCGTTGAGAGAATCCTTGTGCAACAAGGCGTGTCTTGTATCTTATAATCTCATTTCTTTTTCGTACAAAGACCCATTTATAGACAATTGATTTAACATCACTAGGCGTTTGGACTACTGGTCCAAAAACCACACGCTTAGCAAGTGAATTTAATTTTGATTAAATTGCTTTTTGCCATTTTGGCCAATCACATCTTTGTCGACATTCTTCGACAGATGGAGGTTCAAGATCCTCATTTCCTTGCATAATGTTAAGTGCAACATCATATGCGAAAACATTATCCACTATGATTTTTGATCGATCTAAACTTATCCCATCACCTGTAGAACTTATTGAGAGTTCTTTATTTACTAGAGTCTCGGATTCACTGATCTCTTCACGAATATCAGGATTAATCAGATCTTGAGTTTCTTCGTGAGATTCTTTTGTAGTGTCATTTTTTTGTACTTCTTTTTCTAGGATTTTTATCTTTTGAACCCAATGGTCTACCAGGCTTCAGGCGTATTTGTGATTCAGAAGTTACGACACTTGTTGATGGTCCTTTGGGGACGTCGATTCGGATAGGAACATTTACTGCAGGAATATGTGACTTTGTTATCCTTTTTGAATCAGTAAATGCGTATGGCATTTGATTTGCTATGTTTTGCAAATGTATGATCTTCTGGACCTCTTGTTCACACATAGGGGAGCGTGGATCAAGATGAGATAATGATGAAACTTTCCATGCAATTTCACTTTTAAGTTTCTTTTTCTCTCCCCCTAATTGCGAAAGATTTATTTCATCAAATCGACAATCTACAAATCTTGCAGTGAATAAATCTCCCGTCAATGGCTCAAGGTAGCGAATTATGGAGGGTGAATAAAACCCAACATATATGCCTAAACTTCTTTGAGGGCCCATCTTGGTGCACTGAGGTGGTGCTACAGGCACATATACAACACATTCAAAAATTCGAAGATGAGCAATATTTGGTTCATGGCCAAATACCAATTAAGGTGGGGAGTATTTATTATAATGAGTCGGTGTGAAATTAACAAGTGATGCTGCATGTAAGATAGCATGACCCCAAACCGTAGTAGGCAACTCACTTTTCATAACTACAGGTCTTGCTATCAATTGTAAGCGCTTAATAAATGACTCAGCAAGGCAATTTTGAGTATGAACATGAGCTACAGGATGTTCAACTTTTATCCCTACCGATACGCAATAAACATCAAAATCTTGGGATGTGAATTCGCCAGCATTATCAAGGAGAATTGCCTTAATGGGATAATCTGGAAATTGCGTTCTTAATCATATCATTTGTGCCAATAATTTTGCAAACGCCAGGTTGCGAGATGATAACAGGCACACATGAGACCATCTTGAAGATGCGTCTATTAGGACCATAAAATATCTAAATGACCCACTAGATGGGTGAACGGGTCCACAAATATCCCCATGTATTCGTTCTAAAAATTGAGGGGATTCAATGTTAACCTTCATTGGTGATGGCCTAGTAATCAATTTGCCTTGGCAACAAGCAACACACGAAAACTCATCATTTGTAAGAATCTTCAGGTTCTTTAATAGATGTCCATTTGAGTTTTCAATGATTCGTCTCATCATTATTGATCCAGGATGACCTATTCGGTCATGCCAAAGCACAAAAGTCTTTAAGTCAGTAAACTTCTGGTTTACGATAGAGTGTGCTTCAATCGTACTTATTTTTGCATAATACAGGCCAAAAGATAAAGTTGATAAGTTCTCCAACACATATTTCTGGTCTGGGACAATCTTGGTAATACCAAGGTATTCAACATTCATTTCATTTATTGTCTCAACATGATATTCATTTCGGCGAATATATTTAAAACTTAACAGGTATCTTGGGGATTTAGAAGAGAACAAAGCATCTTCTATGACAAGTTTAAGTATGAATTACCAGAAATTGTAGTAACATTTGCTTTTCTTCTAACCAAGTAGGAGAAGTATTTCTCATCTTTGAATATGGCGTGTGTTGTTCCAATATCAATTGCACAAATATCTTCATGATTGATCATTGAGGTATCCATATACTCTTCAAGATAAAAGATATAAACGAAATAAACATTATAATATTATTACTAAACAAAAATATTACACAACCTTTTAGTTATTTACAAGTCTAGGAAAACATATTCATACTAGTTCATACAAACGACGAAAATGAAATATATATACATTATCACAGACCCATCACCTATCAAGTGATCTATATTTCCTTAGGGATTCTCAAAGAAATCCGCTAAATCTAGATGCATGGGTTCAACAGTATCTTCCGAGATAAAGTTGGCTTCTGCGTTATTCACCTCCTTCAGGAAAGCTTGATATAGCTCAATCAGGTGCCTTGGCGTACAACAGGTACGTGACCAATGTTCTTTTCCTCCACATCGATAACATTTGTTGTCTGAATTTTTCTTCTGCACTACGTCATGTTTTTCATTCTTCTTTTTACACTGCTGGTGTTGAAGGTTATTATTTAGTGCAAGATGATCACCATGATTGAAATTTCTTCCTCGACCATGACCACGGCCACGACTGGGACCACGACCTTTTTCACGCCTAGATTGGTAAAAATTTGTCGTATTTACTTCAGGAAATGGCATAGAACCAGTAGGTCGACTTGCATGGTTTTTCATTCGTAAGTCATTATGTTGTTCAACAACAAGGAGATGTGAAATTAATTAGAAATATTTTTTAAATCCCATTTCTCGGTATTGCTACTGCAGGAGCATACTCGAGGCAGGGAAAGTGGAAAATATTTTCTCCAGCATGTCATGGTCAGTGATATTTTCTTCACATAATTTTAATTGTGAGATAATTTTAAACATGGAAGAGATATACTCACTGATAGATTAAAAATCTTGAAGTCTCAAGTGGATCTAGTCATAACGTGCCTGTGGAAGAACGACCAACTTCAGAAGGTCATATCTATCTTTTAAATTGTTCCACAACACCAGAGGATCCTTAACAGTGAGATATTCCATTTTCAAACCCTCATCGCGTACCCATGATAGATAGCTTTTTCCCAATATGTCTAGAGCAAGAAATTCAAGTTTAGAGAAATTAGACATTATTTAAGAAAAGGAAATTTATACCTCCGAGACTTTTAAAGTCTTTACTTGAACTGGCAGAGACTCGTGCAGATAACGTGTTATAAAAGAACTTACTAAGATTAATATACTAAAAGAAGGAAAATTGAGGAAGTAATATATTTCAAAAAGTGTATATATGTATCTTTATGTACAGTGGCTATTTATAGCCATGAGCTGAATGTACATATGTATGACTTGGACTTCTTATTTACTAATGGGAGAGTTCCACATGGCATGCATAATTGATTTGCACACTATTTACAAGTGATGGAATACTTTTGATGGTTGGGGCCCACGTGGCACTCAAAAATACTTTACAATATACAAAACATTATGACCAAAGAAGAGCAGTAATACATACTCTCAAAATCATTATCTAAATATAACTTAATCAAACAACAAAAATAAAAAATAAAATTGACGAGCAAATTAGCAATTAATAAAAAATAACCCAAAATAAGTTCAATCACAATAATGAACAAGCTCGAAATAAATTTAAAAAAATATACCGGTGTGAGTTTTGGTCAGATCTGGACGGATAAAAGTAGTTGTTGGTAAACTGTTGGAGCTTGTTGCCGATGGTGTTGTTCTTTTGACATATATTGGAGCTCACTGATTATTGGGGTTTTGTCTTAACCCGCGGACATTGACTCAAAGCACCTAAAAATAGAAGAAAATGTGAAGGAGAAGAATGAAAATCGTGAGGGTCTTGGTGAGTTCGGAGTTGGACGAGAGAGAGGAGAAATGAAACGTTGGTGGGCTGGTTGTGGCTTGCTGGAGTTTGTTGACCGGTTTGGACTGAGATTCTGGTCAGGGTTTTGGGAGTTTATGATAGTGGGTTTGGGCGTGTTTTTCCGGTGGTCGCTGGTTGGTTTTACTGGTGGCTTTTGGTGTCTATTTTGGCTGGTTTTCCTTGAAGAATGGAGGTAGTGAGGAAGGAGGGTGGTGGCTAAGGGAGGAAAATGGAAAAGGGAGAGGGAGGTTTGGTCGGAGAGAAGAGGGTTTTGGGTGGTGGTAGTTCGCCGGATTCCGGCATACTCATCCCGAAAAAAAAAGGGAATTTTTTTATACATAAAATCTAAAAATTCACCCTCCAATCTAATATTTTCCACTACTTTCTATTTTGACCTAATGAAATCCTAAATAAAAATTGTTAGACAATGGACCTAGTTATTGGCTCAAGATTGAGCCCAAAATTATTGTTCAACTTTTATATGTAAAATTCACGCATATTAAATGATTTTTTGGATTGTGCAAAAAAATATAAAATAAATATTAACAAATGAAACGAATAAAATGAATATTAAGAAAAATGTAATAGATGTAACTAATGACATGTAAAAATGTAATTTTAAATTTAACAAATAAAAAATTTAAAATTTTGATAAATAAGATTAGTTATCGATAAACTTATTTAAAATTATATAAAAAAATATTTTGAACTATCAAATAAATAAATCTTAAAAGTTACGAATTTTTAAAATGTTAGAACAAAATTGGGTGTCAACGCATGCATAAGAGTGTAGGTGTAACTATATGAGCTATCCTTTCATATAAACACATTTAGACACTATGAATATTCATACTTCATCATATCATACATTTGACATCATAGTATAGAAGACATATTCATAACATGCTCATACATTCATATTCATGTACATAAATCACCAACCTAGGAACTATCCTATCAAGGCACACATGTGCAATGCATAGACAATGTCCCATATCCTTGCCCATACTAGTACACCTATCAAGTCATCCTAGTTAAGGGATACATAACATAATACTTCATATACATAAGATTTACATGCATAGTAGTAGACATTACTGCACATGAGAATGTCCTTTCATTAGACACCATGAACCTATAATACTTGTAAGCATAGATGAAGTGTGAGTTTGTGTACACTGGTCAACATGATCACCTAATGTCTATCAACAACACATTTGAGGCAGCCACCCTCTTAGGAACACAGTGCACATTCAAGCATAGACCACACTCACAATTTAAAATAGGAGACTAGCTAACTACAACATTTGCATTTAAGACTCCTAACTATAGCTAATCATACATTCATATAGGGGTACATAGGTAAGGGGTTATTAAACATTATAACTCATCAATGGCAGCACCTAAACCAACCCTAACATAGTCATTCACATGTTGAGACCTTACAACACAGCTAGAATCATAGACTAGAGTAGAACTACGCATAAGTTTCACATAGTGTGATCATCATAACCACCCATTCATATATCATTAATTTGCCATCAAGGCCATAATCAACACATATATATATATTGACAAGAAGTAAATACCGCCACCATAAGTTGACCATACCATAACTCCATACAAGGTCAATTGTACTAACCATACTATAAGGAAGTAAAAAGATAGGCAAACTTACTAATTTCTCAACCTTTGACCATCAATGATCAATACTTATTTTTCATCAACAATACAATTGTATGGCAGTAACTAAAGGCATCTTAACATAAAAGAAATCATACTTCATCTACCTAGAATTAAGATCACATTATCTACATTGCATTATCAATCTATAGAGCATAGGAGAATATAAGTCAAACTTCAAACCTTGATCCACATGGATCAATTTCACATAATTCATCATCACACTACATCATAGGCAGTAGCTAAAGTACAATATCATATACGAAATCATGATTCAGTTATCATAGAATCAAGGCCAAATCATGTACACTACTTCATCACTATAGAAGATATAGGAGTATAGGTTAACCTTACCAAACTTCCAAGCCTTGATCATCATTAATAACTCATCAATAATTCACAATCAAATTGAATACAAAACAGTAGCAATAGACAATTTAACATGCTAGAATCATAATTCACTCAACATGAAATCAAGATCATAATGCCCACAAATAGGCTAAATCGAGATTTTGAATGGGAATATGGGTTCATTATGCAATTGGATTTAAATAATCTACATTCAATACATTATCATCAATTCTTAATGATAAAGCTTTTGAAAACGTTTTGAGAAAGAACCCATGGCTAGATTGGAAGATTGGACATTTTATCATGAACTATCTTTAAAAACTTTGAAAGGAACTTTCTAGATGAAAATTTATCTAGAGATGAAGGATCACCATACCTCATTATAGGAGAAAACCACCAAAACTTGATGAGAAAGCTTGAGAATCCATCACCATGGTTGTTCTTGAGCTTCATCTCCAATGGAGATTTCTAGAGAGGATATTTTGGGAGAGGGAAGTCAAATTTTTTAATGATGGATTTGGAATGGGGTTTTCACACTTTGAACCAACTTAATATACCCAAAAATAACCAAATAACCCGCCTAGGGTCAGGTTAGGACGTGGGGAGAATTTCCCATTCACCCCTTCAAGAAAACAGTTCACTTGGCAGTTAACATAGGCTGCATCGACAGTCTGCACCGACGCCCAGTAGGTCCAACGACGGACCATACTGTTGGCAGTCGTTTAGGTCGACAACCTTTGGGTCCTCCTGGAGAGCCTCTTGCGGGGCCCTTGCGGAGTCGTATCCGAACGTTTCCAACGAAAATACACATCTAACATGTTAAAGACCTTCCATACCAGTTTTAGCATCAAACAACACTCGCAACACATCCAAATAGACTAGGCAAACTCAAGTCACACATACACGTCTCAAGGGCTAACTTTCGAATGTCTTAGACATTATTTGATGCTTGAATTCCGAATGACTTCAAATCAATCATACGTGTTCTAAAACACTTAATTAACATGTTAACAAGCTTATAGACACATGTGAGGCTCTATGCACCCTAACTCATTTTGGGGTCTTGCACAACTGGACAATGGATAACATTTTTGTCTATCAAAGAAGGTCAACAAACTCCAGTAGAAAAGATGATGCACTGAGTTAGAACAACACATCGCCCAAAGTGACAGTGTGCAGGGCAAAGATTTTATGTTTGAAAGGTGGACTAAGATTATATTCTACGATTCAATAAAAGTGAAAATTTTACTCGATTGAGTCCACCAACTTAGTTTCAAACACCTGAAGCCTAGAGAGTCAGAAGGCAAGCTATGGAGCGAAGGGTGATTCAGTGAGCGAATTTGGCGAGCCCGACTGATGTCGCCGAATTGGTTATTAAGTGGATTTTGTGCCAAATTTGAAAGTATAAATTGCCATATAATTTTGGGAGAGTTCAAGGAGAGAGTTGGACTACTGAGTTGGAAGGAAAGAACATTTTACTATTGAAAGAACATTTTTCTAGTTCTTGGAGTTATACAGTTTGAGACTTGAATTTGATAATTTGAAGTAAAACTCAAAGTGTGTTTACGCTTTATTGTTTGATTTCAGGTTACCCATGGATGCTTTCATGGATGGTATATTTTCTTTTTTTGTTGTGATGGGTGGCTAAAACCTCAAGTTCTAGGGGTGCTCTAATGAGGTTGGGTGTTGATTAAATGTAGTGGTATTGTGCTATGCTCTACTTTTTTATTGGTCATGCATGAATTCGGTCTAATTACCATGGGGTTATATTATGGATTATGGTTGCAAACTTAATTTTCACTTCTGATTTTTTGGTTGATGTTGAAAGAGATTAATTAGAGTCGGTGTTCAATATTAGCAATTTAGGATTCATGTCTATGACTTGCTTGAAAGAGAGGTTATGGGTCGGATCTATTTACTCTATTCTTGAAAGAGATGATAGAGTAAGGAGTTAGGTTGTTTAGGATTGGAAATTAATTGAGACCGAAAGGAGATTATATAGATAGATTCTTTGAGATCGAAAGAAGATTAGTGTCATTGAAGATGAATTAGACTATTCACGTAAGTACATCACTATAGAGTAGCACAATCAGCCCTATGTTCGTCGATTTTCGATCCCCGCATCCCTAGATTGCTTGTTAACTCTTGATTTCGTTTCATATTTAGTTTAATTATGATAATTGTTAACCAAAACTTTTTATTAAGTTGGTGGTACCACCCACCCAATTTTTCTAACTAGTACAATGAGCTATTTTGAAGTTCACAATTCTTGATAAGGAATTCTCTACGATATATCATTCCCTGTAAGATTCGACCCCGACTCTTCTTTGAGTTTTTATTGACGATGATCGCTCACTCTTTTGATTGATTTTGAAGGGTGATTTGAGTGTCATCAACCTCTTTGAAAAAATAACATATACCTTCTAATTAAAAAAATGAAAGAGGCATCAATATTCTCTTTGCAATATTAAAGAACAAATACTCTCTTTGTTATTATCACATATAAGGGTGCCAATGAAACGATTCGCTCGGTTATTTTTAGAAAATTATACCATCAGAATTTTTCAAATATTTTTAATATATAACCAAAATTAGAATTTTAAAATCATCTCAATTATGTCAGTTTTTCTTCGGTGTCGATACAATTTGGTTAATTTTTTATTATTTTCAGTTTTAAAGTATCACTTGTTAAAATATTTTTTTCCTAAGTATTTTCTTCAAGAAACACTTAAATAGGAGTGCTTGCATAGATTTTTCCGTATTGCTTTATGAAGTATCTCTTATAGTATCTTTTAACTTTAAATTTAATTAATTAATGAATAATTAGTCACCAGAGGCCCAAGACTTAAGTTATATTTGTATATGAAAAATATTTATATTTATATTTGTAAAATGTTATAAAAATATATTTGTATATTATTTTTGACATAACGTTAATAAATAAAATATATTTACATGTATTAAGGTTAGTTTGGTTTAGGAATTTTTTGTTTTTTTTATAAATTAAAAGAACATCACAATTGTTCGGGACGGTTATTTAGTTAAATAAAAGTCCACAATTTCATTTAAAAATGACATGAATTGGTTCGGTTAGGTTTGATACAATCGATTTGGATGTTTTTTCATATTCTTTTGGTTAGTATTTCTTCATCCTTAACCAAAAGGTCTTGAGTTCGAGTCCCCTTGAATACAGAGTCGCAAGTGAAAAAATAAAAGAGATAGCACATCAAAATAATTCTAAACTTGGTAGCACAACTTACTTCAGCACTTTAACTACATATGTATTTATTTACCCTCCCCCCCCCCCCCCC
>NC_028638.1:8701547-8708798 GCF_001406875.1 Solanum pennellii | reverse complement strand
CCCCCCCCCCCCCCCCCAAATAGTATTTAAAGTGAATAAATATCATTGTAAGAATACAAAATCAATCTCAATGGCAAGTGCATTGCACACATGACAAGTCATTGACATATCAACACCACGTCATTGTCACATCACTGCCATGTCGAAAATCAGTTAAAAATATAATTTTTTCTTCCCTTCTGATCTCTCTCCCATGTCGAAAATCAGCTTAAGGAATTCAATCTTTTTTCTTCCATTCTCTCTCCAATTGATGCACCACCCTCCACCTCCATTAATGTTTTCTTAGTCCTTTGTTGATTATCTTTAATGTTTTGTATTCAGTATTAAGATTAGTTAATCAGAAATGATAAAAGATAAAAAGAAAAAGAAAAGAACTATCCGAGTCCACATAACATACTATATGTCCTTAAGAAATCTAATCCTCTCAAGTAATAAGGTTGTAGATTAATTCCTTTGAAGATAAAATGGATTAATCATTAAAGAAGCAGTACCTCAAACTTCGATAATTGCAATAAACTCAAAAAGGCAATAATAAGATCATAGACGCAGACACGATTGGTTGATTTTATTTTTAAGAAATGTAAAAGAAGAAGAGAATAATTCTATCTAGAAAAATGAGAGAAAATCTCTCTATTTATAGCCAACAAAGGGTAGTATGAAAAGGTGTTAATTGTGCCTTATCGAAAATGTCACAACTCCTTGGAAAAGAGACACCCTTTCAAATGGTCACAACCCTTTAGGAAAGAAAGACATAGCCTTTCGTAAAGGTCACAATTCTTCACAAAAATCGCTACACTCCAAGAGAGTTACAACCCCTCACTTCCTATTCACAACTTTAAAAACTAACATAATTTTCATTAATAAACTTCTCTGTTTTCTACATCAGTTTCTCAGTTTCTTCTAACAATTTCACTAAAATATTTTATCAGAAATTCTCTTGTGCATTTTCTATCAATATCCATTGATGTGAAATTACAACAATATGGATCCTCCATTGAATTTCTTAACGATTACTTGCTCTTTTTAGTGTTTGATGGAAAATAGATTTGCTGAAAATGAAGATGAATTAGACCCTTTATAAAAGAAAAAAAATACAACCCCCTTTCTAATATTTTAACCTCAATAACCCTCAATTTTTCATGAAATACATCACTAATAATTTCTGAAATAATAAAATATGTTAATGTGTTTTTCTTTTGTTTGACGAAAATCTCAATTTTAAAAGAAGTGAAGTTTAATGGAATATTCTATTTTTCACTAATGATTTTGTTCTCTTTAGAAGATCGGGAAAATAAACAAAAAAAAGAAGATAATATTAAGATATAGATGAGGTGGAGATATAACGGTGTTATCCGAATAAGGAGAAAGGATGTGGGGTAGGGATTTCAAAAAAAGGAGAAAAGAGGTGGGGGTTTGCGGACGAAGAAAGAGGATGGTGGGGTTTAGAGAAGATGAAAGGAGGTGATTTATTTTATAACTAGTGAACTTAGCCGTGCTTTGCGCGATCAAAAATTATTCGTTAAATTTGCTAAATAACTAATTTTATGAATAGTTGATTACTAAATATATTTCTAAAGATTCTTTATAGTCTTTAATCCAAACATATCAAATTTTAAGTCTTAATTAAGTTTATTATTAGTACTTAAATTTTATATCTTTTGTAATTTGAAATCGCTTAAGAATTTTCAAAATTATTAAAAAAAATCCTAAATTTATTCTCTTTATTTTAATAAGAAAAGTAAATTTAATGTAATAAGTTGAACTCTTTATGAAATTTAAATTTAATTTAATAATATAATAAGCTTAATGTAAATATAGTTTTTTTCTAATATCTATTCTTTTCCTTCAAAAGTTATTATTCTTTCCTTTAGTAATGAATTTTTTTTCCATCTTTCACTAATTTTAGATTATGAAATGTTTGTAAATCATTTTCTATCTTGACTAATTTTACTACGATTATAATATACTGCCTATTATTTATAAAAAAATGAATAGATTGAAAGATAAATAGTCTCAATTCAGCAAATAATATAAAGTATTCAAATAAATTAAACCCAAACTATATATATGTATTAACTAAAATACAACTTTAAACTTACCTATATTTTAGTTACTATTTCTAAATTATTCTAAAAGGTAAACATAAATAAAAATTTTGAAATTTCCTAATCCTCAAAATTGACTTTATTATTCAAAATAAATATATACAATGTTGAAACCATAAAAAAAAACCTTAAAAGATAATGAACAAAACGATTCAAGTCTTCAAAGTTAAAATTAATATACCTGAAATTTCAATAATATTATTTATTTTAGGTATAAATTATAATTAGATAAATTAATCAAAGAATCCTTGTTGGAGTACCAAAGAAAATTAAAATAAATTAAAATTAAACAAATAAACAAAATAATCTTTGTAGGAATACCAAAGAAAATTATACTAGCCTCTAATTATTCAATTTGTATACACTCTCAATGTTCACTACACCATTTGAAGATTAATGGACGTAAACATTAATGTAGGGTTCCTTTTCCTTGTGAGTTTTATGAAAGTTAAACTTAAATACCTAAATATTGTCATATGCTCATCTTGTCTTCCATTATAAATAATTAAGATTATTTAAAAAAAAATATGCACAAAATAATAAGTACACTAAAATCATCAATAATGAGGAAAAAAGAAATAAAAACAAAAAAAAAACAAAAAAAAATATTGTAAATAAAAGACATCAAACAAACTGAAATAAAAAGAGTAACATGAGTGAAATATTGTACTCATCAAAATTAAATCCAAAATTGTCATATGCTCGTCCAAACTGTTAAGTGTTAACAATAGAAGTTAGTCACAAAGAATCTATATATATAAAATTAGACATAATCAAAGTGATGTACCTTGGTAACTCAAATTAGATATTGTTCTCATTGAATTTGAATTTCCAAAATTGTCAAATGCTCATCTTATCTTCCACATTGTAAAAGTTAGTAACAAATAAACTATATATTATAAAATTAGACATAACCAAAGTGATGTACTTTAGTATAAATATGATGAAGAAAGGAAAAATAAAATAAAAAATTCTTGCATTGGGGAAGATGACATGGTTTTAGTATTTATAGTAATACATAAACTTTTAACTATTAAATAAATAAATTAAAAGAATGATGGAGTAATCAATACCTACAATTGTAACTTATATTGGTCATTAGTGTCTTAATTATAATTTAGTAATACTTTAAAGAAGGAATAGAGAAAGGTTTAATATTCAAAGGGATAAACTGTAACGTATATATACCTAAAATAGTAAAAGTATTAATGGAGGAATTTAAAGAGAAATGATCAATGGAGGATATTTATTTAATTTAATTAATATATCAAGATAAAAATAAGAGAAAAAAGGATTTTAAAAAAAGATAAAATATATAAATTATAATGCTGGCCTATGAGGGCTGCCACATCAGCACTTTCATATCCAGATTTATATATATATATATATATATATATGTATATATATATATATATATATATATATATCTAGATTATATAATATATATATTATTAAAATCAATTTTCATAACAAAACGTTAGAATTAGGGGTCATATTCATTCATTTCAAATAAGATTAAGGGTAAATAAACATCTATATAATTAAAATGCTAAAGTAATTACACTCTCAAGTTCATCAAGATAGATTTTTATATATTTTCTCAAAATTAAAGAAAAAGTTCATAGTTCAAATGTGGAAAGTTGTCGGTGACCATCCAATCACACAGAGCCAAAATTATTCACTTTTTAATGTTGACTTTTGGCTTATATATTGTTATAAAAATGAGGAAAATATTTACAACTATGAATTGATTATTATGACTTTCATTATTATCGTATGCTCAGTATAAATAGAGAATATTTTCTTGAAAATTGGAAATATTTTTAAAAAATAAGTAAATTTTTATTTACTTTTTTATATTTAATATAAGTAAAAAAAATATCTCTCTCCCTTGTTTAGAAGGGACAGTTGGAGGACTAACACAAAAAAAATTGTACCACAAGCAAGTTAAATTGTACTACTTTATTTTGTGTTGGAAGACTGACACAACATAAATATATCGTACTGCAAGCAAGTTAAATTGTACTACTTTATTTTATTATTCTATTATTTACATTTAGACTAAATACAACTCAACAAGTACCCTTTTACGGTGACACGTATGAATAAATATGGGGCATACTATATATGAGCTTGTGACACCTGTTTTTTCTTTGTGATAATATATCCCTCTTCTTTCCCACAAGGAACTTTAAGAATACTCTTGTGAAATGACTCGAAGACTTCATTTGAAATTTCCTGTAAAACTTGATTCATCTTAGGTATGCATTGCCTCTTACCTTCTTTCTTTCTTCTTGCTTTAGTCTTTGATTGATCGCCTTTTGTCAATTTTTTCATTTGATGAGTTTGAACCTTTTTCAATTTCATTTGATGATTTATAATTTTTTCAAGTTGTGGTAAAAACTTGATTGGATGTTATTGTTGCTTTCATTTTCTACTTTCTCTTCTCCGTCATCCCCTATTTTGTATTTCAATTTTTTTTTTGTAATTTTTGTTATTGAAATGTAGTGCTTCTTGTGCTTTGTTTTGGATGTGGGTGTTCTTTCAATTTTTTAATTTTTTAAAGTAGCCTTTTGCATGTACTTGGAGAAGAAAGGATAGGAATGAAATTGAGCAGATGAGACGTTGGGAACATGGAGCTCTCCATACTCTCTTTCTCAATTTCATATATATAATTTTCCTTTGTTTTGGATAAATTGAGCACCAATATCCGAACGTAAATTTTTGATTTGGATTACTTTTGAAATTAATGCTTTCAGCATCTTGGCTTTATATAAATCTATTTCTGTATATGATTCTGACGAAGGACCTTTGATCTTAGAAAATGCATTTCTATACCTCCGTTTTGAATACGAAGAAATGCTCAAAAATTACAAGTGACAGACCTGTCACCAAAGCAACAAAACATGAAGCAATGAAAATGATATGGTCAAATTGCATTATCACTTACTATTCTCTCAAATTTTTTAATCAGACATGGAGAAATCGCATCAACTTAACATAATCACCCATTTATGGTGCACAACTCTCTGTCAGATTAGTGTGTCTTCATGTGATAATTGTTAAATGGGTGGATTCGATGATCTCCACAACCAACTATACAAGAATATTGGAAACAAGTGAAATTGGGTATTTCAAAACAGGAAAGTTATATTTGTCGCTTTGGAAAATTCATCGTTTTAGCTTTTTTGCTTATTTGTTTCTGGAGTGAAGGCTGAAAACTTTATCTAAACTATAATGTGTGCGTCTGAGTTTCTCACCTGACATATCAATCATCGATTCACCTAGGAGATGTGAATTTTTTATGGTTGATTGGTGTTTTGATAAATAGTTGGCGGTGTAGTTCAATAATGAAACTAAAACATAAGGACGCTTTAGGAGTTCTTTTTACCATCAACTCTTTGTTTCTCATTTCTTGCAGAATGATTTTTTGTTTTTCCCTGTTAATTAAATAGATAATGTCCATGAATCTATAGAAAATTTTAAAATAGTCTTCCAAACTATTTATTTTTGCTCCTTCAGGAGGCGATGGATAGATGTTAAAAAGAAATTTAGTGTATGACTCATGTTGGATGACATTATTAATGCTACAAAAGATTGTAAAACACTTCTATGTTATGCATTTATATTTATTTTTCACAATTATATATCAAGTGATCTTTTGCTATGTTCTTTTTGTTGTTTCTTGCAAGTCGTATGAAATATGCCTTCAGTTTTTGAATTGTGTCAGGAATGATACGGATGATATGATCTCATCTGCTGACTGTAAGGTGCATAGCGCATATTCTGTTTCTCCATTTGTATGAGTAAATTTTATGATTTCTTTGAGATACAAAATTATAAGTTATATATCAATATTATTTTGGACATTTTATATTTATAGGAAATGCACTGATGCTAGCAGTATGTGGTGCTATAAGTTTCATATTTTAACTCTTTATTGTTTTGTCTACTAAATTTTTCATTCAGATTCAAGTGATGATTCAATATGATGATATTGTTGTTTAATCAAAAATTATCTTTTTTGGCCAAGTGGACTGAATATTGAAATTTCAATTATGTTGCCTAATTCTATATTAACTTAGGCTAGAAATAATAATTTTAAACTATGGAAAGAAATATGTTGCTAATTAATATATAGTAGTATTTATTTGATGTTTGTCTTCCCCCATGCTATAAATATGACATAGAAGTTTTATGAAAGAGACATAATGAAAAGTGGAAAAAATGATAAAGAAACAGACTAAACAAGACAATACATCTAATAATGTGGGACAATGTCACATTGAACAAGAAAATAGTAGCCTTAGAAAATAAATAGATGAAGGAAAAAAATAATTTACTCATGAAGTGGTTATGAAAATATATTGTGGAAGTAAAGGTAATTTTCAAAAGGGTGATTACAAAAGTGTGGGTTCAAAAAGGTGTATGGTATATATACAACTTTACAAGGCTATATAAAAGTGAAATTTGGATAACATATAAGAGGATGTGATTCTTTTAAACTAATTATGTTTTGTTTCAGGTGATTGAAGAAATATATCATTGGGGCATGGCACGACAGCTGAAGAAGTCATATACTTCTGTTTTGTAGCACTACGACATTTAAAGGATATTGTATAAAATTACTTTATACCAAACAAAGAAATCTTCTTTTAATACATTGTTTTATTCGTTTTCTAACCCGTTTCAGTTGGTTCTCTCTATTTGATCAGAGGTTCAATTTAACGGTTTCTTCAAGCTTTGCTTAATGTATTTGTAAGTTGAAATATCTTACTTTCAACTATCTAATGCTACTTGATGTTATGATTTTATCTGCGAATAGATTTTTCGTGTTCTTTTATATATAATTTAGCAACTTATGATGCTTCATTTTGACAATCGTGTCTATCATAATCCACAGATTCACAAAAGACATTATGATCAACAACGGTATTGTCCATTAATATTAACATAATATATTTTTAGGATGTTAATGAAATGCTTTTAACTTCCTTGCTGACTAATTATGAATGAAAGGGGCAAGATATTAAGAATGTATATTGTGCTATTTCGATCAAGTAAGTTTTACTTTTTTGGTGATTATCTTTATTTTATATGTAAAATGTGGATATGGATGGAAAGCTTATATATATATATATATATA
>NC_028638.1:8680527-8700881 GCF_001406875.1 Solanum pennellii | reverse complement strand
TATATATATATATATATATATATATATATTGTTCCAGTGAAATGGTAGATGAAGAGTTACCAAATCCTTGGTAATTTGCCTTGACTTTGTATTAATAGATACTAAGTGTACTATTTACTCCTTTGTGATTCAAAAACGTTTGATATACTTGTTCAATAGAACTTTTAGATCCTTACTCGCTTTAACAAATATATTGTCGGGTGAGAAAAGTGATCGAGAAAAACAGTCAAGTTCTAGAAACGGAAATACAAGCAGGTCAAAGCAAAGAAAATGATTGATTTCAAATTCTCTAATTTTCAAGCCTTAAGGTACAATTTTACACCCTTTTCAAGCTTTTAAGATTTGTAGGGAATCATAGTGTTCTATTTTGGATGATGTTGTATTAGTATTTCTAGTTATTCTTATATAGAAGTTATGCTTTTTGTATGATCTAAATTTATTCTGTTATTTTTGTAATGTTTTAATTGCAACTTCTGATATATTAGCAGACTGAGAGACGATACCAAAACACCATAATTTATCATCTTCATAATTACAGTTCTAGAGTTGAGAGGATGATCACAAAGTAGGAGATTAATGATATTTGGAAATGATTTAGGTGATATTCATTTCCTTAATGAGTTATCTGTATTTTTGACACACATAATATCTTATAAAGAAGTTTTCAGATTTTATGTGATTATTCACGTGGGATACGTTTTGCTTTAAAAAATTCTTGTTCAATTTTTTCTTTATTGAATTGAAAATATTAAGTTACGAGTTGTAAACTAAAATGAAAGAATAAACGTAGCTATAATATGTTTTAATCTAAGTCAGACACTCAAATTATTAGTGTTAGAGGTAAGGATAATGTCATATTATCTTTAGTTTGCTTGAACTTATAAGGTTCTTGTTGTTTTGTTAGAAATAGAAGCTACAATGTCTAAGTTCAGTAATTTAAATAGCATTTTGGTTGAGCTTTGTAAAACAAATAGCATACTAAAGTACATGATGTTTAGGAGGAAAAGAAAAAAAAATCTATGTGTAATATCTTAAGATGGCTTCCTGATAGCCAAAATAAATCTATCCATAAATACCTTCTTATGAATTTATCTTTAATAGAGATTGTGGCTCACTTCTATCCCAATTTTGCCAAGAGATGGCTTGAGCAGATGTGTACTCTAAAGGTGTTTGTAGTTTACACAAAAACATGACTTGTTCAAGCAAATAAAAAAGGAATTGACTCTTAAAAGGATGACTTACTTTTTGTTGTCTATATCTTCTGTTTGGGAAAATAGTGAAATTGATAGACTTTAACAGAAACTTTTGTTGACTAATTCTGCTGTATTCACTTTTAAATAATTTTCAGGAACAACATATAGTGAGTTGATGTTCTACATGGTACATTGGTTTGTTCAGAAGTTGTGACACCAATGCAATATGAATGATAAACTTTAAATGCAGAATGTTCCTAACAACTTTGAATATTCTCCCCTTTTTTTCTTACTTTTTGATTCTTTTGTTTGGGTACATTTTTTTGAGTTGCGCCGACATTTTATTTCTCCTACTATATGATGATTTGGTGAGGTTGTGTATAGTTTGCAGAGGCTAGAGTGAATAGACTTTATGTCTCTGCTTACTTGATCATACCTCTCACTAATACATCCACATAACTTGAATACATTGTTCCCTTACAATTTGTGGGTTATATATTTGAATAATTTTCAGCATACTTTATTATTTACGAAAAACAAATCTACTTATATATCGGGCCCGTGCTCAGCATGGGCCATGACTCTCTAGTTTATATATATGTTAGATAAATATTATAGAAGGTGAGATAAGATTTAGTGGTGGAATTGAATATTTCATTAAAGAAGTTCAAAACAAATAAATAACTGAAGTTAAAATGAGGTGTGTTCGAGGCGATGAGAAAATAAATAATGTGAATAACCTTGTTTATCCTATTTATATTAGAAAATTTATTTATCTTATTTTAATAAACTTATTTTTCAAAAAAAATTCTTTTTACAAATGAAAAATAAATATATAAAATTAATGCATGCATTATTTATTTTATCAAAGGATAAGTAAAATATGTTTTCTTTTTGTCGAACACACCATCAAACACTACCTTTACCTCAAATTGACTCCAACTACAAGTCAACTTTGTGTAAAGGGCAAAAGAAAAACTTGAAGAGAATTTCTAAGAATTGTTTATGAATATATCTTGCTAACTTAGAATACGGATTGGCAAATTTTGTATTTAGGGGAAATATTAAGTTTGAAATTTCATAGAAAACGATTCTTTCATTAAAATTATCTCGAATTTCATTATTCTTTTGGGTTTTTTGGATAAGCTTTTAATTACTTGCATTTAGACATCACTTAAACTAGTATTTCCTATTGGCTAAATAGTTCTAACTAAAATTGTTTCTTTACTCTATTAAATTCTTTTATTTCATTATTTAAATAAAAAGAAAATACTAGAAATTGATTTTTTTCCATTCGTTTTCTGATATCTACACATTTAAGTCTGATTATATTTGTATTAAAAACTTTCTAACCTAGACGGCTCTATATTAAAAAAATCCAAACTCAAACTTTTTAATTAAAGATAAAAAAGTATTTACCACTCCCTCGTTTAATTTTGTTTTGTTAGGAAAGAAAACGTGTTGTTTAGCAATATAGTAGGGTGTGGTTGTAATTTTATTTTATTTATGAGTTAAATAAAGTTGTATAGTAGTAGTAGGAAAATAAATGATAAAAAGTATAGTGTTGAATAAGTAGAAAAAGTCATCAAAAATCGGAAGAGGGTTTCATCTTCTCTTTTCTCAAATTTACAAGATCGGCAACAGATCTGAGAGCCGAATGTGTAGATTGTGTTTGGGAAATTGGTGAGTAGTTTTTTCTTGTTTGTTTGTTGTGGGGGTGGGGGTTATGGATTGGGAAGGGAGAGTGAATGGAGGAGATTGTAATCTGACATCTTCTTCTTCTTCGTCGGGTTGTACTAGTATGGGTGCTGGAGGAGGAATCACTTATATACAACACACCGTTTCTAAATTTGATACGCTTGCTGGTGTAGCTATCAGATATGGTGTTGAGGTAGATTCATTCTTCTTTTTTTTTTCAATTATCTTCTTCTTTACTACATCACTGCATATTTAGGACTGTAAACTGACCAGTTATTTTGTTGTCAATGCTCATAGGTGGCTGATATTAAAAGGATAAATGGCCTCGTTTCAGATCTCCAAATGTTTGCTCTCAAAACACTTCATATACCCTTACCTGGGAGGCATCCCCCATCGCCCATCATATCAAATGGTGGTCAAGGGTATTGCGCTCAAATTTTCACTTGTGGATCTATGCAAGTCTTACTACTTGTTTATCATAAAATTGTGTTTGGGCTTACCTCTGCCCAATTGAATTTATTCCCTATTTTTTTTGCTATCAATCAAAATCAAAATTTTTATCCTGTATTTAAGCTTGTCTAGCTACTCAAATTATATCTTTATTGGTCTTATGTTGCATATTGAGGTCAACGGACCTTTCTTTGCTTGTGAATTTATCTATGGCTTGCTTTGATGGACCTTGTAAAAGCAAAACTTTTAAAAAATTATTTAGCTTAGGTAGTACAATATATGTTGCTCGGCTCCTCTAAATGACTGGCGCACCTGTGTTGGATCCCCTAATAACTTTTGGATGATCCGACACATTCGACACCATTTTTCTTTTTAGAGGATCCGACACGCAACAGATGGCATTTTTTAAAGAATCCAATCAGCCTATGGTAGAAGTAATCTTCCTTACACTTGGACTAATGGATCTCCTACTGCATTTTGGTGTACAAAGATTGTGGATCGAACTGTTCTCCAAAAAATAGTAGATAGTTGTACACCAGCATTATTTGACCCTATCTGTAGATATAAGTAGAGAGCAAAGAAACCAAGCTGTTCTGAATGATTACTTCAGCTTTATTCAATTAAGTATTTGGGATCAGCTTGATGTACTTAGATTTATTTATTGATGAGTCAGGCTTATTAAGTGTTTTTGTAAGTAATGATTTTACATGATTTTCTCACGTCCTTGGTCTTGAAGAAAATAGCAGAGATCCATACCAATCACAAAGAGAATGCTTTTCTTTTTTTGTTCAAGATTGATAAGCTTACTTAATTTGTCTTACGAGAAGTTTCTTGCATGTGTAACTGTTGTCTTTTTATACACCTTCACAAGTCAGTTCTTCCCTCAATATCCAATACTGAAGGGGGAATTACTGTCTTAACAGAAGACACCTCATATGAACAAGCTATGAATGTCATCTAACAAACTAGAGGTGGATGGCATTTGGGCCCTGAGAAAATGTAGGGAACTTGTTCTATGCAGTTTCAGGTTCAGATATCAAAGTGACGAAAAATAATAAAGGACAAGTGATAATGAAAGATCATAAGGGTTTATCACTAATCTGGCCTAGACAAGCTGAGAGGAGGAAACTGAACTCTGTTAGAAGCTCATGTTTTTTAAATAACAAGTTTCAGCAGAAACTGCTATATGGACCTGTTGAAGTTATGTGTTTGGGGATTGTGTTAAGTTGATTTACCTTTACGTTGAGACTTTGTTTGACTTTGACTACATGCTAAATTGACTTAGTTGTTTTTTGGCTTATTGAACCAAGAACCTGAAAACGTCTTTTCATACACGGAAGCTTGTCCCGTGGTTATTTTACCTTTGCACACTACCATCTGCAATAGTGGCTAAGTGACTTTTTCCTTTGCAGACCTAGCAGCTCTGAGCAGACCTCTTCAAGTCGTCGACACTCTGATATGTTCGATTCATTTCAGTCCCTTAAACTGAAATCCTCTCCCCAGCCAAAAGTTTCACCAGCCATGAGCAGCTTACAAGGATATTATGGTCTTAAACCGCCAGATCAGAAAGCTGCTTCTGAAGGATTTGAAATGTCAGTGTATTGTAAGGGAGGATCACATTATTTAGAAGATGGCCCGTTTTACAACTCCTCTTCTCTTTCAAATCGACCACTTAGTCTTCAGAGAAAATCTAAGAGTGTAGCTAATGGTTTTATGACAGAGAATGGTGTTCCTGAAAATCATCTATCAACACAAGACACCAGAGACAATGGTTCCGATAGATGGTTTGAGAAATTAGTGAGAAGGCGTCAGAAGTCAGAGACTGATTTTACACGTACTCCAGAAATGCTGTTGAAGGAAGATAACAGCAACAGTGGCTGGTTTTCAGCCGTCACTGGCAAGGGCTTAGCTTTGAGACCCAAGTCAGCTAATCGAACTCTCTCTGGAGCGGATGCTGAAGCAAATTCAATATATCCTATTCCCATTGGCTTAGGGGATTCTTTACTAAACGACAGCTCATCTGTAGTTAGGAAGTCATCAAGTACATCGAGTTTGCAGGATTCAGATAGCAGTGCATTGTCTTCCCTGTGGAATTTGAAGCCAGATTTTCAAGCAATTTCTACTGCAGCCATTACCAAGCCAATCTTTGATGGGCTACCTAAACCAATCACAGGTCGAAGAAACAAGGCTGCACTGGATTAGGTTATTCTTTCTGCATTAGCTGCTTAGAAGCTCATTTCTTCAATACATTAGGCAGAGCATCCTCTGGGAAGTGATAAAAATGGAGAATTGAAGATAGAAGCAGACACTTTGGTTATCTCATGGTAAAATAAACTTGTTTTGGTTTATGAATTTCGGTCGGGGCATGTTCATATCTTCCATTGGTGAAGTTGAAGTGTCCTAAGAATTAGTTTGAGATTTATAGCAGCACCAAACTTGGTGAAGCATCAATTTTTGCTATGGAATGGTAATGCATTGTGACAGCAGATATATATTAGGCATTCAAGTTGATTGATCTGAAATTGGGAGAGAGGATATTGTCTATACGTGTATTATATGATCTGTACATGATCACTTTTCTACACATGATTTGTGTTTTTATTTCATCTGGAGTGGAGATTGATAATTATATTTACACACACACACACACATTGAATTGCTCATCTTTTAATAACGTAGGCCATTCTTGCATGTAATATAATATTATATATTTGATGCCCAAGGAAGGGCATCATGTCAGAATTCAGAAAGATTAATGAACATTTGATTTTGATAGCATCTAATCTCTACCCAATTAATGTTTCTTTTATATAAAAAAAATGATGATGTGATTATAAAAAAGGCAACTTTTACATATAGCAAATAAAAAATTTACATTTTTATGTTATAACATAGTTTGCATAATTGCGCTCCATAGCAAACATAGAAATTGTAAAATTCGCTATATATATACAGTTAAAGCAAATTGTATAAAACGAAGTGTATAAAACAAGAAAGAGAAAGACACTTGGGCAGAGAACTGTATAAAAATGAAGTGTATAAAACGAATTATATTATTATAAGTGTATAGAACGATTATAAACAATTTGAATTTGTATAAAATGAGAAAGAGAGAAAGACAAAAGAGACTTGACAAGGAATATACAATTGAATCGAATTGTATAAAACGAAAAAGAGAGAAATTAGATTCAACTTGAAAATTGTATAAAACGAGAAAGAGAGAAAGGCAAAAGAAACTGGGGAGGGAAGTATTTTTATTGTATAATTATAAGTGTATAGGACCAAAATATATGTACTTGCATGTGTATATACAATTTTCTCACGCTTTATACAAACAGAAACGCAATTTATGCATTTCACTTCTGTTTGTATAAGTGAGAAAGGCAAGGGTGGCGAGCGAGATTTGGGAGAGTGGCGAGCGAAATCTGGAAGAGGGGAGAGAGGGGAACAAAAATATATGTATTTATACAATTTTCTCCACTTTATACAATTAGAAACAATTTTTATATACTTGTGTTTGTATAAAAAGTGAGGAAGCGAGCGAGAGATTGGAGGAGAGTGGCGAGCGAGATATTTGGGAGAGAGGCGCCTGACAATTTTTTGCAAACGTTTGTTATCGAGCACAATTAAATAAAACCCTAGCTACTCCATTTATTTTAGGTTATTAGTTTGCTATTATATACAATTTTCCCTTATAAAAATATCTTGACATAGTCCACACGTAAGACAACAATATCCACAGAAAAGCAACAAAACAACTAGAGAATCAGGAAAAATTATAGCCGTCAATAATGGGCATGTATGACCTAAATAGTAATTTGATAGAGTTGAGCTACGATTTTTGAAAATAATTTTTTATCCTGGCCTGAATAAGTCTGTCGATTTGTAGGGCTTGAGATATATGGATAGGGTCAGTGGGTCAAATAAAAAGTAATTGAAAAATAAAATAGAGAAACTTTCACACATAGCAAACACAAAATTCATTTTTGTATTTATATCAAAGTTTGAATAATTGTGCTCCATAGAAAACATAAATATGTATAATTCGCTATACATATACAAGGAAACCAATGATATAAATCGCTATAAATATACAAAGAAAGCAGTTGTATACAAAACAATTGTATAATTTGTGTATGTATAAAACGAGAATGAGAGAAAGACAAAGAAAATTAGACATTGGAATATTTGTATTGTATAACTATAAGTGTATAGGACGAAAATATATGTATTTGCAAGTGTATATACAAATTTCTCTCACTTTATACAAATAGAAACACAATTTAAACATTTCGTTTCCGTTTGTATAAGCGATAGAGGTGAGGTGGTGAGCGAGATCTGGGAAAGGGGAGAGAGGGGAATGAAAATATATGTATATAAACAATTTTTTTCTCGCTTTATACAAACGGAAACACATTTTATACACTTGTGTTTGTATAAAAGTGAGAGGGAGGGAGGGAGAGATGGAGCGAGAGAGGGAGAGCGGCGAGCGAGAGTTTGAGGGAGAGAGGTGATTGACAAACAGTTTGATATAGGATACAATTAAATCAAAGTGTGGTTATAATATTTAATTTGATTTATTAGTTTGCCATTATATACATTTTTCCTATAAAAAATAACAAGTGTCTAAACTCAAAATTTGTTTATAGTTTAAAATATTACAATTTCAACACAAATTATGTTTATAAAATATGTACTACATAAAATAAAACTCCCTACAATTTCTAGCGTATCACTACATAGGTCGTAGTCTATTGAATATTACCATAACTTTTGTGTTTTATTATAATCATCTGAAACGATTAGGTTAATATTTCTAGTGTATCACCAACACCATGTTATATTGTCTTATCGATATTTACGATAATATTTTTTAATTATAATTTAATTTAAAAAGTTATAAAAAATACTTTTAAGAAAATGGGGCTGACCGTAGCCTTCATACTTATGGGATGGGCCGACCATTTTTTGTTCCACATAAAAATGGGTTAGTCTGGCCTGACCCGTAAAATTTCAAAGTCTGTATGGGTTAGCCCAAATGGGGTGGACCAGCCCATATTGGGAAAAACAACTTCATGTAAGCCGTCACATTTTGCATTTTCTTTTGCAAGGATAATTTTTTACTACTCTCATAAATCAGGATATCAAATGGGCGGATTGAGTTAAAATTGAAGATATTAGAATGGTTGAAATAAAATTCTATTGGGTTATGACCTGCTCAAATGTAACACCCTAAAACGAACTAAGGTGAAATAGAGCTTCATTAGGATTTCTCGAGTTAATTTTAAGTTAAAATGAGTTATATTGATGTTCTTAGGCAGTGTATGAAGTTTGGAGATCAAACGTCCGAGAACGTCCATGACTTTCGCAAAGTGTGCTTAGAGAGTGTTCATGTGTCTTGATGTGTTTAAGTGAGTTTTACGTATTCGTTTTGCTTGAAATTGGTGTGAGATGTTCCTATGACCCAGATGACTTAGTATAGGGATCTAACTTTCGGGTACGACTCCATACTTTGGCTCTCCTCCATCCTTTAAGGATCCTCATTTTCCTTTATATTCCCTACTGCCACCTTTCCGCTACGAGTAACTACTGTTATCCTTCCTTCATTACCATTCATCATTGTCTTGGAGGTTAATTGAGCTGATAGAAGATTCAATTGACGCTCTAGTATTTTGATGGCATCGGCATGAGAAATTACTTTACAATTCAATGATGAAAAATCAATTTTCATTTCTTTCAGCAAATAGTCAAAACCTTCAACTTTATCAAGTATGCGTGATAATAGCACATTTACCCGAAGGCTTCTCGCACTCTCTGTAGATTTGGGGTTTCACTCCAATGAGTGTGGTACTCCTGATAACCATCTTGCCAGCCCAATCTTGGTAATATCTCTGGGGTTCTTCCCTCCTACAATAATTCAAACCTCGATTCCACCCCGTTGTTGATAGCGTAGGTGGAAACCTTCTTTATACCTTTTGGAATTCCAACCTTGACTCCCTCTGACCTTAAATAACCGGTAGAAGAAGCCTCACCAACTGGGAATACTTCAGATTCCCCATTCATATGTTCCTGTACAATATCTATTTGAAACAACATATTTTTATATTCTCGTCCCTTTCATTCTCCTTTTCAAGTTGTTCTTGCGTTAATTTGAAACCTAATGAGAAGACATGATCATCTTTGGTGTGCCATACTTGGTTTACTCATTCATACTATCTATGAGGAATAAGGCTACTTCATATGATTTTAATATTTTTCCTCCTTGCACCAATAGATCGGTTATCCCTTTATTCACTGAATCCAGACTACGGTAAAAGTACTGGAGCAATAATTCGCATGGCAGATTATGCTCTGGGCACTTCCTCAGTATCCTCTTGAAGATCGTCCATGCTTCATGGATTGGTTTCCCTCATTCTGCTTAAAACTCTGAATGTCGTCTACCAGCTTCATCATCTTTGATGGGGAAAGAATCTTTCAGGAAAGGCTATGATTAGTGCCTCCCATGACTTTATGGAGTTGTGTGGGAGTTTGACCGTCCATTTAGTGGCTTACACTATCAATGATAAGTGAAACAAGTGAGGTCGTACTGACTCTTGTGATAGGCTCTTGAACGATAACAGAGTGCATACTTCCACAAAATTGGTAAATGATCATACGAGTCTTCATGCTCCATCCCTCCATATAAACCTCTTGAATGTATGAGATGGATTTTTGTGCTTGTGACTTCAAACTTTGCCTCGCGATCGGCCTGTGAATGTAAATTGCTCCCATATCCTCTAACAGGGTTGGGTAAATAACACTATTAACATCCGCGATGTCATCTCGAGGAAAGGCACCACCCTCTGAATGGCTTGCATGGCAGCCATTCCCACTGTTTGCGTTCATACTTTTTGTTTTCAACACAAATACTCAAAACAAATGAAACTTAAATAAGTAAGTCACAACTAATAAGAATAAGAACTCTATTTAATTACATTTTCACATGACACACTCCCTGGAAGTGGTTCCATTATGATGATTATCATGACCAACAACACTACTTTCGATTCAAGTGTACGATCGTCGATTATATAATAATACAACTGAGGGTTAAAATCGTGTCCGAAGGAAACGGATGTGAAAATGTGTAGTTAATTCGAATGTCATTCTAATTATTCATAGCTAAAGAAATTAATGAGTAAAAACATTGTAAATTAGTGGGGGTGGGACGAGAGTGTCAAATATCAAAGGGTCTTTGTCACAAGTTGTAAAAAATAACGAAAACAACAAGAAAGTAAACAATGAAAGGGGGGATTCTTGGGATGTGACCACAATATGGATTAATTTAGAATCATTGAGTACATGCCTTCAATAGAAGATCTATAGAATAACAGTGACTAGACTAAACTTTATATGGAAATAATTTCTCTCTCGAGCAACTTACCTCGTTTCAAATGGGTTCCTCTCGAACACCTATTTATCGCATGAAAATCAGCCTACGCCTTACCCTACTCACGCTCTCGAGTTGAGTGTTATGATATGGGACAAGGGCTCACCCTCTCGGGCTGAACCTCATGTCGGCCCACTTCTTAGGCCATCAATATAGTAATCTT
Source organism: Solanum pennellii (assembly GCF_001406875.1). Taxonomy (NCBI): domain Eukaryota; kingdom Viridiplantae; phylum Streptophyta; class Magnoliopsida; order Solanales; family Solanaceae; genus Solanum; species Solanum pennellii. Next base: position 8,689,948 of record NC_028638.1, on the reverse strand, counting down.
GGTTTAGCGACTTCTCTCTCGAGCAAGCCGAAAATACTTGGTGAACTTGTATTTTCAACTACAAATGTATCAGATTAAACCAGAACTACTAGACGAAATCACCATTTTAACTACATTAATCTACCAACAAGAAACACCTTACAACAATATTAGCCCATATTTTCTAAATCACACCCCAAAATGGGGGTTTTTAGACACACATCAAGAAAAAAAATTATACCTTCAATGATATTGAAATCAAATGGGTATAAGAAATAAAGTCTTGATTTGAGAAAAGAAATGAAGAATCAAGGAGTCTCACTTCCAAACTAAAAGAGAAGAAACCCTTCCTTCTTCAAGTGTTCAAACCCCTTACAAAACTTGAGAGATAAAATATGAAAAGTACAAAAAATATGATAATGTTCTATTCTATTTCGAAACTATTAAAAATGATAATAAAATTAGTATTTATAATTTTCAAAATTGTGCTGTGAAGGATGGTTTGGCGAAGTTAGTGGATATCGCCAAGTAACCCGCAAATCCTCCTTTCATCTGATGCACTGCCTTTAGCTCATCTTCAATTATTGGTCTGACTCACTATAACGTAAGGAGAGTTTTTGGCCAAAATCATTCTTCAACTATACCTCATCTTAAAGTACATCTTTAAAGTATTACTCTTAGCAGAAAACATCCTTCAAGTATTTGAAAATGATAACTTTCATCCTTCTACTTGAATTATCAGAAAACTGAGATTCCACAAAAATCAAGTCATCCCTTCGTGATTATTATTCTTAGCTACGTCAAATATACTATCATGAACTTTTTCGATAATTGAATTTAGCATTATGCAAAATCTTTTAAATTGACACTACAACTTCAAAGGAGCATCTTTACATGAATCAATACTAACTCCTCAGTCAGCTGACCTTCTATTTCGGAGATTAGAGGGAACAAAAGTCTTAGCCCCAACGAACTGATTCATGTTCTTGACAGGCTTCTTGACTCCACTGCTACCCACCCTGAGTCGACTATTGATATGTCGCCCGAGCCCATTTTCCTTGCATAAAGTATGGCACTCTTCGAATGTGGGTAGACTCCCTAGCAGTTCGGGGTATTGCTTACAAAGACTCTTACACAAACAAGCCTAAAGCCCTATTTAAGAAAGTGGTTACTAGCTCAAGTGCTGATGGAAACCTCGCTTTTTAGCGATATGAGGGTTTCCCAACTAAGACGAAGATATATATATCTTTACTTGTATGACTTAGATGTATCGTATTTTCTCAAGAAAGTGATTCTATTGATGGGATTTGGTATGAGATCGATGATCTCGATGAGATTGATATTTCAATAGCATCGTTGAAGGTCAGGATTAGGGCACGAGATCTAAAGTGAATCATAGGGGGTCGCATATATAAATCAGGCTTGTGCAAGCAAGTGAATCTTGATTTCAAGCGAAAAGTGCTGCCTCGCTTGGATAAATTCACTTATTTCACACAATTCTTCTGGTCATGCCTTTTCCTCTTTACTTTTTATGTAGTGGAAGTTGAATATAGAAAGACGCCTTTCCTTGTTTTTTTTAATAAATCCTGCTTTTTAAGGGGTCGTTTTCTAGTTGAAGGGTTTTCTCATTTTCTTTATCTTAATACGGACTGGGTTTCTCCTTTGGCACAACTTGTATGGACTTCTTTGTCCCCAGACCCTTTTTAGTTTTTAGTCGTCGAAACTTGGCCTTCTAAATCACTATCTGAGACAGTCGCATCAGGACCTGGAATGGGTGGAATATGTACATCGAGTACTAAGATCCACCCCCACCGTGTCTGTCAACTATGAAGTCCTGGTGCGAGACTTGCTTAATACGGAGGTGGAGTTTTCCACTCAAGAGCAGATTTGCTCTTTATATCAACTAATTTTCTATGGTCGAGAGGATCCCCAATTCTGGATTGATCGCTGGCCTCGAGGCCATAGTCAAGGGCCACCTTGAACCAAAGGAATTTGATCCTTACGCTCCAGGGGAGGTCTTAAAAAGTCTCTTTAACGAGAGGCATAATTCTCCCTTCTATGAGGATGTTAAGACCGCTCAAGCAGACCATTTTCGTGGCTTTTTAAAACAAAAGCAGCAAGCCCGAGTGGAAATGCAAGAAAGTTTTTTTTTCATTTATTTCTCATGTAATTTGATATTAAAATATTATTAGTTGAAATATGTTTCTTCTCAATTGAATATGTTGGAAGCAACATTTGTTGGAGGCTTCATCTTCTAATAATATAGAATGAAACTCAAATGTGAGATGTAATCAATATGATAACTTCTACATCCGATGGCCCAAAATATTTATTGATCTAACTACGGTTTGGAGATGAAAAGGTAAAGTTAATTAAGCTTTAGCTTTTTCCCGTTGCTAAATGAGAGCAAATCATGTACCCTCACACCTTCCAAATATTTTTTGTTTCACTAAACAATACTGTCTAACATTTTTTTTAGGTTTTCTTATAGCATGTAATGAAATTATGCAAGACAACTTTTGTTAATAGTCACGTGAACTGCTCATATTTTTGTAAGATCTATTGATTTTTGACAATATCTAATAAAAGGATGAAAATTTTTCACTTTTATATACTTGAAGGATGTTTTATGTTAAGAATGATACTTTAAGGATGTAGTTTAAGTTTGAGGTATAGTTTAAGGATGTTTTTGGCTCAAAACTCTAACATAAGGCAGTTTGAATTATGGCTTCGCCGATTCACTCTCTGACTCGCCTCTTTCCTCGGTTTTCTCCCATCAGCCGGTGGTAAAAGAGTATCACGTTAACTTCGGCGATTAAGTCCCATGGCGCTGCCTTGGTCGGCGATACGCCAACTTAGATGCTCCTCGTCGTCATTTTGCTCATTTTTGTTCCATCGTTCTGTAACTTTCAGTCGTCGAATGATTCTTCGCGAAATCACTTAGAGACACGTTGAATGTTCTTTTCCATTGATTTGATCTCCCTCTTTAGGGATCAACTTACTGAAACAAAGGGCAACATTCATGCTTATCAACGATCCGCCTAGTTGACTCGGCGATGATCAAGCCTTCATTTCTTCATCCTTTCAGCCTTCTTGTCCCTTTTTGCAACATAGTAGTCATGCTCTCTTTCAAACTTCAAATACCTGAAACCTAAGAATTCTTATAAGACATTGAGATAAAATAAGCATTTGAGGACATTATTTTCATTAAAATATGTCCTAAATGAGTCCAATCTATGGAATCATAAGGTAACACACATCAAGGCCAACTAATTTGAGGATGAAAAATTATGTGAATACTAAAATGAGATTCTAGAGGGTAAAGACAAGGATACGAATTTTGATTGTTACGTTGTTTTCCGTTAACATAGATGGTTTGAGGCAATATATTTTTGAAGAAGATATACCTCTAACTACACTATTTGTCTGGAATCACTATGAAGTAATATTTCCTTAATAGTTATATTTGTGGAGGAAAGAAGACATTGCTAGCTTTATTCTAGTTGTCTAGATTGTCAACATGTTAAAGTTGAGCCTCGACGACCCACAGGATTAATACACCAACACAAGATCCTTGAGTGGATATGAAAGTATTACTATCCCAAAGTAAACATGAAAGTGGATAAGAAACCTCAATGATACGATAAAAAAAAATATATACTCTTATAGTATCATTGACTAATAAATAATTTTTGAAAAAAAAAATATTAAGGATACCTCAACAATATACATATATTCTTATAGTATAATTGAATAATGAATAATTTCTAGACAGAAAACCTTAATGATTGTGTGTGTATATATATATATTTTCTAGGAGAATTTAATTTTCCTTTTTAAGAGTCTCAAAAAGTTTTGTTTCATATGTGTCCCCACAAATTTATTTTGTTTTATTTTTAGAAATCAATTTGTATTTTTTTTATGATAATAATAATATGAATTACGATTTAAATTGCTCATCTACATTTATTATTACTACAACATATTTAGTATATTCCTACAATCTTTCATGTATGTAATTTCCTTTTTAATTATATATAATATTTTTTAAACATTTTATCGCCAAAATAATATTAATTTTATCTTAAAAATTGTGACTTAAACAAGAAGACAAAGATATCACAATTCTAAAGAGATTAAAAAAAAAAGGATAGAGTTATGCTGTAGTTTAAGAAAAAAATCTATTTATTATATAGAAGAGTCATGATTAGGAAGACCAATGGTAATTTTATAATTTCAAACATTATTTATTGTCAAAGTTATAAATTTATAATTGTATAATTAGTGTTCAGAATAATTATTTAAAAGAATCTAATTTTCCTTTTCAGGAATTACAAAAAATTGTGTTTCATGTGTGGCCCCACAAATTCATTTTGTTATATTTTTAAAAATCAATTTATATTTGTTTGAATACAATAATACTATGAAAAACATATATCTTTATACTCTTGACAATCAAAAGTATTCATCTATATTTATTACTACTACAACATATTAAGTATAATTCAACAATCATTCATGTACGCAATTTTTTTTTAATTATATATATATTTTTAAAACAAACATAAGTATTCATATAGTTTTATTTGACTTATTTATCTTCAAAATAATATTTATTTTATTTTTAAAAATTATGACTTAAATAAGAAAACAAAAATATCACAATTTTAAAAAGATAAAAAAGAAAAGACAAAAAATAGAGCTCTCCATAATTGTAGTTTAAGGGGAAAAACAAGACAGAATAATGACTTTATAATTGTAGCTTAATAAAGTACGTAACCAATTATCTATTATAGAGAAGAGCTAAGATTACGACGATCAACGACAACTAATTATAAAAATTATTTATGGATAGAGTTATAAATTTATAATTGTATAATTAATGCTCAAAATAATTATCTAGAAGAATTCAATTTTCCTTGTCAAAAGTCACAAAAGTTGTGTCTCATGTATGGCGCCACAAATTCATTTTATTTTATTTGGAAAAATCAACTTGTATTTGTTTGATTATTATAATAATGTGAAAAATATGTATATCTTTATGCTCTTGACAATTTAAATCGTTCACCGATATTTATCACTACTACAACATATACAATATTGTGACGATCTATTTTGTCGTTTTGAGTACTAGAAGTTTGTGATTTTAAATGAGTATTTCAGATTAGTTTAATAACTTATAGTTGGAGTTTAAAGAAAATAATAATAAAATTAATAGTGGGTCACTTTAACCGCTTTAATAGTTGATCTTATATAATAAGTAAGGAGTAAATATTTAGTTAAAAAAAGGATTAGGCAAGAACCCTTTCTGCAGTCTCGAAGAAGGATGACAACTTCAGGTGAAATCGTACTCCAATATTCCTAGTAATATTTATTGTATTAAATTTATTGGCTTGAATAGTGCTTGGATGGATGATTGTTGATGTTAGGGAATATAAGAGGGTAATAGAGCGGTGGTCATAGGCGTTGATGTATGCACTATTGGTAGAAGTTTTGAAAAAAATAAATGAGAAAGAAAATATTTGTTACTTAATGGGTAATGAATGGTCAGAGGCAGTGAAAACATTGGAAAATTTTGAACTACTGTATGATATGAAGCCGACAACCATTAATCCGTACAACAAAGCCATGACTCATTGTATGATGTGGTTTCGGTTTTTATTTTTCTTACGATAAAGACTCAAAAATACCTCAAAAGTCAAAACTATTTGAAACAGCTCATATATATCATTAAATATTATTTTGTTTCAAAACTATCTTTCCTGTCATACTATTGGATCAAAAGTACGTTTCTTACTAATTGAAGATGTTAAATGTCATGTGAATGTCACATGACATGCCACGTAAGCATCACAATAAATATTCCTAACCCCTAATTCTAATACGATTTCTCCTCATTTCTCTAATACGATATCCCTCATTTTCGTTTTTGTCCAGATTTTTTGAAGTTTATTCTCAGATTTTTTGTCCAGATTTTGTGAAGTTTATTTCCAGTGATAGTAAAAACTTTGATAGTGTTGCTTGAAACTAGTGCTAGCAATGTGAAGTAGAGTTCAATTATCTTGTTGACAATGGAACATGCCATTATCATAAGCTAATTCTGGGGCTGCAAGTTTTGGGATTTTTTACCAGGTTTTAGATAAAATGTTTACTGATGCAGGGTCTGATTTTGATTCTACAATTGTTGGGAGCTCCGCAAGGAATTTTGTTCTTGCAGGGTCTGCTTATTGGCAGCATTGCAGCTGTGGACGTCCATAGCTTTGTATTGCAAAGCATGGTTGCTGGTTGCTGCTCGTGGTTGCTGGTTGCATTGCAAACTTCAAAGCCACCTGTCGGGGAAATCGTTTTAGAGAATGAGAGGAAAACATATTACAGAATTGAGGATTGAAAATATAAGTCCATGTGAAAATGAATGAAATTGTGGCACTTACGTAATATTTCATGTAGCATTTACATGACATTTAACAACTTCAGTCAGTAAGAAAAGTATTTTTGACCCAAGAGTATGACGGGAAGGGTAGTTTTGAATCAAAATATAATTTAAGGGTAAATATGAGTTATTTCGAATAGTTTAAAGGTATTTTCGAGCCTTTTCCATTTTTCTTATAGTTATAATATTATAAATTAAGTTTAATATATTACGATTGGTAATTAAATATAAAGTGTATTATATTATATGAATATCGTTAAGGTCATGGTAATTGAAGAAATTGAGACTTATCCTTAGATTTGAACTTTAGGAAATTGACTTTAGAGTTGGAGGAGCTATTGAGAATAGGTCAGATGTATAGTAATATCGATTTCTATAGACTCGTTAACTTACAAATCATGCATATATATATATATATACTTGATAGATTAGAGAGGTTGGGAGACATTGAGTAAAGGAAAATTATTGGAGAAGTAGCTTGCTTGACTTTGGTTCTTCGGTGGAGGTAGATTATGGATTTTATTCTATTTGATAGATAAACTCTTAATAGTGATTGATAAGCGTTGAATGAAATTGTGAAGTTCTTTATGTACTTGATTGTGTGATTCTGTAGCTTGGTTGTGTGGTTTGTGATTGGTCTAAAATCCTGAGACCGTGAAATTTATAATCTTAAACCATTTCTATCGAAGTGATGCCTTGAATAAAGAAGGCTTGATGAAATATTGTTAATAAATTGAAAAGTGGGGATAATATATGATAAATTAATGATCTTATTGGATCGGAGTGTCACGTTACGACACAATATATTTAAATCGAAGTGTTACGTTCCGACACGATATAATTGAATCGGAGTATCACGTTTCGATACGATAATATTAAAGGAAAAAGATATTGAATTAACTTAATGTGCCCAATCTCAAAGAACCTATTTTCAAATAAGTGTAGTGTGGAGGCATGAGTCCTCATGTGTGTGCTTGATATTGTGATTGATTGTGTACTTACTTTACTGTTGTTGTCACTGGTTCATATTGTTTGTTTCTACACTAATAAGCTTTAATCTTCCACGTTATGGTTAGTATTTTGTAAGTTGAATGATTAATATAAGTTGGAGTTGAATTCATTGGTTCGCGTACCTAGGAGATTAAGTGTGGATGTCACTCATGACTCGATTTGGATCATGACAAATATATATAATTCTACAATCTTTCATTTATGCAATTTCCTGTTTAATTATATATAATATTTTTCAAACATAAGTATTGACATTATTTTATTTAACTTATTTTATTTCAAAATAATATTTATTTTATCTTTAAAATTATGAGTTAAATAAGAAAACAGAAATATCACAGTTCTAAAGAGAAATAAATAGAGTTGATAATGTAAATTTAAAAAAATGACAAAATAATTATTGCATGATTGTAGTGTAAGAAAACACAAAACCAATTAGCGGGATAAATTTTGAAATACAATAAATATATGAGATATAAATTAATTTGACATAGAATTGCATATCATATACTTAGGAAACTTCCATAATAGATAAACTACGCATGAACTTCATATAATAGTGAGTTGCACTCTTTAGTCTTGATTTCTACTTCTTACAATCTTGAATTATATGATAAATTAGTGTCATTCGTCGAGAGTAAGGAGCATATTAAATATTAGATTATGAATGCTTTACAACTTAAAAATAAATGTTTTCTCAATTGATATCAATACTAGAATTTCAAAATTAAGCTACTGTATTACCTTATTTATATAAAAATTTTGGTTATTATCAACTTAATATTGATAAAAAAAATATTATAAAAATTACCTTGAAAAGGCTTTAGTATTTTTTATTTTAAATTTTGTTAAAGGAAAAATAGTTACAAAAATATTGATCTAAAGTTTGTACTCATTCCGTTTCGATTTATCTCATGTTTATTTGACTTAACTGTCACGACCCAGAATGAATGGTGAGTGACACCCACACTTACCCCTCCTAGGTGGGCGAACCAACACGTCTGAACCCCAACATATACCAATAGTTCACTACACCATTTTAGGTCTACGGCAACACTAAATCTTGACAACGCTTATAAAGTGTTGCCTAAAATACTTTTGGGAACACTTTTAAAGTGTAGCCAATGATTTTGACTTTTAGCTACATTAATTTTAGCAACACTTCTAAAGTGTACTCTTTAATGGGATAAACTACACTTTATAAGTGTTGTTATAGTTGGCAACAACTATTTACATGAATGGCCACACTTTTAAAGTGTGTTATTTTTATAATTGAAAATACAACACATTAAAAATGTTGCCTTAGTGTTTTCACCAAAATTTTATATTCCCTCCAACATTTTAACATTTAAGTTTGATCTCCCTCCCATTTTTATTTGGCCAAAAAAATAAAACATTAAAGAAATATTAAAAAGAATAAAACATTAAAAAAAATAAAAAGGGCAACATTCCTAAAACTTCAGGTGAAGCTTTCACTTTCAGCTGAAGAATACGTTTTCATCCAGAAATGAAGAACCCATTTGCAAGAACTAAAGAAGAGGATCGAAGAACGAAATAAATCAATTTTCGTCACATTTCTGTCAAACTTCAGCTGAAGAACACCATTTTCAGTCGAAGAATCGAATAGCAGTGCGATTTCTCTGAAGACGAACTGAAGAAGACGATTTTCCTCTCAGAGCTTCATTGTTCAAGATTGGAGAGCTGAAGAAGACGATTTTCTTCAAAGATTTCTGGGTAAACTGCTATTCCATCAGATTTCCTTTTGAAAATTGAAAGAAAATGCTTCACAAATCAACTTGTCTCATGTCTTAAAGCTTTAGGTTGTTGGAATAGAGTTTATCCGGTAAGAGATTTTTGTCTTCCTGAGTTCATAGTTTGATCACCTTAAGCTTGGTTTGTCTAGTGCATTTTCAAGTATAGATAGTAACTTTAGCTAATTCAGTCGTTTTGGCCATAAGTATAGATAGTAACTCTATTTGCTGGAAATCTGTCAAAACGCGG
>NC_028638.1:8659914-8677944 GCF_001406875.1 Solanum pennellii | reverse complement strand
TCACTTGTATGTATGTAAATATATTATATATATTTGTGCTACATGTAGGCTTATAAATGTTGAAGTTACACTTTGTAAGTGTTGCTCTAGGTAGATAAAAAGTTACACTTTGAAAGTGTTGCAATAGATGACCAATAAAAGGCAACACTTTTTAAGTGTGACCAATAAATCTGAAAAGGCAACGCTTTTAAGTGTAGTCTAACAAAAAATAGGTGTTGCTAATGCACGTCTTCAAAGCGTGCCCTTATACCTATTTGGCTACGCTTTATAAGTGTAGCCAAAGATGGCAACATTTAAAAAGTGTTGCCTAATGTCAAAGGTTACGCTTCTTTTGGGAAGCCCCTAAAAAGTGTTGCTGAATGTCCAAAAGTGTAGCCTTTTATTAAAGGCCACACTTTTTGCTAGTTTAGGCTACACTTACATGGTGTTGCTGTAGGCCGAAAATGTTGTAGTGGTTCAACTATAAATAACAAAAGTAATGCGGAAGCTCCAAAAGTTATTAAGTAACCAATTTAAATAAGTTTCTAAAGTTTAATACTTATTATCCCAAAATCTGATAGTCATCACATCAAGGACATCTATTTCAAATTACCAAGTCTAAGAGTGTTTAAGAAACCAAAATAAGCAAAAAGATGGTCCATGTCTGAAATTCTAAGACATCAAGACGTGAATGAGAGAATCCAGCACGAGTTAGAATTAATAGCTCACCCTGAATTCTGATGTGCTGGAGACTGGCTAGAGCTGAGGGCGAGTCGAATTCGACGGTACACTTGCTGCACTCCACAAAAGAACAGAGAAGAAAGTACAAGTAGGGGTCAGTACAAGGAACACGTACTGAGTAGGTATCATCCGCCAACTCAAAATAGAAATCAATATATATTGAATAATAATATAAAATCAACTACAATACTTAACAGGTGGCAAGCAACAAAACACATGAACCATTGACAACAACACCATAACAGGTACTAAAAGAATGTTTGCCGTGTGATTCTCATTCACTGAATAATCAATATATACAAAAGTGTACAAGCCTAATTTTAGGCAAGAGATAATTACGGAGATTATTATCAATTACATAGATAATAATCAATTACAAAGATAATTGCTAAATATAAAAGATGACAACTAATTAGAATATTTACCAAAAGATATTGTACAATAAATAGATTATTTCCATAATCTATCACACCCCCGCAGTCGAAACGGGAGATTTACGAATGTTGAGACTGTGCCGGAAAGGATCGAATTCGCTCTTCAAGAAACTGCTCCGCTTCGCTTTTTGTATCAATGTCCAATTCCGTAATAGAAAAATGTTGCGCAAAATATTGGAAATCTTTCGCAGCTGATAGATGGATGAATATACATTTGATGGCATCAAATAATACCCGAGGGAGACTTTTAGTAAAAATGTCGGCAAGCTGATAACGAGATGGTACATGTAGTACTCGAACCTCACCCCGTTGAACTTTCTCACGAACAAAATGTATGTCCATCTCAATATGTTTGGTACGTTGATGTTGTACCGGATTACTGGAAAGATAGATGGCACTTACATTATCACAGTAAACCAATGTAGCCTTGGAAATAGGAAAACCTAGCTCGAAAAGTAAGTTTCGAACCCAACATGATTCAGAGACTACATTTGCAACCCCACGATACTCTGCTTCAGCACTAGACTTAGACAGAGTTGGTTGTCGTTTTGCTGACCAAGATATCAGGTTATCACCTAGAAACACACAATAACCTGACGTAGAACGACGAGTGTCGGGACACCCGCCCCAGTCTGCGTCCGTGTAGGACAAAAGAGAACTAACAGATGACTTAGACATGTGCAAACCATAGTTAAGCGTACCTTGAACATAGCGAAGAACACGCTTTAAAGCATTCATATGCTCAACCCGTGGAGCATGCATAAACAGACAAACTTGTTGAACAGCATAAGAAATATCCGGACGAGTAAAAGTCAAGTATTGCAAACCCCCACACAGACTACGATAGTGAGTAGCATTCTCATAAAGATCGCCGGATGAAGAACTCATTTTCCCTTTGGAATCAACAGGAGTAAGAGATGGTTTGCAAGAAGTCATACCTGCTTTAGCAATAATATCCTGAGCATATTTCTTTTGAGACAAAAATAAACCAGATTTGTCCCGGGAGACAGCAATACCTAAGAAATAGCTCAGTGGACCCAAGTCTTTCATAGCAAATTCAGATGCAAGGCGAGAAATAATTCGAAGCCTAAGAAATTCTGAAGAAGCAGTTAAGATAATATCATCAACATAAAGTAGGATAAAAGCAGTTTCAGTACCATGGCGAAAAATGAACAATGAATTATCAGATTTGCTATGGGAAAATCCAATGGACGCCACAAAATCAGCAAACCTTTGATACCAAGCTCGGGGGGCTTGTTTGAGACCGTAGAGAGACTTACGGAGAAGACAAACATGATCAGGTCGACTAGGATCCTTGAACCCCATTGGTTGGTACATGTAAACAGTCTCATTTAAATTACCATGTAAGAAAGCATTTTTAACATCCAATTGATGAATTGGCCAAGACTTGGATAAAGCAATACTAAGCACCACCCGAATAGTAGCTGGTTTAACAACCGGACTAAAAGTCTCATCACAGTCAATACCTTCCCTCTGTGTCTTACCATCACCAACAAGACGAGCCTTATGTCTTTCAAAAGAACCATCAGACTTAGTCTTATGCCGAAAAATCCATAGAGACCGAATAATATTGACATCAGACGGTCGCGGGACTAAATCCCAAGTACCATTTTTAATAAGAGCATCATACTCTTCCTGCATAGCAATTTTCCAATTATGGTCACGAATGGCCTGAACAGGGTTCTTCGGAATGGGTGATATGGAGGTAGTAGTATGATTGGCCTGGTCATGGTATTTAGGATTCAGTTTAAAAATTCCATGTTTGCTACGGGTGTTCATGGAATGCGATGGTTGAGAGGAGTGGGAAGAGGATGATGTGATGGCAAAAGGTGGTGGTTGCCTATCATTGGCAGCGGGTACAAAAGGGTGCATCCCCTGCTGTACGTTGACAGGTGGAGTGCACGGTTGGCTGGGGTGGGAGTGCAGCTCGGCATTAGCAGCGGGTACAGGAGGTAGGCTGCCACTGCCTTGCTGCAGGGGGTTCCGCAGGAGGGTCGCGGTTTGCTGGGTATGGTCGCGAGTGTGCTGCGGGGAAGGGGAAGGCAGGGTAGGCTGCGGGCTGGCTGCGGTATGGGTGTCCTGGCCGCGGGTGGGGTGCGGTACAGGCTGTGAAGTAGCATCCAAGGGAGCAATACCCGACTCAAGAATAGAACGATACATAGGAATGTCCGAAGGACTGGAAGTGTCACTTAAGAAATCATATGTATGAGGGAGGGGAGTGTGTACCTTAGAGAATGGAAAAACCGACTCATCAAACCACACATGCTTGGCTATTATAATACGACGACTCGACATATCAAAACACTTATACCCCCTATGATTGGATGGATATCCAAGAAAGACACATGGAGTAGACCGGGATTGGAGTTTATTTATCTTGGAAGAGGGAATCAAAGGATAACATAAACACCCAAAGACACGTAGATGTGAATAATCCGGAGTTTTTTGATATAAGATCTGAGTAGGTGATTTATAACCAAGTATTTTTGTGGGCATGATATTGTGAAGGTATGTAGCCATTTCAAGTGCATGATGCCAAAAAGAAGGAGGCATAGAAGCATGACAAAGGAGCGTACGAACAACATTGTTAATCGTTTTAATTTTTCGTTCCGATTTGCCATTTTGAGGAGAGGTGTATGGACATGAGAATCTAAAATGCATTCCATATTTTTGACAAAATTGCTTAAAGGGATCATTTTCAAATTCACGGCCGTTATCACATTGGAAAGCTTTAATTTCTCTCTCAAATTGAGTTCGAATATAAGTTCGGACACGAATAAAAAGATTATAGACTTGAGATTTAGAAGAAATAGGAAACGTCCATAAAAAATTCGTGTAATTATCAAGAAAGAGAACATAATACTTATGACCAAGTGAGCTAAGAATCGGAGATGTCCATAAATCACTGTGAATAATGTCAAAAGGCATAGTAGTATGAGATAAAGAATCTGTAAAAGGCGTTTTTATTAATTTTCCCAATGGGCAAGAATGACAAATATCGTTTGAAGCCTTATTACATTTGATAAGATTACTACTACGCAGACTACTAAGAATTGCATGTCCCGGATGACCTAAACGGGAATGCCATAAACTAGGAGAGACAACTGCAAAAGCTGAAGGGGTGGTAGGTGAAATGATTTGACGATCAGTGAGAAAAGGATAGAGATCGCCACTGCTATTACACCTCACTATTTTGCTCCCCGTCTGCAAATCCTTCACAGAAAACCCAAACGGATCAAATTCAACAGAAACATGATTGTCAGTGGTGAATTTTCTAACTGATATTAGGTTTTTAATAATTTTTGGGACATGAAGGACATTTTTGAGTTGAAGAGTGTTTTGGTTTAGACATTCGTGACCATAACCTTTAATAGGTATTTTACTACCATTGCCAACAGTAATAGCATTATTAGCATGATTACTCAAATTAAAATATGGAGATAAGTTACCTTGGGAATTCGTCATGTGAGAGGTTGCCCCGGTATCCATATAGTAATTTGGATCGGTGAGAGACATTGTGTGCATAGCTTGTTCAATGTTGGTAGGAACAGAACCCGGATGAGAAGATGGAGCGCTTGAGAAGTACGCTTGATTAGGTCGAGACCCGAGGATGCCTTGAGAAGGAGGCTGGTACGGCCTTGCCCCTGTCCACGGGTTTGGGCCCGGACCCTGGGCTGGGTACGGACAAGGTGGGGTTGCCCAAGGGCCATTGCCCCAGTACGGCCATGGGGGAAACATCCACCCCATGCCCTGCTGCTGCTGCTGTTGGGAGGAGGCGCCACCTTGGCGCGGTTGCTGCTGCTGCGAAGATTGTTGCTGCTGCTGGTTGTTCCGGCCGGCACCACCTTTGCCCTTGCCGCCGCTGCCTTTCCCTTTACCCTTGGCTCTACCTCGTGAATTCCCTCCTTTAGAAGATGAAGAATGATCACTAGAAGGGTGTGACGCTGTGGAAGAGGCGGTGAGAAGAGCCTCCTCGCGAGCTTCAATTGCAAGGTCCGAAGAGTTACTTTGTTCCTCTAGTTCAAGCATGGAACGTAGAGTATCAAAGGAAGGCAAGGGACTAATATGTCGAACAGATGTACGAAAAGGCTTATACTCCTCCGAAAGCCCTTTCAAAAGTTGAAGCGCCATCCGATTGTCGGATACCTTATCACCCACGTTTCGTAAACTGTCAGCAAGGGTTTTGAGACGAGTGCAATAAGGTTTAACACCATCAAATTGTTCGAGTTTGGTGTTAGTAAACTGCGCATCAAGGTTAAGTGCCCGGGCAGACTTGTTGTTGTGGAAAAAATTTTCTAAACGATTCCATGTATCAATTGCCTTATCATCAGCATCAATAATGGAATTTAAGAGATCGTTAGAAATAGTACCATAAATCCACTGTCGAACAATATCATCAAGTCGGTGCCAGAGAGCTGCATCAGAAGAATTCGGAGCCGGTTTCTCTTTATCAGCATCGGATTCCGTAGCAACCGGAGTAATATGATCAATCACCATATAAGCACGGCAATGGAGTTTGAACAAAGTAGACCAGTTGTTGTATTGGGAACCGTCATATTCAAGAACAACAGGTACGTGGGTCTTGATATTAGTGACAAGAGTAGCGGGATGAATTTTCTGAGATTCGGCCATGGTGGATAGCCGTGTGAGAATAAGAAGATTAGAGAAGAAGAAAAAGCGGAAGAGAGAATTAGGTCAGAAAAGTAACCTAGACTCGTGATACCATAAAAGAATGTTTGCCGTGTCATTCTCATTCACTGAATAATCAATATATACAAAAGTGTACAAGCCTAATTTTAGGCAAGAGATAATTACGGAGATTATTATCAATTACATAGATAATAATCAATTACAAAGATAATTGCTAAATATAAAAGATGACAACTAATTAGAATATTTACCAAAAGATATTGTACAATAAATAGATTATTTCCATAATCTATCAGGTACACCATCCATCACAACATCAAGCACACTTATGAGGACTCATGCCTCCACACCATACTCATTTGAAGGATAGGTTCTTTGAGGTTAAGTATATTAAGTTACTTCAAGATTCCTTTCCTTTAATGTTATCATGTCGGAACGTGACACTCCGATCCCATATACCGTGTCGAAATGAGACTCTCCGATCCCATAATACCGTATCGCAACATGACACTTCGATCCAATAATACCGTGTCGGAACGTGACACTACGATTCAATTATCTTATTATTTTATTTCATCAATCCTTCTTTATTCAAGGCGTCATTTTACTAGAGAGGATTTAAGATTAGAGATTCAACAGTCTCATAATTTTAGGCCAGCCACAAACCACACAATCAAGTACATAGGAGACTTTACAATATCACTCAATACATATCAATCGCTATTTAGAGTTTATCTATCAAATAGAAATAAACCATAACCTACCTCCACCGAAGAACCGAAGTCAAACAACTACTTCTCCAACGCTTTTCCTTTTCTTATTGCCTCTGAACCCTTCCAATCTATCAAATATATATATATGCATAAGGTGTAAGTTGACAATTCCATAAACACTCAAATCATTCTATGTTCATCCTAGACCCAAAAACTCACCTATTTATATAATCAATTCCCTAAAGTTCAAACCTAAGGGTAGGTCTTAATTCCTCTAATTAACATAACTTTAATGAAATTTAAACAATTCGATACACCTAATATTTAATTATCTATCTTAATATATTAAACTCTATTTATAAGATGATGGTAAATAGTAAACTTCAAAATTAAGCCACTGATTACGAAAACTAGTAGCAACTATATACTGAATGTAAGCCTCTATGACTATCACATAATAATTGCAAATATTAACTAATGCTTGACTATTTCAATTTGTATGGAAAAAAAAATTGAAAACCCAGACATAAGCAAAAATAACAATTTGAATGATTCAATTGGTTATAAACCCATAACATTAACACCCTATTCCATAAATAACCATTACTGTTCAATTGCACAAAAATATAATATATAATAACCTTCCCTGCAACATTAAATTTTAAGCATTAATTGTTTCACCTTTAATCTCACCGATCATCATGCCTACAACTTTGTATTTTTCCAATTATGTTATCTTTTTGCACACTAACCAAAAGAAATAATTCTATATTCACTACAATTATATGCAAACCCAATTTCTCCAAATCAGAATATAATTATAACAATAATAATTTCCACATCTACACAATTCATCAAATTCACATATGCATACTAAACTTACCTGAAGCACTCCTTCGCCTCCTTAGAGATTGTGCCGCCGTTCCTCTTAGGTTTCGAACTCAAGATAGGAATTCCTAATAATTATTATTATTAGGATTAATTATAATAAATGGTAAAAGTGATCCACTATAAATTTTAATGATATTTTCTTTAACCACCTACTAAATAATTATTAAAATTATTCCACCAATTTAATAATATAATTACGAATAGTTCAAAATACCTATTTAGAATCTATCGGGAAGTCTTTTATGAAATAAAAAGCTCCAATATTTAAAACGACCAAATGAGTCAGTACATTAACATTTAGAAGAGGCATGATTAGGACGATCAATGACAATTTTCAAATTGTAAACATTATTTATTGGCAAAGTTTTGAATCTATAATTGTACAATTAATGGTCAAAATAATTTTTTAGGAGAATTCAATTTTCCTTTTCAAGAGTCACAAAAAGTTGTGTTCATGTGTGGCCCCACAAATTCATTTTGTTTTATTTTTAAAAAATAATTTGTATTTATTTGATTATAATAATATGAAAAAATATATCTTTATATTATTGATAATTCAATTGCTCGTCTACATTTAATACTACTACAACATATTCAGTATAATCCTACAATATTTCATGTATGTAATTTTCTTTTTTATTATATATAATATTTTTGAAAATAAGTATTCATATAGTCTTATTTAACTTATTTATCTCCAAAATAATATTTATCTTATCTACAAAAATGTAACTTAAATAACAAAACAAAAATATCACAATTCTAAAGATATAAAAAAAAGGGGGAAAAAAGAGTTCTGCATAATTGTGTGTTTAGACAAATAAATTCTATCATATATAAGAGTCATGATTAGAACGACCAATAACAATTTTATAATCTTAAACGTTATTTATGGGCAAAATTATAAATTTATAATTGTACAATTAATGGTCAAAATATTTTCTAGACGAATCAAGTTTTCCTTTTCAAAAGTCACCAAAAATTTTGTTTCATGTGTGGCCCCACAAACTCATTTTGTTTTATTTTTAAAAATCAATTTGTATTTGTTTGATTATGATAATAATATGAAAAATATATACCTTTATACTCTTGACAATTCAAATTGTTCATCTACATTTATTATTGCTACAACATATTCAGTATAATCTTTCAATCGTCCATGTATGTAATTTTCTTTTTTATTATATATACAATTTTTTAAAACATAAGAACTCATATAGTTTTATTTAACTTATTTATCTCCAAAATAATATTTATTTTATCTTTAAAATTGTGACTTAAATAAGAAAACAAAATATCATAATTCTAAAGAGATAAAAAAAAAAGGAAAAAGAAAAAAAGATAGAGTTCTGCATAAATGTAGTTTAAGAAAAAAAATAATGATCGCATAATTGTAGTTTAAGAAAACACATAACGAATTATCTATTATATGGAAGAGATAAGATAAGGACGACCAACGATAATTTTTTAATTATAAACATTATGTATGGGCAGAGTTATAAATTTGTAATTGTATAATCAATGATCAAAAAAAATTCTAGGATATTCCAATTATCTTTCTCAAGAGTCACAAAAAGTTCTGTTCATATATTCTCACAAATTCATTTTGTTTTATTTTGAAAAATTAATTTGTATTTGTTTAATTATACTAATAATGTGAAAAATATTTATATCTTTATACTCTTGACAACTCAAATCGTTCATCTATGTTTATTACTACTATAATATATTCAATGTATATATTCCTACAATTTTTCATGTATGTAATTTCCTTCTTAATTATATATAATGTTTTTTTAAACATAAGTATTGACATAGTTTTATTTAACTTATTTTATCTGAAAATTAATATTTATTTTATCTTTAAAAATTGTTACTTAAATAAGAAAATAAAAATATCACAATTCTAAAGAGATTAAAAAAATAGAGTAGATAATGCAAGAGTTAAAAAAAATGACAAAACAATGACTGCATAATTGTTGTTTAAGAAAATACATAACCAATTAGCGGGATAAATTTTGAAATAGCATAAATAACTGAGATAAAAAAATTAATTTGACATAGAATCATATACTTAGGAAACTTCCATAATAGATAAACTACGGATTGACCGTCATATACTAATGAGTGCACTTTTTAGTCTTGATTTATAATTTTACAATCTTGAATTATGATAAATTAGTGTCATTCGTCAAGAGTAAGGAGCATATTAAATATTCAAATTAAGTTACTTTATTACCTTATTTATATTAAAATTTTGGTTATTATCAACATAATATTGAAAAAAAATACTATAAAAATAACCGTAAATTTTTTTTAGTATTTTCATTTTAAATTTTGATAAAAGGCAAAATAGTTGCAAAAACTTAAATTTTATAAATATAAATTGATCTATAGTTTGTACTCATTCCATTTTGATTTACGTAATGTTTATTTCACTTAATATAACATATAGAAGAATGATGATTAGCACGACCAATGACAATTTTGTAATTTTAAAAGTTATTTATGGCCAAAGTTATAAATTAATAATTGTACAATTAATAGTCAAAATAAATTTCTAGGAGAATTCAATTTTCCTTTTCAAGAGTCACAAAAAACAAATTCATGTGTTGCCTCACTTATTTTTAAAAATAAGTTTGTATTTGTTTTATTATAATAATGATATGAAATATATATATATATACACACTATTGGTGATTCAAATTGTCCATCTACCTTTATTACTACTACAACATATTCAGTATAATCCTACAATCTTTCATATATGTAATTTTATTTTTAATTATATATAATGTTTTTAAACAATGTACAAAGAATTCATATAGTTTTATTTAACTTATTTATACTCAAAATAAATCTTTTTTATCTTAAAAAAATTATGATTTAAATAAGAAAACAAAAATATCACAATTCTAAAGAGATAAAAAAGAAAAAGAAAAAAAGATAAAGTTTTGCATAATTGTACTTTAAGGAAAAAATAATTATTATTTAGAAGAGTCATAATTAGGACGACCAATGACAATTTTGCGATTTTAGACATTATTTATGAGCAAAGTTATAAATTTATAATTGTATATTAATGGTCAAATGATTTTATGAAGAATCCAATTTTCCTTTTAGTCACAAAAAATTTTGTTTCATGTGTGACCCCACAAACTCATTTTGTTTTATTTAAAAATCAATTTGTATTTGTTAGATTATAATAACAGTATGGAAAATATACACCTTTATACTCTTGACAATTCAAAATGTTCATCTACATTTATTATTGTACAACATATTCAGTATAATCATACAATCTTTCATTATATATGTAGTTTCTTTTTTTATTAAATATAAGTATCATATTGTGTTATTTGACTAATTTATCTCCAAAATAATATTTAGTTTATCTTTAAAAATTATGACTTAAATAAAAAAAAATCAAAATTTTAAAGAGATAAAAAAAAGAAAAAAGAAAAAAAAGGATAGAGTTCTGCATCATTGTAGTTTAAGAAAAAAAAGAAAAAATCATGATTGCATAATTATAGTTCAAGAAAACACATAACCAATTATCTATTGTATAGAAGAGTTAAGATTAGGACAACCAACAACAATTTTATAATTTTAAACATTATTTATTGTTAGAGTTATGAACTTATATTGTTTAATTAATGGTCAAAATAATTTTCTAGAATAATCTAATTTTTCTTTTCAAGGGCACATAAAGTTTTGTTTCATGTATGGACCCATAAATTCATTTTGTTTCATTTTGAAAAATTAATTTGTATTTGTTTGATTATAATAATAATGTGAAAATATTTATATATTTATACTCTTGACAATTCTAATCGTTCATCTATGTTTATTACTATTACAACATATTCAATATATATAATCCTACAATCTTCCATGTATGTAATTTCTTCTTTAATTATATATAATGTTTTCTAAACATAAGTATTGACATAGTTTTATTTAACTTATTTTATCTCTAAAATAATATTCATTTTATCTTAAAAAATTGTGACTCAAATAAGAAAATAAAAATATCACAATTTTAAAGAGATAAAAAAAAATAGAGTTGATAATGTAAGAATTAAAATATGACAAAATAATGAATGCATAATTGTAATTTAAGAAAACACACAACCAATTAGCAGGATAAATTTTGAAATAGTGTAACACTCTGTATCCAAAACAGACCAAAAATCAGTTTTTCAGAAATCTGCAGGTGCAATCGACGATCACTATCGACGGACCGTAGTCTGATCTACGGCCCGTACTACAGCTCCGTCGGTTTCTACTGTAGTCCCTCACAAACTCAGTTCAGAAAATTTGGCTAAGTCCTGATCGACAGACGGATCGACTGTCCATAATTTAGACTACGGTCCATAGTTTGTGTCCATCGATCAACACCCCATTTATACAGCCTCTGACAAGAACTACAATTGACCAGTACGGTCCGTAGATGGACTTACGGATCATAGGTATGACCGTAGGTGAAAATTAGCAGACAGTTAGGGAAAAAATGCAGTTGGGTCAACTTCAATTAATCATAACTATTAGGTGTTCCATAATCTATGAAATAATAGATAATTGAATTAGCTTTCCATAGCCACCGAGTTTGCTAAAATTAGACCTCAGAGTAAAAAGTTATGCCCATTTTAGTAAAGGCCACTCGAACAGACCCAACCTACGTCCCAAACGACGGCCGTCGATTGAACGACGGCCCGTCACTCCAGGTCTTCGTTTGGTCCAACAACAATTAACTCAGGCGTCTTTTGATCTTTTTCCACTTTGTTTAAATCCTAAGATACGTCGTTTTGACCCTAAATCATCAGATTTTAGTCAGTTTAAGACTAGAAACATAACTAAAACTTACATAAGTCAAAATCATAAATCAAAACTTAGAAACTTAGAAGCAAGAAAGGAGAAAAGGGTCAAGAACCCTAGTTCAAGAATGCAACATGTTTCCAACAGTTCCAGCTCCAAAATCTAAATATTTCTCCGTGGATTTCATCACCAAGTATGTGGGATTTCACTAGTGGGTTTCTTTCACCCATTGGGTCCCTAGTTTTCAATCAGATTCTTGATTCCCATATCATGATTAGACCTAGGGTTTCTAGAACTTCATGATTTAATTAGTTATATGTTCAAAACAGATTTTCATGTTATTATTCAGTTTATCTCATGAATTTCAGAACCCTAGCTATGTATTTCTTTAGTTCTTGAATTAATTGTTGCATTCTATGTTTGCATGTTTAGTTTTGAGCTATCGAGTATTTACAGAAATTTAGTCATAATCTGTTAATTACATAATTCATTGGGAGTAGTATAATACCGAGTTGGACTAGGATTCAGCGTACCCAATTAGTCCTAGAACTACCAGCTAAGGTTTGTAAGTCCCCTCTATGGGCAATCAGTTTAGTGATCACGTCATCATGCATTTATACCTTTGTAAGGGTATATTGGGTCCTCTCGATGGGGAGTATACATCGGACTCCACATTTAGCTCATGTAATTTTATTGTCGGTTATTGGTAGTTCCCACAAGTCAGTCAGACTCTCTTGCATTAACCATATTTATAGTTCAGTTAGTATTCAGTCTCAGCATGTTATAAATTTGGTCATTGCATCCAGTTAGCTCATAATTCAGCAAATCATGTTCAGATTTTTATACTTATTTTTGTGCTTGTTCAGTTATGTTTTATTTCAGCTTTACTCTATCCTACATGCTCCGTACCTTCAAGTACTGACGCATACATATGCTACATCTTCTCGTGATGTAGGTTCAGATTCTCAGCATTCATATCGCGCTTAGATCGATTTTCGATCTCCATTTCAGCAGGTTCAATGGTGAGTCCTCATTCTCCGGGGACAATTGTCATGAGTTTCTTTTTAGTATTTAGTCCTTTCCTTTCAGTTTTTGCTAGACTTAGCCGGGGCCTATCCCAGCATTTCTGGTCAGTTTAGAGACTATTTTCTTAGTTTCAGCTTAGTATTGAGTTAACATTTTTTTTGTATTAAACTCACAGTTTTCAAATATTTCAGCTATAGAATATGGGTATTCCCCATCTTTTCATTTTAAATTATGATTTAGCTTACGCATCAGTTATTTTCTTTAGTATGCTCATAATCATGCAAGTTGGGTTAGCTTGGGATCACTTGTGATCCTAGGTTCCGTGTCCGCGTCTCAGGGGTAGCTCGGGGCATGACAAATAGTATCAATAAATGAGATTAAAAATTAATTTGACATAAAATTATCTATCATATACTTGGAAAACTTCCACATTAGATAAACTAGTATTGACCTTTATATAATAGTGAATTACACTTTTTAGTCTTGATTTCTACTTCTTACAATCTTGAATGAGGATAAATTAGTGTCATTCATCGAGAGTAAGGAGAATGTTAAATATTAGATTATGAATGCTTTACACTTAAAAATAAATTTTTACTCATTGTTGTCAATACTTGGTTTTAAAAATTAAGTTTATTTATTACCTTATTCATATTAAAATTTGGTTATAATAAACATAATATTGATAAAAAAATTCTATAAAAACTAATCGTGAAAAGGCTTTAGTATTTTCATTTAAAACTTTGTTAAAAGGCACAATACAAAAACTTAAATTTTATAAATATAAAATTGATCTAAAGTTTGTACTCATTCCATTTTGACTTATATAATGTTTATTTGACTTAACATGAAATTTCTTTTTTTTTAAAAAAAAGCTTTTAAAACTTGTGATCTAAAACAAACCATAGATGTTCATATAACTATAAATCATCTCACTAAGAATAAAATGAATATTTTAAAGTCAAAATGTTAATAAACATATTAATAGATCATTCTTTTGAAATTGACTAAAAGAAGAATATGTAACATAAATTAAAGTAAAAATTATATAAATATTCTTAGTGTTAAGAGTT
Source organism: Solanum pennellii (assembly GCF_001406875.1). Taxonomy (NCBI): domain Eukaryota; kingdom Viridiplantae; phylum Streptophyta; class Magnoliopsida; order Solanales; family Solanaceae; genus Solanum; species Solanum pennellii. Next base: position 8,663,598 of record NC_028638.1, on the reverse strand, counting down.
AATTACATGTCACGACCCAGACTAAAGCATTTAATAAGTTACAGAAGGAAGTTAAATACTAAAAGAAATAGGGGGTTCCCATAAACTTCAAAAAGTCTATCAACTAAAACGAATGTGGAAGTAACAACTAAAACATGTAATGCAATGTACCAAAACATCTAACAATGAACCAAAAGTTTAAACAGGAAGGGTACAACCACATACTAACATACTAATAACTAACTAGAAAGTCTAAGTTCGAAATGTGGACATAAACGAAAAGAGAACTCATGGCATTCTAAGCGAGGTTCGTCAATAGTCATCTAAAGATGTCTTGTACTCAACAAAGAAAGAACAAGTGGTGTATCAGTACACAACCACCGTGTACTGGTAGGATCATGCAGCTATCCCACTAAGTGCAATATATAGAAGTCATTACAGCAATATAATCACATGCATAGGTCAAACATGTACAATATTATCAACATTTACGAACAAGGTACAATTTTCACATATCTCAAGATGCACAATTATAACAAATTATTGATCCTCTCATTGAACCCAAACTCAAACTGTTAGCATATCATAACGTGATATCCAATGTGATATTTATGCCAGAGCGTGGAAATCGGTCCAATAATTATGTCAAAACGTGACAATCGATCCAAGTTAGTGTGTCAGAACGCAACATTTGATACAATGTAACACTCCGAAAAGTCAAGACCTAATCTAGATCCTAACACAAGTATCTAGGGGTTTAGATAATTTTTTAAGAGCTAAAAATAATGTTTATAAGTCATCTGAGGAGTTTTAGAGCCAAGACGTCAAAGAACGTCCATGACATCTGAAAACTAGCTAAATTAAACTAGTTGACGTCGCTATGTTTGGTGAAGGTTTGAGAGGGTCAAATGAAGTCTAAAACTTGTAAAAAGACTTTAAATAGGTATAATATAGTATATAGGGTCTAAACATCGATAACGACTCCACAAGGACCACCTGACTGGTCCTTGAGGAGGAACCCAACATGGGTAGGCAGGCTGCCAGAGCAGCCTGCGCAAGTCGAAAATCAAGGGGCTTCTGAGCGACGCGCAGCCCATATGAGGTCCACTGCCTCAGTTCAATTTTTCAAAATAAAATTGGTAATTAGCCTCGCAACGCGGAGCTACTTTCCAGATTCGCAAAAATCGTATTTTAAGCATTTTGACTTCACAAAAAGACCCATTTAAGTGAGGGGTCTTTTGGGTAATTTAGGGGGTGATTATACATAGCCTAACGGTCATTTTTAAGTCATTTTTCACTCACCTAAACAGAACTTCCAAAACAAACCAAAAAGCTCTCATTTCTCTCTACTTTCTCTCCCCCCAAATCCTCCAATGAAGAAGGAAGAAAGCTTGAGGAAGAAGGTCAATTTCTCTAGGATTTCACTTCAATTTCGTGGATTAATATTCATTAAGGTATGGGTTCGTCACTCTTGGGAATACTTTCCTCAAGAGGTCCTTTCAAAGTTCATTTCTAAATCACCCAATTCCAAGGGTTTTCCAATTTTAATGGGTTTTCTTCTAAACTTCAAATTGATGATTGATCTTGATTAATTGTGATTACTTATGACTAATTGAGTATAGATTGTTGGTTAATTGATGTTAAGTGATTGAATTTCATGAAGATCATGTCCCTTACCCAATTTCCCCAAATATTGGATCTTGATGGTAAATTGATAGGAATTGAAGTATGAATTGATCATTAGACTTGTTTTACCTATTCTAATTCATGTATGGATTAACTAGGGTAACGTATTGTTGGGATTGGATCAAATTCTTGATGAATTCATAATGAACCCTATTTCCCCTAACCCTTAGTTATGAATTGATGTTAATTGGATAGTGATGATGCAATTGACCTAGTTCTTGTGTTAATTACTATTGATTGATGTTACTACACCTATTGTTGGATGTAATTGGTTGGTGGATGGTAATACCATGATGATGGCTATTGAAGGAGATTGAGTAAGTCTTCACTATCCTAACCTCTACTTCAATTATGATGACTTGTGCTTGATGATGTAGTTCAATTGAAGCATGACTTGTGATAAGCCTAAGTAGGTGTTGGTATGATGTTGAATTGAAATGCCTTGACTATGTGATTGTGAGATTATGTTTAAGATGACATTATATAAGTTTGGTTATGAAGTACCTATGTGCCTTATTATGACATGATGTTGATATTATGCTAATCTCACATATGAGGGTTGCCATGAAAGCATATTCTCATGCAATTCCTAATGAGCTAATGACAATGACTATACAAGGGATTAGACCCTATGACCTAAACTAAGCTTATGATTGATAAAGAAAGACATTTCAAAAGGGACTCTAGCTTAGCACCGAGTGATCTTGTAGATGAGGGGTGACACCTTCCCAAGGAGGGAAGGTAGGGTTCACCATAGTCCATACGGGGTGGATAGCCTCATAGTCCAAAAAGGGCATAGAGTGATGTTTTCATGACAGCCTCCAAGCTCCATAAACTATGTTGCCACAATAGGAATACTAGCTAGTGGATCCACCTAGATGCTATGTTCATGTTTAGTTCTACTTTGGCCGGTAGACCACCTTCCATCGGTGTAAGGTTTTACAACACTGAATTCCAGACTTAGCTCTTGTGGTCTATGTCGGTTAAGGAAAGTGTTCCCGAAAGTAAAATGACGTAATGGACTATACACTAACTAGGGTGACTTGAGAGGTTTAACTTAGCCTAGGTAGGGGTATGAGACTCTACCTATGTCTTGCACTAGTTTACCTTAAGGGACTCCTTAGGAGGTTGTTCTTGTGTTCTTATAATGTATATCATATGAATATGATGACTTTACATGTTGATGATCCTATACGTTGTTAGTTTCATTTATGAACATGTTTGTTGGCCTATATTGCTAAATGTGATAATGACTACTATTGATAATATGCTATATTGAGTTGGACGCTACTTATGATCCTTTGTTTGGTTTACTTGATTGAGTAAGGTTATGGGGTTGTACTTGGTCATTGAACTTGTAGGCTTAATGATGAGTATGAGTAAGGTTTTGCTTATTTTATGATAATATGAACTCTTATACATGTTTGTTGATGTTATGACTTGATGTTGGAGTTTTCTTGATTGTGTAATCAATTACGTGGATATACATGTTGACTCGACTATACTTGTTAATGTTGGTCTTGTGTTGTACATGGTTTGTACTTATAGATTATGTAAGTATTGTCTTATATGAGTTCTTGATTGTGCATAAATCTTTTCAAAGTACTTTGGCATGGACTTGAATAAATGTCCTCTTTAGCATGACTTTACTTGTTTATGTGCATATACTCATACTCAGTACAAGTGTGTACTAAACCCATGTATATGTTTACTACAAATTGTAGTATCCGGACGTTGAGCTTAGTTGAATGCCATTGAAGACTACTTGGACACTTTCCAAGTGTTTTGGTAGGTCCTCACTTTCCGAGGACAACATCATTGTCAAGCCACTAATGTTATTGTAGTTTTAAGACTTCTATGTTCTTTCCTTTTCATTGAAGACGTTTATTGTAATATCTTATATGTGACTTCTATCATTGATATATGGGCTATGCCCAATTATTATACTCTTGTTTAGATGATTATGATATGAGACACCCGTTTTAAGACAATATCATATCTTTTATATATATATATATA
>NC_028638.1:8651617-8659448 GCF_001406875.1 Solanum pennellii | reverse complement strand
ATATATGTATATATATATATATATATATATATATATATATATATATATACAATAAAAGTAGAAGACTATGTAATCTTCATATACGAAGGGTCTATGTATATCAGATATGAATATAATGTGTATGTAGAGGTCTATGTAAATCTATGTAGAAGTTAACAAAAAGTTTTAAATTTTCCACAATTTAACCTATGAAATGTAATGGCGAATTCCAAGAGGTTAGTATTAGTCCTCTTCTAGGATGACGACACCAGTTACTTCTAGGGGGTGCTCCCCGGATAAGATAAACTTGGTATCAGAGCATGAGGTTGAATATCTTTAGGATTGATATTGGTTCTTATTCATAATTGTGAAGCGCCCCACACTTATGAGTGAGAAGCTATATGATTCTTAGGAAATTCTCATCTTCTTGGAAATCCAACGTCGTGCATCTAGAGTCTACTTTATGTGTGCTTTCACCTAAACCTTGTATTGTGGTTATAGGTATGAATACTCGAAGGGCAGCCGCATGAAAACTTGATGAAGAGATTTTTAATGCCGGAGTTTCTCCCCGTGGAAATCAAGATCCTCCTCTTGAAGAAGTTGGCCTTGTTGGATGGGGACATAAGGGCAACCTTTCTCCAAATGGCCCAGGTCATTACTACACAAGAACAAGCCGTCAATACTCAAGCTCAAGACATGAAGCAAATCAGGAGGTGGTACCCCGAGGAAACCAACATGTGAGAACCACGGCCTCCCGTTTGAGGGATTTCACAAGGATGAATCCCCCCTACTTTCTATGGGTCCAAAGTGGAGGAATACCCCCAAGAGTTCATTGATGAAGTCTAAAATATCCTCTATGCTATGGGTTTGACTACTAGTGAAAAGGCCGAGTTAGCCACCTACTAACTCAAGGACGTGGCCTAAACTTGGTACGTCCAATGGAGACACAATAGGCCTTTGAGAGATGGTCCGGTGACATGGGAGATTTTCAAGAAGGCTTTTCTTCATAGGTTCTTTCCAAGGGAGAAGAGGGAAGCTAAAGTGGAAGAATTCATCAACCTTCGTCAAGGAGGTATGAGTGTGCTTGACTACTCTTTGAAATTTACTAAGTTGTCAAAGTATACTCCTTCTTTGGTTTTTGATCCTAAAGATGAAATGAACCGCTTTGTGACGGGAGTGTTGAATGACTTGAAAGAAGAATGGTATTCGGCTACGCTACATGACAATATGAACATTTCTCGTATCATGGTTCATGCTCAACAAGTGGAAGAGACAAGGGTTAAGAGAAAGAGTAGGGATGCATATAAGGCAAAGTCATTTGATGGTTATTCTTCAAAGGGTAGGCTTGATATCCGAGACAAGCCTAGGTTCAAAAGGAGGTTTTCTAATCAAGTTCCTTCTAAGTTGCCTAAGGCTCGTGATGATAGGGTGTCAAACCCTAAGCCTCAAAAGGGAAGAGGTACTAGTTCACCAAGCAAGAAGCCAATTTGTGGAAAATGTGGCAAGAAGCACTATGGTGATTGCCTTATTGTAACGAACAATTGTTATGGATGTGGTAAAAGTGGGCATAAGGTTCGAGATTTCCAAAATGTGATGGGGCAATACAAGGGGAGTGGACAAACAAGTGGTTCACATGTTGATCCTCCAAAGAAGAATCGTTTCTATGCTCTCCATTCTAGAGGTGAACAAGAGAGTTCTCCCGATGTGGTGACCGGTATGTTACTCCTTCTTTGCTATTAATTTATATGCTTTACTTGATCCAGGTGCTACATTGTATTTTTTTACTCCTCTTGTAGCTAAAAAGTTTGATATTTTTCCCGACATTCTAAAAGAACCATTTATGGTGACTACCCATGTGGGTGAGTCGGTTGTTTCAAAGAGGGTATACACGAATTATCCCATAATGTTGCCCAATAGAATTACTTATTGAACTAGTTGAACTTGATATGGACGTTGATGTTATATTGTGTATGGATTAGTTGCATGCTTATTGTGCTACTATAGATTGTAGAACAAAGGTGGTGAAGTTTACTTTCCCAATGAACCCGTGTTAGAGTGGAAGAGGGAAATTATATTCCCAGAGGTCAAATCATTTCTTGTTTGAAAGTTTGCAAAATGATCTCTAAAGGGTGTTCATACCATATTGTAGGAGTCAAAGATTTAAACTCCGAGATTCCTCCCATCGAGATGGTCCCCGTAGTGAGGGAATTTTTGGAGGTCTTTCCAAATGATCTTCCCGGAATCCCTCCCGAACGGGAAATTGATTTTGGTATTGACTTGCTACCGCATAAAAATCCCATTTCAATTCCTCCTTATCGGATGGCTCCGGCCGAATTGAAAGATTTGAAGGTTCAACTCAAGGATTTACTAGAAAAGGGTTTTTTACAACCTAGTATTTCCCCATGGGGTGCTCCGATTTTGTTTGTAAAGAAGAAGGATAGGTCACTTAGAATGTGTATCAATTACCGGCAACTTAACAAAGTGACCTAAACAATAAGTATCCTCTCCCTCATATTGACGACTTATTTGATCAACTTCAAGGGTCAAGCTACTTTTCTAAGATCAATTTGAGTCAAGATATCACTAACTTAAGGTGAGAAATGAGAATATTCCCAAAACGGCTTTTAGAACAAGATATGGTCACTATGAGTTTAGGGTGATGTCATTTGGGTTGACTAATGCCCCGATGGCATTTATGGACCATATGTATAGGGTGTTTCAAAGTTACCTAGATTTCTTTGTCATTGTGTTCATTGACGACATCTTGGTATATTCGAAGAATAAGGTTGAGCATGTGGACCACTTGAGGGTGGTTTTGCAAGTCCTTAAAGAACATCAACTTTTTGCCAAGTATAGCAAATGTGAGGTTTGGTTGAGGTCAGTGGCTATTCATGGTCATATCATCTCTAATGAAGGGGTAGAGATGGATTCGAGAAAGATCGAAGCGGTCAAGAATTGGCCTAGACCTTTAGATCCACCCGACATTAGGAGCTTCTTGGGTCTTGCGGGTTATTAGAGAAGGTTTGTTGATGGTTTTGAATCCATTGCTTCTTTATTGACTACCTTGACCCAAAATAATGTGAAGTTCGAGTTGATCGAAAGCATGTGAAAGAAGCTTCTAAATGTTGAAAGATAGGCTTACCTCCGCTCCGGTGTTGACCCTACGTACTAAGGGCTTCGTGGTATATTATGATGCATCCTGAGTGGGTTTGGGGTGTGTTCTTATGCAACATGGGATAGTCATAGACTATGCCTCTAGGAAACATAATATTTATGAGAAGAATTACCCAACTCATGATCTAGAGTTGCAGCGGTTGTTTTTCGCTTTGAAAATATGGAGGCATTACTTGTATGGGCTTCATGTTGATGTGCATACCGACCATAAGAGTCTTCAATATGCGTTTACCCAAAAGGAGATGAATCTCTGACAGTGAAGGTGGTTAGAGTTGTTGAAAGATTATGACATGATTGTGCTCTATCACCCCTGTAAAGTTAATGTAGTTGAGGACGCACTAAGTCGTATGACTATAGGTAGTGTGTCTCATGTAGATGAAGCCAAGAAAGACCTAGTGAAGGATGTTCATAGGTTGGCTCGTTTGGGTGTTCAATTAGAAGATTCTCCGAATGGTGGTATTGTAGTTCATCACAACTCCGAATCACCTTTGGTGGTTGAGGTGAAGTCTAAGCAACACCTTGATCCCTTATTGATGGAGTTGAAGGAATCGATCCTTGGTAAGCTCAATGAGTCATTCTCCCAAGGGGCAGATGGTGTTTTGAGGTACCAAGGAAGATTGTGTGTATCCAATGTGGATAATTTGAGAAATCGAATCCTAGAAGAAGCTCATGGGTCCCGTTATTTGATTCATCGGGGTTCTACTAAGATGTATCATGACCTAAGAGAAGTGTTTTTATGGGATGGCTTGAAAAAGGACATAGCGGAATTTGTTGCAAAGTGTCTGAATTGCCAACAAGTGAAAGCCGAGCACCAAAAGATGGGTGGTTTTTTTCAATAAATCCAAGTTCCCTCTTGGAAGTGGGAAGACATCAATATGAACTTTATAGTGATTTTGCCTCGGACTTGAAGGCAAAATGACTCTATATGGGTGGTTGTAGATAGATTGACCAAGTCCGCCCATTTTATTCTTGTTAAGTCCACTTACTCGGCGGAAACTTATGCAACGATCTATATAGATGTGATTGTGAGTCTTCATGGTATTCCATTATCCATCATATCGGATAGGGGCACACAATTTACATCTAGATTTTGGAGATCGTTTCAAAAAGGGTTGGGTACACAAGTAAAGTTGAGCACCGCTTTTCATCTCCAAACGGATGGTCAAGCGAAGCGTACTATCAAAACTCTTGAGGATATGCTTAGAGCTTTTATCATAGACTTCAAGGGTAGTTGGAATGAGCACTTGCCTTTGGTTGAGTTCTCTTATAACAATAGTTATCATTCCTCAATATCCATGGCTCCTTTTGAAGCTTTTTATGGTAGGAGGTGTAGGTCTTCTATCGGATGGTTTGAGGTTGGAAAATCTTTGCTTCTTGGTCCCGACTTTATCTATAAGACCTTGGAGAAAGTTCACCTAATAAGAAATCGCTCGCAAACAGCCTATAGTCGGCGAAACTCTTATGCCTACAATAGGAGAAGAGAATTAGAATTTGAAGAAGGTGATAAGGTGTATTTAAAAATTTCACCCATGAAAGGGGTGGTAAGATTTGGCAAGAAAGGGAAATTAAGTCCTCGTTATGTGGGTCCCTATGAAATTTTGCAAAGGGATGGAAAGGTTGCATTAGAGTTGAGATTACCTAGTGAGCTATCTTCGGTTCATTCGGTTTTCCACGTATCCATGCTAAAGAAGTGCATTGGTGACCCCGAGTCAATTCTTCCTATTGAAGGCCTTGGAGTGAAAGAGAACCTCTCCTATGAGGAGGTTCCGGTTCAAATCCTTTATCTTCAAGTGAAGAGATTGAGGAACAAGGAGGTGGCCTCCGTAAAGGTGTTATGGAGGAACCACCTAGTTGAGGGGGCAACATTGGAGGCCGAAGCCGACATGAAATCCTGTTATCTCATCTCTTTTCTAATCAAGGTTAGTTATTCCTATTAATAATGAATTGCACTATTTTGTGTATTTGGTATATTGTTGCCTTCATGAAGTTATATTGAGCATGTTGATATGTTGAGAAAAGAACGTGGGCATAATAGACTCTTTAAAGATATGTTGAGCTCATGTTGTTGTTGTGAGAAGGAAATTCCTCACGTTGTGACTTTGAGCCTTATGTGTGAAAATTGATGCTTTGAGTCATTTGTGTAAATGTCATAATTATGTGTTGAATGGATTTGTGTAAAACTCCTTCAGTTGTAACTCATGTTGATGTCGTATATTGTTGGTTGGGCTACTAGTCTTGAGTCTATCCTTTCCCTTTTAAAAGTTTAGTGTCATTCGGGGACGAATGTTCCTTTAGGGGGGATACTGTAACACTCCAAAAATTCAAGACCTAATCTAGAACCTAATACAAGTATCTAGGGGTTTAGACAATGTTTTAAGACCTAAAATAATGTTTATAAGTCATCTGAGGAATTTTAGAGCCAAGACGTCAAAGAACGTCCATGACATCCGAAAACTAGCTAAATTAAACTAGTTGATGTCGCTATGTTTGGTGAAGGTTTGAGAGGGTCAAATGAAGTCTAAAACTTGTAAAAAGACTTTAAATAGGTAGAATATAGTATATAGGGTCTAAACATCGATAACGACTCCCTAAGGACCACCAGACTGGTCCTTGAGGAGGACCCCAACATGGGTAGGCAGGCTGCCAGAGCAGCCTGCGCAAGTCAAAACTCAAGGGGCTTCTGCGCGACGCGCAGCCCACATGAGGTCCACTGCCTCAGTTCACTTTTTCAAAATGAAATTGATAATTAGACTCGCAAAGCGAAGCTACTTTCCAGATTCGCAAAAATCGTATTTCCACACTTAGCTCTTATGTTCAATGTCAGTTAATGCAAGTGTTCCCGAAAGTAAAATGAAGTAATGGACTATACACTAACTAGGGTGACTTGAGAGGTTTGACTTAGCCTAGGTAGGGGTATGAGAATCTACCTATGCCTTGAACTAGTTTTCCTTGAGGGAATCCTTCGGAGGTTGTTCTTGTGTTCTTATAATATATGAATATGATGACTTTACATGTTGATGATCCTATATGTTGTTAGTTTCATTTATGAACATGCTATTGGTGAATATTGCTAAATATGATAGTGACTACTTATTGATGTAATGTTATATTGGGTTGGACATTGTTTATGATCCTTTGTTTGGTTTACTTGATTGAGTAAGGTTATGGGGCTTTACTTGGTCATTGAACTTGTAGTCTTAATGATGGTTATAGGTAAGGGTCTTGCTTATGTTATGATGTTATGAACTCTTTTACATGTTTGTTGATGTTATGACTTGATGTTGGAGTTGTCTTGATTATGTACTCAATTATGTGGATATACATGTTGACTCGACTATACTTGTTAATGTTGGTCTTGTGTTGTACTTGGTTTGGACTTATGGATTATGTAAGTATTGGCTTATATGATTTCTTGATTTTGCATAAAGCTTTTCAAAGGACTCTGGCATGAACTTGAACAAATGTCCTCTTTAGCATGATTTTACTTGTTTATGTGTATATACTCATACTTAGTACAAGTGCGTACTAATCCCATGTTTATGTTTACAACAAATTGTAGAATCCGGTCGTTGAGCTTCGTTGAAGGCCATTGAAGATTACTTGGACATTTTTAAAGTGTTTCGATAGGTCCTCACTTTTCGAGGACAATGTCATTATCACCCACTAATGTTGTTTTAGTTTTAATACTTCTATGTTTATTCCTTTTCATTGAAGACGTTTATTGTAATAGCCTATATGTGACTTGTATCATTGATGTATGGATTATGCCCAATTGTTATGCTCTTGTTTAGATGGCTATGATATGAGACATCCTTTTTAAGACAATATCGTGTGTGTGTGTGTGTGTGTATATATATATATATATNAGACTATGTAATCTTCCTATACGAAGGGTCTATGTATACTCGATATGAATATTTTATGTGTATGTAGCGGTCTATGTAAACCTCAATGTGGAAGTTAACGAAAAGTTTTAAATTTTCCGCAATTTAACCTGTGAAATGTAATGACGAATGCTAAGAGGTTAGTCTTAATCCTCTTCGAGGACGACGATACCGGTTACTTCTACGGGGTGCTCCGCGGATGTGACACACAATCACAGTCATATTTATATTCTCAACTTCATATGATCAAGTCATGATTCATGGCATTCATCATTCGTCTATCTCATTTACAACAAGTGTGGTCAAAATATTCGCATACATACATGTATTACAATAAAGTAAGAACAAAAACATATCACATATGAAATCACAACCATAAACTACCTCAAAACAAGCTTTAAATCCTTAAGAAACTTGATTCTACCCTTTTCGGATTTGTTCCGCTTGTTCTTGGTAGTGATGGCAATTTTAGCCCATAGTAATAAAATGAATCGATTTTGTCGCTTGGATCACTCATATTTTAATTGTTTAAATTTGAGTTTCAAATATTTTAAGAGTCTCTACAAATATGATCAAAACGGATTAATATGGGTATCTATTTGATCCATATTAGGTCCCTTATTTTCACTTTTACTTTCAAACTTGATTAAAAAACAGAATTTTTTTGTAATTGAAAAACAAAAAAATAGGAGTAGGTTTTAAAAAATAGATTTATTTATTTTTTTTGAAAAATAAGAAAAAATTAGGGGTAGGTTGGTGAAAGGTGGGGGAGGCAGGGGGACAGGGGGGAGGGG